>NC_082597.1:67776494-68083994 GCF_030936135.1 Gavia stellata | reverse complement strand
GGCAGGGGGGAGACTTCAGATCTCGGGGACAGACCCGTGGACCTGTGGAGTAGGTTGCATCTGCTCCTGTGAGGAGCATCCTGAACCCTGGGGCTCCCAGCATGTTTGAACAGATGACTTGAGAGGTCCTTCTCCTTTTGCCGCTAGTGGTATACAAGACAGTTTTCTGTGGCCATTGAAGAATCATGTAGTGTAAGTCGTGTTACACATTTTGGTGACAGGAAAAGTGGATATGTTGGGCAAAGACAGGCCACGGTGCATAAATTGAGAGAACAGAGTAAGATTAACATCTTAACATGTGGCATATGTAATCCTGTGAAGCAGAGATCCCCAAATAATCTGTTAAGTGTGTCCTACAGGCCAATGCAAATGAGCATATCCCTCAGAGCAGGGTGTTTGGCTGAGCCCTTGTCTGCTAATGTGGTTAGCAGCCTGCAGGATGGGGATCTGCACGGCACAGATAAGGGAAGCGCGCGCGGGGGAGCGCAAAGAAGGATTGCGGAAGTCATTGCTTCTGAGAAATTACCAGTGACTTGGTTACCCCCTTCTCCATCTGACCTGTCCAGAGCCACACCACTTTGGGCAGCAACATGTGCTTCTCTGTCCCTGCAGACTGTGCCTTGTGCATCGGAGGTGTTTGCTGTCACAACACGTGTCCCACAGCAACGGGCTCAGCTGCCCTGAGGAAGCAGGGAGAGAAAGCAGGAACAAACAGGCACGTACCCAAGTGTCCTCTGCCTGCCTTTTTTCTGTGGTCCTCCTTGGTCTCTGATCAACGGTGAGCATTGTTGTTAGAGAGGCTGTTAGATCACAGATGTCTCCCCAGCATTGCTAATCCTGCCTCCTGACCGCTTTTATTCCCAGCACTGGGCTCCTAAACTGCTGCCCTTGCCTTATCCTCTCCCCCACTGGGGATACTGTGAAAAAGGGGATGTCTCACCCTGCCTGTAATTCCAAAGGTGGAGGGTCCTGACAGCCTCCTCTTCTCCGGGAGCCTGGCGCAGGAGCGGTGCTGCGGCTGCTGGAGCCCATCACGGTTCTGTGGGGTCTCGGTAGCGCTTGTTACTTTGGTTGTTCACTTGCGATTAGTTACAGTGAAACTGTTGTAGGAAGTCACAGGCTTACTTAAGCAGAAATTAGCCATAAACATAAAAACTAAATTATACAAATGCCTAGGGGAAACTCCTCTGCAAACATAGCATTCAGTCAGCTAGCCAAGTTCCCGACCAAAGAAGCAGTGGCACTGTGCCCACAGGAGAACCAGCGTTTCTCCCGTTTTGTTAGCAAAGGTGTCAAAAGGTGGGATTAGTCTGGATAGGCAAGGACAGCGGTGGCTTCTCCCGCAGGTGGCCCAGTGAGAGGGGCAGCCAGGGCGGCAGGGTCTCCAACACAAAACCCAGCGCCTGCCTCCCCCGGCCTCTAACGTTTGGAAAGCAGGAGCACGTTTTGGATGCACCCGTAGGGTGTCACGCTGACAGACTTCTCCCAGCAGCTCGGCTGGGGGGAAATGGGCTTGTTTTGGCTTGAAGCCCCGTGTCTCGCTGGCTCGTGGAGGAGGGAAGCCTCGTGGGGCCTGGGGCTTGCTGCTGCCGGGTGGCGTGGCCACGGCTTGGGCTGATGTTGGCAGTCAGCTGCTCTGGACTGGCTCTTCGGCAGGCATGTCAGAGCTGGCCGAAAGGGAGGAACCAGTGGGGAGAGACAAATAATGGGAAAAGCCAACACATGCTCTGAGGAAAGAAAAGGGAAGGTTAAAAGGGTGGCAAGGGTGCACTCCAGCTGGCAGGCAGTGAGCAGGGTGGGGAGGAGGAGACCTCTACGGAGCTGCAGGATGTTTCTGAGGTTGGGGTTAACCGTCGGTCAGGGCAAAGGCTGCTGCGGCAGGCTGAGTCCTGGTATCCAGCTGAGGGAATGAGGTCGTTTTGAGGAGAGTTTTCCCCCTCTGCTGATGGGAGGGGATGTAAACTTGTGTGGCAGGCTCTGGGCTGGTGGCTGCAGAGGGAGCAGGTCCCTCTGTGTGGTGGGACAGCAGTGCTTTCCCGTTCCTCCTGTGCACCCTGTGTGTACTCAGGGAAGCCCCCTGCTAGGAGGGCCACTCGGTCCTGCCGACCCGAGGTGGCTCCCGCGGCGCTCAGCAGTGTGGGGAAGCCCATTCCCATCAGTTAGATCCTCAGGGCGGCGAGTTCAAAATGGCTGAAAATGGCAAAGGCAGCCAAACCTCAGTCACTGGGCAGGGTGGGACCAGCCATGTGGCGATCCCACTGACTCCCAGGCAGGGGAGTATGCTACAGCTTGAGGCCGCGTGCAGGACCTACTGCTGCCCCTTGGGCACAGCAACGGTTTGGTTTTCCTGCCTGCAAAAGTGGATGCTGCCATCCCTTCCTTCGCAAAGCGCCTCGGAGTGCACCATGGGGAGTGCTAGGGAGAGCTGGGTACTGCCGGTGTCAGAGCCCCACATGGCGGGGGGGGTCCCAGCTCTGAGAGGGGTTTGTGCTGCCTGGGGAGGGGCTGAGGAGGGGGGTGCTTTGAACGTTTCCAGGATTTATTGCAAGCAGCGCTTCCCTTTTTGGGATGGCGTGTTTAAGAGCAGCCTCACCCACAGTCTCCCCATTCCTGCTGCCAGCAGGGCTGCTGCTTCCCCCCCACAGCTCCCTCTGTATCCCTGTGTCAAGACATCTTTCCTGGGACCAACATTTATCCCCCCGGGAAGCTCCCAGGACTCATCCCTACCGGTGTCTGTCCACTGTGCCAGCTGAGCCTCGGCTGTGGCTCCTCTTGTTGGGCTTGTTTGCAGATTTGCATCCTGCCACAAAATCCCTCTGCCAGCCCCTGTGGGAAGCTGCCTCTGCCTGTGGCAATGGCAGAAGAGGAACCTGTGCCATGGGGAGACCTGCAGTCAGATTGCTGCATCCTTTAGTAGCCCTGTCCTACCTACACAGCTGCGCAGCCCAGGCTGCCTGCTCAGGGGCTGTCTCTGCTAGTGAAGGTGCAATTAGTGGTCAGGGAGTGTGTCACCCCTTCCATTGCCCTCTCCCGTGATGAGGCTGAGCACAGTCTGTACCCCTACAGCTGAACTGGTCAGAAGGTGATTTCTGGTTTTTAGTTGGGACCATCACACTAGTGCAATCCCTCATGTGGAGGCTGCCGTGGTGGGATAAAGGTGCCCCGTGCCCGCAGCAGGATTTAAAAACGCAGTGAATTATTGCCTAGTGGGAAACTGAAGCCTGAGTGTAACTTCTGGTACCTTCTGGGCTGGAAAGCAGAAATAGCAGCCTTTTTTTTCCTGCTGGAGAATGATTTTCACACGTTACTGGATAAAGTTTTCATTCAGGTTGACTTTCGTCTTGTTTTACCTTAATGTCACAGGTCATTTCCCATCTACAATTTTGCAAAAAATTGCGATGTTCCTGTGAAACACTTCAGTGTGGATAAATCAAGTTTTCAGGTCAGCTCTGCTTACCTAGGCTTATCTCAATCCCCTTTTCATATCTGGATAACCACTACTGTACCTTTTCCACAGCTGCGCTGGGGAACACTAGTCCTCCGTGGCAGGACGGGCAGCAGCACTGTCCTTCATCGATAGGGATGGAGGCGGTATGTGATGTTCACCTTACAGGACTTCAGATACAGCCCCCAAAAGGCAGGATATGGAGCCTGGTCCCTCTGACATTGACCCCAGCCTGTGCAAGGGAAGAATAAGACCAAATTTCTTTGTCAGGGTGTGGGACCAATCCACTTAACCAGCCCAAAGAGTAGGTGAAAGCCAGGGCTTTGAAAAATGGCATGCTTGGAAAGTTTAATCCTGGAAACAGGGTACTGCATGTTGTCTTTGGCTGCCTGGGAAGAGGCATCACCTGCTCCAGCTGCCACCCCAGCCCTCTGCCCTCATGGCCCCGTTGTCTGACATGGCCCCGTTGCCCTGCCCGTTGCCTCTGGGACAGGGCTGGGCTGGCTCAGAACTCCCCAGCCCTGGCAATGTCCCCCAGCGCTCACCCGGAGCTGCTCTGCCCCGTCTTTGCACTGCTCAGCAGCGTCGGCTCAGACCCACTGCCCCCAGTGTCAGCTGAGGTAGTAAATAAACACCCCCAAAGTAGAAGGAGATGTTTTCCCCTACTGCCTGCAGCTTGTCCCCAGGGCAATCCAGCATGCTCTAATGCCATCTGATTGACTGGCTTCTGGCACCTGTGGAGGATTTTTTTGAGACCACATTACAAACGACCTCTATAGAGCCTGCAGGCATGTAAACCTACCGCTTCCCCACTCTGTGGTAGTGAGGGCTTTTGTCAGCTCCCAGGTTTCCCCCTGAGAGGGCCAGGGGATGCTCATCTGGTGAGCTCTGACACAGGTGAGCAGATTAGAGCATGTGCTGAATGCATCCCAGCTTCCATCCCATGTGCTGCTGTGGTTTGACCACGAGGGTACATGAAAAGGTCAATAGGAATTTGGCAGGCACATTAACAGACAAAGCAAAAGACAAAACAGTAATACCATTAAACATAACATTAAAAAAAAAAAATCTGAGCTGAACTATCTGGAGAAAAATGGAATAACTGGAATGCCTGCTGCTGGTGTTGGTCACGAGAAGCCCTGGAAAAGTGCATTGGGGCTGAGGTGGATACAAAGAAAACTGCTAGGGCAAAGGCACAGAGGGATTGCTTACTTCCAGTGAGCACACAAATGCTATAAAAATAAAGACTCCAGCAGTGTCTCTCCCTGCTGACAGAGCTCTCTCCTATGAGCTGTGTTTGCACTCACAGCGTATGGCACAGGCACGGAGGGGTCTGCGTGAGCCCGGGACAAATGTCCCCCGTCCACCTGCTCTCTGCCTTTTCTTCCATCTGCCTGATGGTGTTGGTAAGCCTCGAGCTTGGCCACTGGAGCAGGTTTAGTGTAGTGGTCCCAGGAGGAGATGATTCGTTTGGCACATTTGCAGGATGATTTTAAGGGATGCCACTATCCCACTAAAGTGCTGGAGCCCCAGAGCAGTGGGGGTGCGTGCCTGGGCCATGCCACAGGGTCTGCAAGGGTCGAGAGGTCTACCCCGCCGAGGTCGAGAGGACCTGGAGTCACTCCACTGACTGCTGCAGTTGATCTTTGCAAACTTTGGGCCTTCACCCTGCCTGACCGTGGCTGCCTTCTTTTCTCGCTTTCCTGTCAGGGACACAGTTCAAGGTCTGGAGAGCTGTATGCTGTAAGGGAGCTGGGGAGAGAGTTCTCCCGCCCCGACGCACCTCCCTTCCTGCCGTCCCACCACCCACATGTGAGCTGGGTGATAATTTGGTGGGGGGAGCTGGTGGAGGGGGAGGGATGGGAGGAGGAGAGAGTGGAGTCCTTGCCTTAATTCTTGCTGTATCTCTTTGCCACTCAGTGGATTCCCTGCCTGGACTCCAGTGGGACGAGACAGGACAGGACGGGCTTGCCGGGGGGAGACATGCACTAGGTTCAGGTGAGTTGAGCGTTTGCTTGTTGAGGAGATCTGGCTGGATGTGCGTGTCACACTGGGAGCACCGTTGTCTCCAGTCCTCCCACAGCTAGCTGCTGCGCGCCAGCTGCCTGCTGTGCTCTGGGGACTGGGCCAGGAATTCTGCAGCAATCTTCCCAATGTTAAGCAAAGGAAGAGAGATCTGGAGGATGGGGAGCAAGTAATCAGTTTGGATCAACCCAGGGAAGAGGTTTTTCTTTCAATGCTTCCTATAGGAGAGGAGAGGCAGCGGTGCTGCTGGGGGGGCTGCCGGGAAGCTGCAGAGCAAAGGAGTGCCTGAAGGATGGATGATTGGTACTGAAGGTTGCCGCAGCAAAGAGAGAGAAAGAAAAGGACTCAGCAGAAAGATTGAGAAGACAGATGAGAGTGGGCCGGACAGGGATGATGGGCAGCGATGGCTAGGTGATAATAGGTACAGGAGGAAAGGTGCTAGGAGTGAGGTAGGCTATAGGAATTTCAGCTCCTGCAAACACGAGGCAGTGACTGCCTCTCCTCCTGTGCTGCCCTGCAGAGGTGCTGGCCCTAGCACATTGACTTGGGGGCTGCAGCTCTAAAAGATGTATCTGGGAGTGTGCTCCTTGTTCTTCTAGCCTCAGAGGCTTCATCAAATTTGTTCCTGTGTAGGGGTGAAGCAGGGAGACAGTGCAGTTTGTGCATGTGCTAAACTCTGGGGATCTGTGGGCATATTTGTGAACAAACCCAGGCAGAACACATGGGGGTTTCATAACACCTGATCTGTGTCTCCTTAAATCAACAGTGTTTTTAAAGTAATCGCTACTAGTCAGGACTTTCATCCAAAGCCATTGGAAATGCCATTGCCCCAGTTTTTCCTCTTTGACCACTGCTGATAGGAGAGGCTGAACCTTGGACCTGACCTTTGATGCTCTGCAACAGCCCAACTTTGCTGGATTCATGGGTGCAGATGTGGTCCTTGCAGAGGGCAGGCTAACGAGCCCTGCGCCATATCTCTACCTGCCTGTGCTTCCGGGCAGGGCTATAGGAAATTTTTTGTGCCCCAGGTTGGAAAGCAGATACCTCTCCTCTCAGAGGGTGCAGGTAGGATGCAGTCCCTATTATGCCAGGTGAACAGGACTGTGCATGCATTATAGCAGGTACTGCTAGGAAGGGGTTATGGCACTTTTAGAGTCACAGTCCACATGTGCCTCTGCCTGTCCCATGATGGAGATGACTGAGCCTTCCCGGGGTCAGCCAGGTAGATCCTATGCCCACACCTGAGCAGGATGCGGGGTGCTGGGCTCCCTGTGCTCCCTGTGCAGGGCTAAGCATGGAGCTCGGTGTGGGTTGTGCAGATGACTGCAGCGGGGAGTCCGTGCAGCTTGGCCCTGCTGCTCTGTGATGGCTGTGCACACATCTGTGCCGAGGCACTCTGCTCCGCCAAATAAGCTGATGGCTCCCCTTGTCCTCTGTGCTGGGAGGCGTAAGGTAACATTTCATGCCATAGCCTCACCTGCCTTTAAGAAGAGTTTTACTTGAATATTTTTCCTTCATGCTCCCTCATCCTCCAACAGTGGGTGTCCCCAGGCTGTGCATTCGGGAGGTTACAGAGGGCATGCCTGCCTGCGGGCATTTAGCTAGAAGTGCCTAGAGCAGTGTGATGCCAAATCTCCTGTGCTGCTCTCCCGCCTCCAAATTGGAGACTTTTGGAGATGTTGGCTCCCAGCAGCACTGGATCCTCTGCTCTCCTGTCCCAAAGGAGCAGCCCCAGGAAAGCAACTGCAAGGTTCAGATTTTAGGCACTGCAGGGATTAGGATTTTTGTGTGGGCCTGCATGCAGCTGCAGAGGGCAGTTGCTTTGCTGCCCACTCTTCCCTAACCCCTCAGCCTCCAGCCGCAAGCTGACCTGGGTCAGCAGCAGGCAGCTGAGCCACGGTGCTGGGGCCTGGCAGCCTCCCTCCCTTCACCTGACCTGCCTGGTGGCGTGCCTCTCTCTGTGAATTTGCTGCCCTGGTGGGGTGGCAGCCCTGTAGCCACCATGTCCCCTCCTGCGGACTCTGTCCTGCCGCTGTGGGGCACCTCCAGGCTGCACCAAGGTCGCTGCCCTGCCGTGCCCCTGCTGTGCCTGTTTGCAGAGCGGGTGCCGGAGCAGCGCGACTTTCACCCTCTGTGCCGTTCACCTGCTCCGCTCCTCCAGCCAGTGGCAGGAGCCATGCTGTTCCCACACTTCGGCTATGCATGAAGACCCCTGAGCAAGCCTGACGCAGCTGCGGGACTTCGGCCAGACACCTCCAGACACCAGGCGGGTGGCTGTCCGGGCTCCCGCGGGGCCGGAGTGGGGTCAGACTGGCTCTGTGTCCGTAGGACTCCTGTTGCTGTGATGGTCTGTAAAAAAGATGGATCCTGCTGTGGTTGCATGCTACTGGGCCTTGTGCTATGTGGCAGCAGATACAACCAGGCTGTGGGCCGAGTGAAGGTCTTGGGCGTATCTCATTTGATGCAAAGGCAGAGAGAGGCTGGTTTCTGATCATATTTACACCCCGTTTACAGACCTCATGAGTTAGTCTAGATTTTTTTCTAGGATGAAGTAAGAAACCACCTCTTTGTCTCTGTAGCCCATAGCAGGGATGGTGAGCTACGGACACTGAGACTGAACTGGCACTGAAAACAACAGCCTATACTGCTTTTAGGAAGGGATTTGCCTCTGGCCCTCAGGAAAGTCCAGCCACCATTAGATACTTGGGAGGCTCTTCTGTCCTGGCAGCAGAGGACAGGGCAGGAGCCATTTGGTCACCTCCCGAGTTGGGGGTGTGTGCTCTGAAGGATCATTCTCTATAATCTTTGCAGCTTGTATCACAGATGTACATGTCATTAGTAAACTCACAGTTGCTTCTTATCTCACTCTTGCTGGTGTTAGTCAGTGGCAAATTCACTGACTGCAGAAGCGTTGCTCTTATTTCATGTTGGAGAAAATGTAAGCAGGATCTGATCCTTGTGACAGCCTCTTGTGCCCCATGAACCTTGCTGAACAGATGCTTTGAGAATGCCCTGCAGCCCACACAACCTGGAAGTTAATTAGAAGGTGTAAAGAAGCCAACTAGCTTTCAACAGCCTGAAATGAAAGGCATTTTAATTTTAAGTGCTGTCATGGAGTTGATCAGTTTTTCTCTTGCTACATCTTTCCTTGCCCTTCTCCTTTTTGCAGCTGGAGTGAGCCATTCTCTAGCAGCATTCGGGTTTGGAAGCAGACGTGGTTGAAGGACCCGTCCCCGCTCACGTAGCTGCTCTGAGATTGGCTGGAAAGCTCTTACTTCTACTGCTTATATTTTCCTGTCCATCTTGCAGATATGACCTATTCCAGTAGCAGCCCCCCCACACTAATCTAACAGGGTTGGTTCCTTAAGCTGTACCTTGGCATTGCTGTTCCTCACTGAGTCCTGATTTTCTGTCTCTGCTTGCACAACCGCCCCTGCCTCCTGCCATTGAAATGCAATGCAGGATTTCAGCTGCTGACTAACTGCTGGCTCATATCGTGCAACCAGAGAATTTTGTGTGTCCTCCTGCTCCTCCTTTTGTAGCACAGCCCAGCCCGCTTGCTTTCTGATTCCTCCCTCCCCATCTTAAATTGCAGTTTATGTGCTTGGTTGCTGCTTCTTTCAAAATGAAATCAAGATATATAAATGCAGTGCAGCTGTCTGCAGCGTCACCTGCAATTCTGCCTTCTGCAGCTCAGGCAGTACCTATGAGCGGCCAAAGGTGCTTTAAAACTGTGCTTAGTCTAATAAGTGTTATTGGCTGCTTTTTAATGACATGTCTTTTGCTCTGTTTCACTGTTCTCTCTTGAGATTGTCCTCCTCTCATTTGCCTTAAGGTAAAACAGCAGAAGAGGTCAAACAGAGGATGTTAACTTCCCAGCAGTAGGAGCTCCTGTGTGATGGCAGTCGGGAACAGGCAGTAAGTTTGCGGGAAGAAAAGCTTTAGGAGAATCTCTAACGGCTTCTTCCTCTGGTGCCAAAACCTCAGGGGGCTTCTCTCTCGTCTCTCTCATCTCCCTCTTGTTCCTTGTCTCACCTGAGCAGCCCTGAATAAGCCCTTTTTGGCCTGGGAGAGGCTGAGGATACAATCATGTTTTGCTTTCAAAGGATGCTTTAATTCTCTTTTTCTGATTCCTGCCTCCCAACTTTAGTCGCAGCTTGTTCCCAAATAAAGCCAACAAATGCTGTTCTCTTGCATCTCTGCATTGTGCATTCGGCACGTTGGACCCAACTGGTGAGTGTCCACAGCACTTCAGAGGTGTCGTTGGCCTTCCTTGCCTTTTGTGGCCATACTTGAAGGATCCCATGGCGGTAAGTGTGGGACAAACACAGCCCAAAATTCATGACCAAGGGGAGACTGGGCTAACTCATTCAGGTATTGAAGAAGGGAACTTGTTGGTGTGGTCTGTGTTTATGACTGCCTGCATGTTGCCTGCTCTCTTGCCAGTACCTGGGGGAATCCAGGTGTATTCTTATTTTCTCAGCAATAAATCTCATGGGGAAAAATGTGTCTGCCTCCATGCACCAAGCCCGGTACCAAGTCCAGTGCCATTTCATACAGAGCTGCCTGTTGCACTGGGCACAGCGGAAGCCCCCTCCTCTCTGTGGGAAGATGACAGGCTGGGGGTCTTATCTGCAAAGCGTACTCCAGGCCTGGAAAAAGGCACCTCCTCAAAGTGCTGAGAGTTGAAAATACAGCAGGGCACCTCTAGAAGAGACTGGCGAGGTCAGAGGGAGCTGAGGAGGGAAGGTGGCGGTGGTGGTGGCTGAGTGGGTCCAGGAGATGGGTGGACTTTGGACTGCGTCAGGTGGCATCTTAACAGCTGGAAAAACTTGATGGCAGAGGGAAAAAAAGAGGCTGGGAGCGAAGGAGTCAGAGGATTTTTCTCCAAACTTTGGTGAAGGAACAGCAGAAAAAGTGCAGGCTGGCAGCGAGGGGCAAAGTCTTTTCTCCGAACTTGCGCATTAAGGAGAGGGGCATCCAAAAGGAGACGAAACTGTCTGCCTGTCGGGGAAGACGTAACACAGCGTGTGGCTGTGGCTGCAGTGGGAGAGCCAAACTTTTCCGAGCTGGAAACAAGAAGTTATTTGAGTTCCCATCTGGCCTGAGAACATTTAAGGCAGGGGCACAGTAGGATTAGATGTTCAGGAAAAGAGCCAGGAGATACATGAATAGGCTTTCTCATAGAAACAGCAGGCAAAGCAGAGAGGGAAGTAGCGGGGGGGTGTAATGCTGCGCGTTGCTTTGTCTGGGAAGGGAGCAGCTCATGGCGCAAAGGGCCAAAAACTTTGGGCGCTGGTTTAATCTACCACCTGTTCCCAGTTGAAAATGTTTAATTCCATACCCAGGGTGCTTTCTTCCTTTTTAAAATAGGAAAATGAAGCCACAAATGCCACATCTCCCCTGCTGGCCTGCGTTCGTCCCAGCCCTGTTCCCCATTGCAGCGTCCCAGCTTCTGTCCTTCGTGATGGTCTATTCAGGAGTCAGAGGACAGGTGCAGAGTCAAAGCCCTGGTCCAGGTGTCCCTGAGGTGGAGGCTGGTGACAGGGTTGAGGCTGTGGGCTGGCAGTCAGGGCATTCCCTTCCTGGGGTGAGGTGGGAGGAGGTGACTCCCCCAGAGTGGGTGACTCCCCCAAGATTGTGGTCTTCCCCCTCCTCCGTGCGTGAAACAGGTCTAACACAAAAACAGGTAAAACACAAATATTAATAGAAATAGGCTGGCTCTTGGAGCCACCTTGTATTAAAAGAATAAAAGCAAAGGATTATCTAAGTCCTCTCCTGTCAGCTTCTCATGACACCCTCAATAAGGCCAGACTTAAGCATCATTGTACTTGATAACGTGCGCTGGACTGCAGCAAATTGGAACGTGCCAAGGAGTGTGACAGATCAAACACATTTCATTAAGTACGTGTTATTTTTTCTCTCACATTTGACAGCGCGTGGAGCTCTGCTCCTCTCAAAGATGAGGAGGCTGTGCTGCAGCATCTGAATGAACTTATTAGCCAGCTGGCAGGCCTTGCTGCAAGCAGGCAATGGCGAAAGGGGCCTTGCCTGGGTTTCAGAAGCTGAGAAAAGACTGGCTGGAGGACCTGATGTTTCCACCTCCCCATCCAACCCAGCAGGCGAGCTAAGTGAAGAGGGCAAAGTTGGGACTGGGAGGACCTCTGTGCTGGTGAGCTGTTGGTGAGCTGCACAGCTGCCAGCATTTAGGGTGTGTGCCTAAGGTGTGTGCCTTAATTTCTGGGTGGCACCACCTTCTTTAAATGTGGGGTTAGATGTTTGTATGAGCCTGTTAGAGCACTGATTCAGTTTCGCACTCAAGTGTAGATTCACACATGTTGTAGTACTTGGTGGGTTTGGGGCAGTGCAAGCCACACCAGTGAATAGATGCTTTCCAGCATATGGACTGGTGGGTTTGGGGCAGTGCAAGCCACACCAGTGAATAGACGCTTTCCAGCATATGGACCATACAGGACAAGGGCTGGGGGAAAAGGGAGGTTGCTTTCTTAGTGCCCTGGTGCATCTGCATTTGACACTGAAACTGGTTGAGCCCACTGCGGTACTGCCCATATATAAGCTCTTATTGGAAATACCTCTAAAAAACTCCCAAATTTAATAGGGGACCAGAGTCTTTCTGCAATGTTTTTGAAGAGGCAGCTATACAGTCTGGAGGATGGTCTTCACTGACCTCTGACTGCCCTCCTCCGTGGTTTATGCTCCCCTGTTCTTGCTGCAGCCCCTCTTACTAAAGGCAGTATTAATGCTTTGCATGGAATTTAGCCCTCTGCATTCAGAGTCCATTGAAATCTGCTGCTGATTTCAAAGGGAATAGGATGGGCCTTTCAGCATGAATGCACATGGGGAACAAAGACTGCTGTTGCCCTGGGCATTTAGAGAGCAATTGGTGTAATATGCTGTGAGATCTCGTTGCCTTTCTTTACTTGAATGACAGAGGGAGGAAACATGCCTTGTGCCAAAAAACTGCTTGCTTTGCTATGAAGATTCAGTAGAAGTCGTCATTTCATAGGCAAGCATCTTTCTTTGCCCCAGGGCCTGATATATCTAGAGGGTTAGCATTTAGGAAATAATTTCATCTGCACTGGGCAACTTACAGAAGCAAATGAGACACGGTGATAATGATGCTGTCTTGCGTGGAGTAAGTGCAAGCATGGCTAACCAGTTCCTGCTCCTGCTTCTTCCTTGCCCCATTGAAAACCACGCCAAAGCAAGTGCCATGGTGTATCTAGGCTGCTGGGCCAGTTTGATGTTAGGACTACACTTACTCTTATTCTCAGTTAGGTCAGACTCCCAGGTAGTCCCTAATACCCATGAGATGGCTCATACCCTGATGCTAGTCCAGAGGGAGATGACTGGAGAGAGACTAGGCACAAGGATGGAGGGAATAGTTTGCTGTCATGGTCCTGGTGCACCATCCTGGTGCAGAAGTTGATGGGTATGTTTGGTGGTCCTATCAGGAAGAGGACATCATGGGGGATGGGGTCTTGCTTACCACTTGCTGACTGGGAGAGGTCCCTGGCCTGAGCTGCCTCCAGAGCCGTGCTTGGTCTTTGCCTGGGAGACAGCAAGCTGAAGTGGTCCAGAGCAGATCCAGGGGCAGTGGAAGAGTTAAATAGTGTGGGTGATGCAGATTGCTGTCCCTGCTGCTCCCTGGAGATGGGGATGTCCCCTTAGGAGGCACAGAAGGAATTATAGATGTTCTATTAAAAAAGCCTATCAAAGCACCAGCAAACTGAATCTGTCAGTTAATGTGAGGGTACAAAGCCCTGATTTCTTAGCACTGTCAGCTGGTGGGAATGGAAGCAGAGATGCTGCTGCTTTGGAGAGGCTTGCTTCCAGTGTAGTTTCATAATACCAACATGGGAATATATATCCCGTGCTGATGCCAATCACCCTTTCAAAGGCCAACTTCTGCTCAGTAATGCCACCAGTGAGATGTAGCTACAGTCATAGTTCATCAGCTACCCTGCTCCTGTTAGGTCTGTGCTTTCTGGCTGGACTCACACGTGCATCCCTACCTCAGGTAACTCATTAGAGCAAGCTTTTGAGGAGAATTTTTTTAGCTACGTCAAAGGGAGATTTCTTTCTTCACACTTTAGTTTCTTCTCATAATCAAATGCATGTAAATAATATGAAAATGTTGTCAACAAGAAGATTCAGTTTGGTCTGTGTGAATTTTGGCTGGATTTAAATTAACTAGGCAATTAAAGGACTTTGTGTGCGATAGAAAATTGTATCTTGTAACAAGCAGCCACTAACTTTGCTTCATTAAGGTGATGCTAAGCATAATTCAGGATTTAGTATAGATCGGAGAATGTCTTCCTTGTACCACACTACAAGCCCAGTCACATTCAGCGTGCTTCCTCCAACAGTGGCTTTGCTCTGTGTTTCCATAGCTGGGCTTTTTCCTACTAACCTTTTCACTGCAACAACTGAGCTTGTCTAATCTTAGTACATCCTTGCCCAGACCTTGAACACATCAGAAGTATGAGGTCCTTTGGCTTCTCTCAGGGGCTTTGTTTCCTTGCTCGGTATTCTTTGCAGGGTTGGGCAAAGGTGGAGGTTTGCTGCTTGTACCTGTTTGTTACTGAAGGGAGCCTAGGTCAAACAAGCGTGTGTGTGCTTTGCTGAGGTGGCAGGCTGTATTGCAGTGTAACATGGTGTCCAGGGGGTCAAAGACAGCACTCCTGGCAATGTCTTGAAATAAGATGGTAGGTCATCCATTCTTGTTCAGACTATTAGTCTGTAAGATTTCTATCCTGCCCTCTGAAACCACTCCAGAAGGAGACAGTTGCTGTATAAAGCACATGGGGAAGGGAAACTCATGCCCCTATGCCCTGCTTCAGCTCCAGCTCCTTTTCTCTTCATCTGAACTGGTGTTTCCAAGTCCCAGACAAGTTTCCAGCAGCAATGGAGATACAGAGCATTTAGTCAGGGTGCAAAGAGGCAGATGGAGGTACGCTAAGGCTGGTGGCCTGGGAAAGGTGAGGAAGGATGCTGGGGGGGTGAAGGGTGAATTTAGAGGTGAGTCCAGTGATGAGGTGATGCAGGTGTGGCCTTCTCACCTGACCTCTCCTCTGTCCCTTCAGCACAGACTTTCTGTCTGACAGACATAACCTGAGGAAAATGCTTCTTGCTAATGCTAAATAAGCCATTTTCCCAAGGATGAGGAGAACCTCATGGTGATACTAGGAACACATCTGTGTGGTGACTGGCCCCCTCCTTCCTCTTCCCACCAGCGTGTCCCACAGCAGCTCCCCTACGTCCCATGCTCTCTCTTTCTTCTGTCCCACAGAGCCATGACAAGAGCTGCAGATAAGGAAGGAGAGCCCAATGGGGCCATCGCAGTTCCCGAAGAGGTAAAAAAGGAGGAAATGGAAGAGAGAGGCCAGTGGAGTAGCAAAATGGAGTTTGTGCTGTCTGTGGCCGGGGAGATCATCGGTCTGGGTAATGTGTGGAGGTTCCCGTACCTCTGCTACAAGAATGGCGGTGGTAAGTTCACGGCATGCATGACTTGTCCTAGGTCTGTAGGCATGACAACAGATACATGCATGCCTGGATCCGTTTCTCCTATGCCTCATGTGCCCCCACATGTACTCCCTTGCCCTTTCCTCCAGCAAGTTAGCTCCTGCCAAAACCAGGAGGAATAGAAACTGAGCGTTCAACCCAGCTCCCCAGCAGGTACTGTTTCTCAAAGCAGCTCTCCCAAGTTTGGATGCCGAATTGAACTTCAGTAACTCTTCAAGGCTCCTGGGCATCTAGAGGGACAGATGGTCATCCAAAACCATCAGAAAGCTGTGAGTGGTCAGAAAGCCAGCAGCAACCTCCTTCTACGTAATTCCCTTTTTCCACCCTCTGTATCACTGCCACCTCTCTGAGGCCCTTGTTACAGAGGAGGAAAGGCTTTGATGGCGCTGGTATCCTTGCCAAGGCCTGGCACTCCCTTCCTGGCACCTGGGTGCCTGCTTCATTCTCCAGGGCACTTGATCTCCCACCAGCTCCTCTCACAGGGCTGGCTGCCCTGCGGTTATTAGAGAAATGCAGTATTTTATTGTGTCAGTACAAATTGATGAATTCCAGAAATGAGGAATGGGACCAGACACCCAATGCTGAAGCACCTTGGCTTGTCGTATAGGCAAACATAAGCAGAAGGGCATCTTTGAGAACATGCATGTGAAGGATTTTCTCAGAGGACAGGAAGAAGGAGGACATTGGTACCTCTTCCCCAGGAACAGCTCTCCCAGTGGTCAACCCACTGCTAGGGAAACCTGTCCCTTTTGTTTCTTGCGTGACTCTCCTTTTCCAAGAACACTGCAATAGGATCATTACATGGTTAAAAATTAAACTTTCTCATAACAATAAAATGAAACTGGGAAAGAGGAAGGGAATAATTGACTGTTGCTAACTTTTCTTTTTTCAAAATCTAACTTTATAAAAGAAAAGGAGGAATAACAAATTACATGTCACAGCAATAACTTCTCTTTTGTTCTTGTTCTCTAGAGACACCTTGAAATAAGGCTTTGGGACTTGCATGTTCTCTCCACTTTAAACTTACCTTCTCTGCAGACCATGCCAGAAAGGCCTTTCTTTCCCAAGGTGCTGTGAGGTTTCACCAATGGATAAGTGATTCAGCTGTAATTCATCCCAGTTCATCCTGTCCTCTGTGCTGTTACTGGAGTTTATCCAAATCAAGCAGGAGTCAATCAAATGTCTCCTCTGAACCAAATGGGGGTTGGAAAAGAGGATAGTTAAAGAAAATGGAAAGAGTTTTTCTTGAACCTGGGGTTTTTTTTAGCAGATCCTCCAGTCTCCTTCTCTGAGATTTTGATGGTAGGTACTGGAGGCACTAAAAGCAAGTCAGAACAGCATGGGTTAGTAAACACTAGTGGTACATCTGATTGAACAGACCATTCTGCAGTGACGCTTTGAGAGAGAAGTCATGGTTCTTGCATGGAAAATTCCTTTCTGAGCTCAGATGGTATCTTTGCATAGTTTACGCCTATGGTATCCGGTTCAGTAGTCCTTGCAATTTGTATGCTAATTAGTGCAAGTAAAAAGGCTACTTCTGTTCATTTTAGATAGCTATTGAATAACTTTTTTTTTTTTTTTTTTTTTCAAATTAAACCACTCTGGAATATCTAAGGCTGTGATTCAGAGGCCAACAGGCCTAGGCTTGGGAAAGATTAGGATGGAAGAGTCCTTCCCTTACAGCTTACACACTGCCTTTGCAGAAAGTATGCTACTACTGTAGAAGGTATGTTTCTCTCTCTAGTGCTCTAGGGAACCAGATGGCCAACCAACTACTATGGGACAAGGCACTGTCTTTCCCATGACACTCAAAGATATTCTCACCATTGGAAAAGTCCTTGAAATTGCAAAAGAGACATTTTCCACCTATAAATGCCTTCTCTGCCTCCTCCTTCCGCTCCTGCAAACTGGATACTGCTGTCCTGTCACCTTTCTCCACCTTCAGATGTAGTGAGACAGTTATAAAGACAGATGTCATAAAAACAATTGCGCTAACTTGTTGTAAAGCAACCAAGCGTAAACTTGTCTATGGTTACACTTTCAAATTTGATCTAACTGCTCATCATCCTGAACTTGTTATTGACTTGTAAGGAAGGAGGATCTGTTTCTGGGGGCCCCTCTCAAGGCTGAGTCTCCTCTAGTGGAGCAGCAAACTCGGGAGGAGATTACAACTAGAGTTTCAGCTGGTAGCTGCGCGGGGAAGGTTAAGAGAGACAAGACAATAGAGGTGTAAGAAAGCCCTCATTACTCAGAGACCAAAATGGATCAACCTCTGGTACAAATGGTATCAGAGGAGAGGGTCTGGGACCTGCTGAAAGGCTCATCTGTGTGCAGGATAATAAAGCTGTCTTGCAGATCTGGCGAACAGATAGATGTCTTGCAGCACCAAAAGCAGCAGCTGCCTCTAGTTCAGCACATGCAGTTCCCATTCCTTGCTCTGCAAACCCGGATGGATGCTGTGAACCAGCCTCCCGCCCTCTGGCCCCGGGTCCCCTGCAGCTATGGCACAGCTGTGTTTAGGGGAAATTTGGTTGTTGCTTGTTATTGTAACATTGTTGCCTTAAAAACAAGGGAAAGTGTTCCTAGTTGCTAATTGTCACGGGAAGGAATTTCAGTGCGAATGCCTGTGCTGGCAGGGGAGGAGAGGGCCTGGGGGACAATGTCTGGCTCAGCTGAGAAAGGGCCTCTCATCTTGGTTGCAAACAGCTGAGATGCTCTCCAGGCACTGGCGGTGGGAGGTACTCATGACCAAAAGTTTACTGTATGGGATGGCAAGACCTTGACAGTTGCTCCAGAGAGGGAGGCAGTCACCTTGGTCTGTTTGGAGGGGAGCGAAGGTGTGAAAACCTACACTAATGGTGGGGAGAAAGTCTGCAATGGGATAAAAGGAAGGTCAGCAATGAAACATCTCAGGAGCAGTTTTGAGCAGAACAGTCAAAATCTCAGGTGTTTTGGTTTGGCAGCAGAACCAAAAAGAAGGAAAAAAAAGGTTCAAACAGCTGAACAGGGCATTAACCCCTTTGTTTGTTTGTCTTTTCTGATGCATTGTTTTTGTTGGTCATTGTTTCTGGAAAAAAACTTGCTCTCTCTCCCCTTCCTCATCCATTTCATCAAGGGTCAATCTGAGGGCTGTTTCAGGCTGATTTCTCTTAAGACATTTCTCTATACTGTGATAAAAAATTGAATGCGAAGACAGAAGTTAAACTTTTTCATTTTGAAAATGCTGGAAAGACACTCTGTTGCCCTTCCCCTATTTCCATTCTTTTGGTGCAAACTGCTTTTCAAATTTGACATGAAATATGTCTCAAGCAAAATTATACGCCAACAAATTTATTACTTACCAAGAAATGCCACCAGCCTCCAGGTTTGTATCTTCTGGGCAAGTGGGAGCTCTGCTGTGACTCTCGGGAAAGGCAGAACAAATGTGGTTATGTGAAACAAGGACTCCTTTTGCTTCGCCTGACTCTTGCTGAAAGCTAGAATGAGGTTAGGAGAGTGAAGCAGGGACAACTTCTCCAGCACTGCCTTTTTTTATCTCCTTGCCTGGTTGCTCCTTACCTCTCGGTTTTGGCCAAGGCCAAATGCAGAAGTACTGCAGTAGCATGAGACAGACCACACTTGCATTTTTTTCCGAGAAATGATGGTGTTGGAGACCTTTTTTTTTAGCAGAGGTTGAACAGTTAACTCAGAGAAATAATTTGTGTTTATTAAGCTGATTCCAGCTGTGGCCCCCAGTACCTGGCAAGGGGTGGTGGGGATAAGGTTTTAAAGAGGGTTCTGAGGCAGCATCTCACCCCTCTCTGCAGGAGCCTTCCTCATCCCTTACCTCCTCTTCCTCTTCACCTGCGGGATCCCTGTCTTCTTCCTGGAGACGGCGCTGGGGCAGTACACCAGCCAGGGAGGGGTCACTGCCTGGAGAAAGATCTGTCCCATCTTTGAAGGTGAGTCAAGTTACGGGAATTGCTGGCAGCATTTTCTAACAATTAGTGACTCAGAGCCTTTTTTGGAAATGTTATTCTGTTTTTTTTCTTTCTCCTTTATTATCCCTCCCTTCCTTATTATCCCAGCCTTGTTTTCTCTCCTGGTGACTGCTGTGTGTGCAGGGGCAGTGCCCCAATGCCCCCCGCATAGGTGACTGAGGGCGTGTGGTTCTGGCTGGGGTCTGTGCTCATCCAGCCGAGCCATGGTCTCTGCTTTGAGATGCTCAGAGCCTGGGAGACAGGAGAGCAGGATGGCCAGCTAACAGGAGGAGGAGGAGGATGGAAGTGTCAATACACAAATGCCTGCATGTAGTTCAGGACAAATACTGAAGACAGAAGAGGATGAGAAAGGCTGGCTGGCTTATGGTGCTTTCCCTGCCCATTGCTGTGCTCAGGGCTGCTGTGGCAGCGTTTGCAGGCTGGCATCCTGCAAACTGGGGGGGATCACACTGTACCCATCAGTCTGACAGCCCAGAGATGCTCTTAGTTTGTGTTTAAGGCACAGGTATAAGAACCAGGACTCCTGGGGCCCTGGGGAAGGGTGTTTAATGGCATTAATATGTTACCGAATCTGACTTTCAGGATTCTCCTATCCAGAGGAGAGCTTATTACCCCCATTTTGCAGACAGAGAAACCTGTACAGGTTCAGGGAGATTAAAGGCCTGCTTAGTTTGCTCAAGCACAGGCATGCAGTGCTATTTGAAACTCCCTGGGGACGAAGGGACCTTCTGCGCTGGAGACCCCTGCGCTCTGGCACAGGGCCTGGATGTGGACAACAGTGGCATCTTAAAGGGCACTGACAACCAGTTTTAAACAAATGAATCGGGCCTTTCTGACCCGATGACCTCCTTTCTGATGTCTCAGTGAGTGATGGGCACAAGCAGGACCAAACACCAGAGCTCAGCTCCTAGGTGTGTACTTCTGCCCCAACACCATACTTTATGCATGGTGTATATCAGCAGTGAGAACCTTTTTTGCATTAGTCTTTCCAGAAGGAAGAAACTCATCTGCATTTATTTTCTTTCAAGACTAGAGCTGGCTTTCCTGCAGGAGAGGCAGTGTAATGCAGTGGCATGGTAGCGGTCAGAAAAAAGTTTTCCCATCAGCGAAAGGTTTTCTCTCTCTGTTCCATCATAGACCTGTCTAGAGATACCAACAATGTTCCCTGTCTACACGCATGGTCACAAAATCCTTTCTGTTTCCCTGAGGTAGGTCTTGCCCTATTCTCTAGTGAGCCATGTGGTTGGTGTTGCACCCTTTTTACCATGGCATGATCTATGTCTTTGTTTTGGGTTAAACTCAATATGTTAGGAGTTGGTTGGCAACCCCATCCTCACCTCCTTTGCTTTCCTTCACAGGAATTGGGTATGCCTCACAAGTCATCGAGGGCTATCTGAATATCTACTACATCATCATCCTGTCCTGGGCACTGTTCTACCTGTTCAGCTCCTTCACTGCAGTGCTACCATGGGCCAGCTGCAATAACCCCTGGAACTCAGGTACACCTTCCCTTGGTCAGCTCCTAGCTCCTTCCTAATTCCGAGAAATTATTTGAGTTTTGTAGAAAGTATTTTCTATTCAGATAAAAAGCTCTCATGAGCTGCAATGTGGCTAGGGACTCCTGCAAAGGCGACTGTCTTCATTAACCATGGGCAAGTGTCAGGAAGGGTGGATGGTGTGACCCTATGCCTAGCAGCAGGGGACAGTACAACTACTTCCTCATGGAGATGTTTTGGGTGTTGAGATTTCACTGAACAATCCACATTTTCTGGCAAGTGGGAGAGGTGTGTTGTGAGAGTTTTCAAGCCAACCCAGAGTCCTCCTCCTGTGGCAGAAGCTTTTTAGTAGCCCTGGTACAACAATTTATCTTACAATTCCCTTACTATACCCCGCTCTTTTGGAGTTACTGGGACAGTTGCTGCCATGCACTGTACAGTTTCCTTTGTGCACTCAGCTTTTGGTTAAATCAGGCCAAGCCTGCACTGCAGGATTTTGCCAGTACAGGTCTCCCAGTGCAGGAACCAGTAACACAAAACACTACAGGCCCTGTTTTTCTGGTCTAATCACATCCATACATGCCTCTATACTGTTAGGTTGTCCAGGGATCTCATCACCTCATGCCCACAGTTCACATAACTGTGCCCAGCAGCAACCACCTGGCTTTGGCTTTATTCAAGGCACTTGGGCAGTGCCCAGGAAGATGGGGTAGATGTGAGTTAATCCTCATGGTTTTGATGTCCTTGACAGGCCTTTTTTACCATGTTGAACAGGTGGTTTTACTTTCAGTGGAAACCAGGCTGGAAAGAGCTTTGCGTCAGCTCGGTTCCCTCCCTTTTTCTGTTGGGTCAGATGATTAATTTCTGTGATGTGTTAAATTTCTCCACCCCATGGGCCATTCACTCACAGCTTCCTTTGCCCCTTCATCCCAGAAGAGGTAACCAGCCTTTTAAAGAGTGTATCTGATACCTTCAGCTCCCCCAGCATGGGTTGGTTTGTGAGGAAAGCCACAGATGTTCTGTTAACAGGAAGAAGCTTCCCAGCCAGAGCTGGGCTTCCTTGGTTTTCCGGTGGATTGTCTTTCGCTTGCCAAATGCAAGATGAGGTGCATTCCTTGGATTCATGGCATCTCCTCTTTTTTTAGTAATTTCATGCTAAGGGACAGGTTGGGGATGGCAGAGTAGAACATGAAGGCATCTGTGTCGTGTGTGAACATTTGCGTGCGTAGTGTGGGAGGAGAATGGGATTTTCTATCCTGACTACTCATAGCGGCTATCCCTCAATATTTTGCAGCCATCTGGTTTCCATTTGGTAGGGAATTTCTCCCTCCTTCCCCTCTCCCCTTCCCAAAGCCCTCTGGCTACTGCTGAATTGGGATTTGTAGCTGGGCAGAACCAGAGTTTAATGAGATGCTTAATGAGATGCAAGAGTTTAATGAGATGTTCTATAGTACAGAGTGAAGGGTCTGTATGCTTCCAGAGTGAGAGTTAGGGTACAGAGGGGAAGGAGCATTCCTCATGGAGGACGCTTGAAGAATTTCTCTGGCTCATCAGTTTCCTTTTCTTTTGGTAGATCTCTGTGTGGACATTCTGAATAGCTCCAGCCTGGACAACAGGACCTTGCCTGCGAACGCCACCTCCCCAATGATTGAGTTTTGGGAGTACGTGAGTGCTTTCCCTCTGTCCAGGCTCCCCTCTCATCCAAAGACTGCAGCTGTAAGACTGTCTGGGGGAAGGGCTGTGTGTCTCTGTAGGACCAAGTGAGGTGTCACATGTTGGACCTGAACGTGGGGAGCACAATGCACCGAGCTGCCAAGGAGGTCGGCACAGAGCCCGGGGCACAAGGACTAGATACACCCCGAAGGCTGCTTTCAGCATGCCTGCCCAGGGGTGCTCGTGTGCACAGGTGTGTTCCCCTTCTGGTACTGAGGTTCCCAGGTGAGCGTGGCCACAGAGGGAGGCACCAAAAGAAGATGAGAACTTGCTGTAAGCAGGGAGTACTTGTGTTGGGTGTTTCAGGCTACTGTTGGCAGGCAAGCATGAAAGGCTAGGGCAGACTGAACAGGCCTCCACAGTGAAACAGAAAGGGACAAAACTGCCTTTTCCCTTCTTCTGACCATGTCTTGCTTGGTGCCTAAAGGAAGTGGTCCATCAGGCTGCTCAGGCTCATCCCTGGAGAGCAGAGATCTGAGGCGCATGCGTGAGATGCCAGACAGGGGCTCAGGGAGGTTTGGTGATGTGACTGGAGGCAATAAAACACCTCTGAGGGAGAGGTCCTGCAGCAGTGTCCCAGAGAGGGTCATCACGGCAGCCTGGAGAGGTTGAAATGGCTGCTGGCCACACTGGCTGCTGAAATAGCCACACTACCTCTCCACACTCAACTGAGGAAGGTCTCATAAAGAAGAGGGATGCCAGAGGCTCGCTTCAGCAGTATTTTTTCCCCCCGATTTATGGCTCCTAAAGTGCCTCTGAGAGGGTTGAGTGTCCTTTGTTCCTTGCGGCCACCACAAGGGCACATAGGAGATGACATGCGCCCATGGGTGCAGAGTCTGCACAGTGCTGGACCCCCTCTCCTGCCCTATTCTTTGCACATACTATTTAGCGAGAGCTGTGACCCCTCTGAAACGATTGTTCAGGTTTTCTGCAGAGGTTGCAAGGACCAGGGGGCCCTCAGGGACTAGTTTGGAGAAGGGTGTGCAGAGGAATCGTAAGCGTGGGGTTGGGCAGAAGCCCAAAGAAGTCCCAGAAGGGGACTGCATGAGCTGCAGTGCTGAGCTCTTGTGTGGCCCACCTTCATGATGCGGAATCTTCAAGAAATGATGCTGAAGGAAAGGCATGGGAGTCATAAAGGCCATTTATGCTTATATATAGGGTGTCCATAGTGTATGGGGAGTCCAGAGGAAGAATGGTGGCCACGGGGTGATGATGGCATTGGTGGCCTGCTTTGGATTGAGCAGCGTCTGCTGGGCAGCTGCCAGGGTGGGGAAGCAATGGGGAGCAGGTGGTGATTTTGTATTGTGTGGGTCTGACAGGCATAGCGCCATGGGCTTGGAGAGTGGGAGGACTCGGGCCAGCTACAGGACACGGTGGAGCAGCATCAGCAGGAACAACAGAGGGGAGCCCTAGGCAGAGCTGGGGTGATTTGCATGGCTGGGAGCCCTGGGCAGATGTGTTGTGGATAGCCTGTTAAGTCTTTGGATGGGGTAATATGGGAAAGGTCTGTACGGATGAGTGGGGTTTGGGATGTTAATGCTTCTCTCCCTGTCCCTGGACACTGGCAGGAAGCGAGTCCTGGGGCTCACGGATGGTATTCACAAACTGGGCACTGTGCGCTGGGAGCTGGCTCTGTGTCTCCTGCTGGCGTGGATCATCTGCTACTTCTGCATCTGGAAAGGGGTCAAGTCCACAGGCAAAGTAGGAACAGAGATTGTCCTCCTGGTCCATAAGCCTCCTTGTACCCATCTTACATTTCTTCCCCAATCTCTTTTTCCTCTTCATGAAGTAGAGGCAGGAGACACACAGCACCAAAGTAAAACCTAAAACCTGGTGGGGCCAGACTGATGTACACCGTTTATGTTTGACCCATAAGAGGAAGAATAAAAGAGTAGGTCAAACAAGGAGAGGAGAACAGGGAAAGACCTGGGAACTGAGGGGACTCTTGGGTCACATTTTTCCTTGCAGATACCTACAGTGGCTGATGGATACTCCCCAAGTGCTCCCAAGGATAATCCCCTTAGGAATCATCCACTCACCAGTGTGTTGTCCTGGTGTGGCTTGCCAGTGTTTTTAACAAGATCCTCTGCAAACCTCCTATCCCTGGCAATAATTAAACACTTGAGCAAAATAGACAAGCTGCTGCCTGTAACCAGCTCAGTGAATAGATGATGAATCTCTCATGCTTATTTATCACGCAAAATACTTGGGGTGGGAGAGTTGTCTTTGTGCTCTCCTTTGTACTCTCCCTGGCTCTGTGGTTTTTGGCTCAGTGGGTCACTTTCTGCATTTTGCTAGTGAGGCTGGAGCCGATGCTCCCTCCTGGTGTTGATCCCATAGATCAGGTGGACCGGTTATCCTTCTGGAGTGAATGAGTGTGTGATGCCTTGGGGTGGGTGTTAGGGATGCTACTATGGCCTTGACTTGTTCAAGACCTACTTCCTTCCTGAAGCTGCAATGAGATGGGTGGGTCATTAATGATGGTTGGGTCTTGTGGGTGTCCAGGGGATGTCCCAGTAGCAAAGGGAAGGGAACCATTTTCTGCAACAGACTTCTTCCTTCAAATCACTATCCCTAGTATCGGCAGATGTTCCCTGTAGTACTGGACACCTATGTTTCAGTGTCACATCCCATCTCCCACCCTAAAACCGCACTGGGCACCCATTTTAACAGAGCAAGACAATAGCTTGTTCTGCTCACTAGGTTTCTCCCAGTCTTTGCTGATGACTCTGGCTCTTGCTGGTGCTGACCTGCTGTCCACCGTTTCTCAAGAAGGGAAAGCCAGACTCCACACCTACAGGGAGAGGCGATGATCCATGTTTTAAATCTTAAATCTCTGATGGTCCCTGGTTTGCATACCACAGTGCCATTTTCACAAGAGCTATCATTCTGATCTTGGGAGATTGGATGTGAGAGGCTGCTTGATCTGCACGGAACTGTAATTAAGCCATCCCAGGTTCCCTTCAGCTCTCAGCCCTCTCCACCGAGTCTCTCCTTTGCCTGCTGCTGCCCCAGCGTGCAAAGCTTGCCTGCACAAGGAGAAAGCTGAAGAAGTTCAGTCAGGCTGGTTGGGCTGATTGGGTTTAGCAAAGTCAGACTAGATGGTGAGAGGAAACAGTGAGTGCAGGTAGTAGCTGGAATGGCTTTCCTGGGACCACAGAAGATTTTTCCATCACGAGTTTTAGGATACACGGCTTACTTTTTACCAGCTAGATGTTGTGGACATGGTGCAGCAATATAGGGTAGGTTTTTCTGTCCTGAGATGTACCACAGGTCAGACAGGCCGGTTGTCTTCTCTGCAGATAGTAATTTTGAGTTTTACAGGGGCACTGTTAAAAAAAAATCAGCTCCTTCCTTCTTTTTCCTCACTGACTACATATTAGGATAAGCAGTAGGGACGTCCCAGGAATTCTGAGTAGGTGCATAATTTTGTTCAACAGTTGCAGAGTAAACAGGATGCTGTGCTTGACTGAAAGGCTGCTCTAATCAGATAACCCTGCCAGACCCTTGTGTTTATGATTCTGTGATTTAAGGAGTCCAAACTTAAAGAAACAATAGAGCGACCTCAGGAAAGTAATTTCAAATAACTCTGTGAAGACTCATTTTTTTTAAAAGCCTTTTTCTTTTATTCATTTTGCCCACTCTTGTGCTCTTTCCATGCTTCCTTTCCTTATGCATTCAGGTGATGTGTATAAATGTTCCCCAGAAGTGATTTCTGAAGGTAGATTTTAGTACTTGTGCCAAAAGTGCTCTCATTCTCATTTAATCGGGGAACAGCAAAAGTGCCACAAACTGTGACTTATTCAACCAATTACCACTAAGCAGAAAAAATGTCATTTTAGGCCCCCCACTGTGAATCCATAGAGTAAACAAGCCTTCACATTACTTGGATGAATTTTAATAATGAATAAATATTAGGAAGTTGCAACTTGCTCACGGATATTTTGCAAATAGAAAAAAAAAATGTTACGTTAGGCAATGGATTAGAGATGATTAATTCTACTGTAATATCTATTTACATCACACACAAGAAGAAGTGAAAAGAAGGTTTTACAAAAATAATGGTCTACATTTTCTTTAAAGGCTTTGAGGAGCCCCCATTTTTTGCCTGTGAGCTCAGAGGCATTGAAGGGATGAGAGAGCCACATGAACACCTCTGGAAATGGGACCCCTCAGAGGTGTCTCAAATTGAGCAGCAAAAGTTGCTATTTAATTTGGAAAACTCTTGCTGGGAATAAGGCCATTTTAATAACTCCTCATTAAAACTCGGCGACAGGATGAGACATGGGTTTCTTTTGCAGCTCTAGAAAGATGAAGGGAACAGCTTGACAGCAGGGAAATTACACTGACTGGAAAGAGAAAATAAAGCAGAGCAACCAGTGGCAGAGTCTTGGGTGAGGAACAAAATGTAGATTAACTAAATCACCAGTGAGATGTGACCTTGATTAATTTCTTCCCCACCTCTTCTACACTAGCAGTAGCAGCTATAGCCAACAGCAGAGTCCAGGGACATTTGCTGGGGTGGGGGCCTGCAGATGAGATGAGACGGGATGATGCCTGCATCATCCTGCTTGACCCTCTCTCCTCGTTTCCCTGCACCCACAGGTCGTTTACTTCACTGCCACCTTTCCGTATGTGATGCTTATCATCCTGCTGGTGCGAGGAGTCACGCTGCCAGGTGCTGCCGAGGGGATCATCTTCTACCTGAAGCCAGACATTTCCAGGCTGGCGGACCCGCAGGTGGGTGGGGGTCAGGCAAGTGCTGGCCACAGGAAGGTTTCTAGTGCCCTGGCCCTTGGACCTGCTGCTAGCTGAGGATCTAGCTGTCTTCTCTGAAAGGAGATTGGTGAACCAGTGAGACCTCCTTAAAAGAGCTGAGAGAGGTCTAGTCCCCCTGCACAGCACAGCCCTTTTGCTTGTGCGTCTGCAGCATATGGGTCATTTCCACTCATGGGCTCAGCAAAACCAGAAAAGTATATGAAATATTCAGCATGTAACAGATGGTTTTGCTGGGTCTTAAATGCAAATAATTAAGGAAGGGGGGGAAATGATCTACCACTTTTCATTTTTTCTGGCCTGGTTAGCACTTTGTTTGGCTCCAGTATGGCCCTCCCAGTGAGCACAGGGCCCCTGTGCTTGCGGAGACTGAATGCACGCAGGTAACGTGGGCTCTGCAGCAGGTTCGCTTCACCCTTCGGGGCTGGTCCCACACACCTGGGTCAGGGGCTGGCTAAAGGGAGGACGTCATCCCCTGCCACCACTCACTGGAGCTCGTGGAAACCCTGCCCTGGCAGGGAAGATGCTGTGTACCCGGGGAGGGCCAGTCCAGATTAGGACAGAGGGTGCAGCCAAACCCAGGACCTGCAAGGTAGCGCAAGCTGACAGGAATACCCTTGGGAGCTGCAAAGGGCGGGCAGCAGGACCCCCTACAGAAGGATCACCCTGGGGTATCAGCTCTGGCACCTTTCTTGTAGCAGCAGGTTGCTTCTCTTCCCCATGTGGACTCAGCAATGCTGTGCAGGCTGCCTCCACCATCCCAGGGAGGTGTTAATGCAGACCCCCCTCAGAAGAGCATTTAAATGACACTGCTGCTAATTATTCCACTGCTGAATCTTTTCGTGGAGGCAGCCAAGCAATATGCTTAGCTCACAGTCTCAGCTTACCTCGTGCATCTTCCCAGATGGCCAAAGCCCCAACTGCTCCCAAACCAGCTGCCAGACACACTGTCTTCCCCCAAAAGGCTTTCAGATGCAATTATGTGTTGTCAATACAAAATCTGTGGTGCGCTGAACTCAAAGAGCCAGCTGAACATAAATGGCATTTTAATACCAAAATAAAAAACACGGGGTGGCTGGGGCTGACTGTGTTTTATTCATGGTCAGAGCTTATTCGCTGAAAACCTTCCTATCTTTCACAGCCTACCTAAAGCTGACATGGTCTTTCCAGGCTGCTGCAACCCAGCATAGCAGGAGTGAGAGATCCTGCTACTGCGTTTAGGCAGAATGTGGGGCTTTGGTGTAAAGCTGGACGTGCGCTGTGCCCGTGCCTGAAGGGTTCCCATGTACATGCCTGTCTGTGAGAGATCCGTGTGAATGTAAGCAGCAATGCCTGGTCTGGGATTTTTTGAAGGCTGCCAAATTGCAGCTGCCTGGATGTTTGCAGCTGGGGGCTGATTAGGGGAAAAAGAAACTGAGGAGAGGGAACACACAGACAAACGGAAAGGTGTGCTGTTTTCCTGCCTGCCTGTAGTTCAGCCCACAACACACGGAGTGAAGGGACTTCTCCACGGGGGAGAGGGCTGGAGCAGCGGTGAACAAGCCCACTCAGCTTTTCCCGTGCAATGCCAGAGCAAAGGGGAACCTGGGTGCACGACACCCCGCTGGCCTGAAATCTCTCAGCCGAGCAATTTTCTGCCCTTCACCTGCACCGCAGCCTCAGAGATGTGGGAAACTAGATTGAGGAGCAGGGAGGGGGTGTACATTGATCATGCAAAGGACTCGCTGGCCCTCGTTTGGGATGACTCACCACCAGCTCTGTAAACCCTGAGCCACGTAGGGACCACAGACATCTGCAGTGCTAACTTCAGCCGGAGCTGTGCTATCAGGGATGCCGTCTCCACCCAGAATGCAAAGGTGCGGGATGGAGAAGTGGTGTCACCTTGAGTGGGATATGAAAATATGATCCCTCCCAGGAGACTTTTCCTAGAGGACTTTCAGTCCTATAGCTCAGTTTTCCCAGAGAGGTATCCCAGTTTCTACATCCACTGAGCCCCTCTCTGTTTCATGGGGTTTGTTCTGCACGGATGGAGGGGTTATTGTTAGACAGGGCACAGCCATTTTTTTATTTTGTTGCCAGGTCTGGAGACCACTGACCTTCTCTCTTCCAGGTCTGGATGGATGCAAGCACTCAGATCTTCTTCTCTTACGCCATCTGCCAGGGGTGCCTGACAGCTCTGGGCAGCTACAACAGATATACCAACAACTGTTACAGGTAAAAGTAGCCTGGACTCCTTGTATCCTTCCGGAAATCTGCTCAGAGACAAACAACACAGAGCTGCATCTGAGGCAAGCTCCGTCCCCTTGGGTCATGCTGCTTTGACTAACAAGCTTCTCACAGTGTGGAAGCTGCAGAGGACTCGGCATAGGGATGGAGAGTGGCTGAGGGAACACACGAGTTCCAGAAAATGGCTTTAGTAGTGCTCTCCCACATGAGTTAGCTTGGAAACGGGAGAGACTGGTGGAGGGGGAGGAATGAAAATGGAGAGTGTCTCCAGCCACTGTGGAGACACCATGGGCTATTTTGACAGGGTGAGTGAGCAGGGGTGGCACGGCCAGCTCTGCTGTCACTTGCTAGGCAGGGGAGATGGCACAAAGATGATGGCTGGGCACCCTGTCTCCAGCGCTTTACTACCATCAGGGCAATGTAGTGCCAGTGACATTCTGATCCTATCAAGAAGATTAATCAAGTCTGTCTGGCCTCCTTCTTAACTTCGGATTACAAATCTATTTTATTCATGGCCTGATATGGAGCTCAGTGAAGCCATCAGGACCATTTCTGACACCTTCCACAGAGCATCGAGGAGCAGGGCCTTTGTTGTTCCTTCATGTATTGCTCCAGTGCGGATGGGAAAATGTAATGGTACTTGGGAGACATCAATCATCTCTCCTCTTTTTCTGTCCTCCAGTAGGTGCTGCAACGGTTGTTGGTCAGGCAATTAATACTTTCCCCTGTCTCTCCCAAAATGTATCTGTCACCAATGGGGCGGTGTGCTGACACCTTCCTCTAATGCCTAAGGTGCCTGGAACTGGCAGCTTAGCTCTGGGTGACCCAAATGTGCTGCGTGTCCACACTGCTACAGAGCAGCTGATGCTGTGGGTCAGCTCTGACAGCTGCCCAGGCAGGATCCCGGGGTGTGGGGCTTCCAGCCCAGCCAGCTCAGACTGGTGCCCCGTTTTCACAGGGAGCAAGTGCACAAACATTTCAGGACAAGTGGCATAGCACGTTCCAGCTTCCATCTGGGCGTAGTTAATAAAGATAGTGTAGACACAACCCTTGTCAGGGGAGGATTTTTGTTAACCCGTTAGTCCTTATTTTACCAGACCTGCTGAACCTCTATGTGTTCATGCTTTCAGATGCTCCTCTTTCTTGACTATGTTTACTTTTGCAACGTCTTCCCTTTTCTAATTTGCTGGTTTCCTCATTTTCTCTGTTGTTTTTCTTATTCTCTTGACTCCTGTCAACCTTTTTCTTCCCATGTCCCTATGTATATCATTGTGGCATCCTATTCACAAGCCACTGGTGGTGCCCTGTGTCTCTCTTTGTGCCACGTATAGTCATATTACTCTTGAACAGTGGGGTATAAGGTAGGTAGGCTGATTTTTGGCTCTGTTCTGAGCTTTTTACTTCTGAGGGAGTTCAAGAGCAGCATTGCTGTTCCTTGCTCCATGCTGTCCGACTGGGGAAGCTGAGTACAGACATGATCCCAAGAGAACCCATTCTGCAGCAGGAAACACCAATTTCTCTCTGGTCTCCCCCCTGCAGGGACTGTGTCATGCTCTGCTTCCTGAACAGTGCCACCAGCTTCGTTGCTGGCTTTGCCATTTTCTCTGTGCTGGGCTTCATGGCTCGAGAGCAGGGTGTACCCATTGCAGAAGTGGCTGAATCAGGTAGGTTTTTCCAGGAGGCTTCAGAGCCAAGGCAAAACAGAAAGCCTGAAGGGAAGGGGACTTTTCTGATGTGAAGCCCAGGATGTTATCTTCATCCTGTATTGCTATGGGTGTCTGCAGCGAGGTCTGCAGGACCAGTGTTCCCCAACACAGCTTTCAGCCCAGTGTGGGCAAGGAGCCGTGGTGATATGAGCTGACAGTCAGCAGTATGTGAGCTCACACTGTGTTGCAGGGTGGTGGTGATAGGCGGTGGTGTTGGGGGCACACATGGTCATCCTGTGGTCTGCTGGCAGGTCCTGGCCTGGCTTTCATCGCATATCCAGCGGCAGTGACGATGATGCCTGTGTCTCAGCTCTGGTCCTGCCTCTTCTTCCTCATGTTGATCTTCTTGGGACTGGACAGCCAGGTACAGCAAATGCCCCCTCCTTGTCTAACACGCAGGTGCCTGTCCCCAGCCTGAGCACTCCCCAAAGCCATGGGAAAGGATAAGGTGGTTATGTGCTTTGCTGGTACCTCAAATATGTTCTCCACATTGTCCACAGCACTTTCACGTTGTGGGAGCTCAGAGCCAGGGCCGATGGGAGGCCAGTGGTTATGTGTGCTGGCATCTCTGTTCAGCGTCCTTCTCCCTGTGTGTACATGAGGGTGTCCCAGCTACATCCCCTCCCACCTCTGTGCCAGCACCAAAACCATGCACCCTGTGGAGTGAGGCCTGGCACAGAGCAGGGCAGTGTGGGAAGGAGAATTCAGCTGTTTTCTCCCAGCTGCATCTCATCAGAGCAATCCCTGTGTGCTCCCCCCAATGGTGTGCCCATCTCTTACCCTCCCACACCCCTGTTATGCCAGAAGCAAAACCCAGCAGAGCACCCTGCAGAACAGAGTGTGCAACCCTGGAGTGCTGGCATGAGGAGAGCAGGGAATGTCCTGGCATGCCTGCCAGGCAGGGTCCTCTGCTCAGGCTCCGCTTTGCAGCACCTCAGCCCCTGTACCTGGAGAAAGAGGTCTCTTTCCTCTGTTTCTCTGAGTCGAGGTCCCCTCCTGCCTCATCTCGCTTATGGCTCTGCTTCATGCTGTCTGGGCTGTCCTAGCAGTGGCTGATGTTCTCTTATGTAGCCTATGGGTGATGTGCGCTTTGGGGCCGAGAGCCACGTGGTGATGAGCAGGCAATCCTGCCCCATGATCAGCCCCAAAAGCCAGCAATTCACCTGCAGGACGCCTGGCCACCTGCTCTACTGGGTTGTCCCAGGCAGTCGTGATGTATTTTGCAGCCAGTCCTGCTGTACGAGCGGTGTGTTTGATGTTAGGGCTGAGCTGTGCCCCCACAGTCACCTGGCACCCCTTAGCTTCACGGTGGCAGGGGGAGCTGCCCTCTGTCACAAGGATTCCTTGTGCCATCTCAGGTGCTTTCTCACCCAGCTCGAGGGCACAGTCTGCCCCTTGCCTCCCCATCCCTTGGTTGTTCCTGCTGTGCAACAGCATGCTCTGTTGGGTTTGAGGCAATTCCTTGTACATCTCACAGTTCATCCCCCCAACATGGGGCTGTACTTTTAACCCCTTTGGTCTGCAGCTCTAGAGGAGACCTCACTGATATTTCTGAACTGTCGTCTTCTGCAGTTCGTCTGTGTGGAAAGCATGGTGACAGCTCTTATTGACATGTTCCCGGGAGTGTTTCGGAAGAAGGGGCGTCGGGAGCTGCTGATCCTGGCCATTGCAGTCATATGCTACCTGCTGGGCTTATTGCTGGTCACTGAGGTAAGAAAGGAGTAGCTGGGTTATACAGCCAAGCACCAGAAGCCCTGCTAGACTACTCTGAAGGAGTGGGTAGAAACAACAAGCTTGTCTTTGATGCTGTTATTTATCCTTCATTTCTAATGCATTAGCTGGTGTCTTTCACCACCACTGCTGCTTTTACCCTGTGTGATGCTAATGTACTCGCTGCACAACTGAGCCTTCCAGAGAAATGGTCCCACAGCCCAGGGAGGCTGCCTGATGTGCAGCTTTGTGCAAATACCAGGCCTGGTGGCTAAAACAAGCTGAGCTGCACAAGCAGAAGCTCTTCTAAGGGTAGCGATAGTCTGCTGGCTGCTTTCCACAAGAGGCAGAGCAGCAGGAGGGGGGGCTGGGGGTAAGGGCTGCACCGTAACCCTGCCTGAGCCAGTGGGAAGCCTGTGATTCCCAGGACCAGAAGGAGCAGAGCTGTGTTGGTGCAATGCTATGCGCACAGTGTTTGCCCTGCTCTGCAGCTAATAGCCAAGCACCTCTTCCTGCACAGTGGTGTGCTGTGCTGTGCTGCGCTGTGCGTGCATGCCGCACGCTTGGGCGGGGGTTTTAGCACTCCTCTGTGTTGCCTCCATGTGCTGTGTAGTGACAGCTAATTCCTGCTAAACCTCTTAGGTAGTGCTGAATGATCCTCTAACAGGATCCTGGCTAAGGATTTCCTGAAGGCAGCTCCCACTGTGACCGAGCTTTGAGCGAGACTGCATTAAAGATTCTGATGGCTTTTGCATGCCCTCTTGCATGGAGACATCTACTGCCATCACTGTAGGATGTCACCTCATGTATGGTGGGATGAAGGGGTAACTGCTCTGCTACTCTGGCAGTGTCTAGAGCCCTTCAGCACTATTTGAAAGCATCTGCTTGACTTGTATTAGAGGAGCTTCTTTTTGAGAAAACACATGAAAATATGAGAGGAGTCATCCACTGACCTGTAGAGGTAGCTGATGGCAACTATGCAGAGCTCAGCTCGAAGGCAAAGGCAGCAGGGAAGCCACATGCCTCTGCCATTGCAGGGCTTGGACATTGACCCATATGTAAAGATGGATGTGGCTAAAATGACATATCTGAATGTCCTGATCCTCAGGATCCCAGTTTCTTGGGTGCAAAGTTCTGCAGTGCTATATGGTATTTTGAAATGATGCTGGAAACTGATTTAAACTGATTTAAAACAAGCAAACAAACTGGGTCCTGCTTCTATGGACACAGAAACCAGCCTAGCCCAGCAGTACCATAAAATGGGTATGAAATGCTCTCCTGCCACCAGGCCTGACTGTCTTTTAGGCTCTTCTCCTTCTCCCACCTGCTCTAGGTGCAGTGTTTCTGCTGCTATTCTTCTGCTTGCCTCAGTCATTTTTCCCTCACATGGAGTAGTCCTGCCATGACTCTCTCTTCTCTACCTCTTCAACAGGGCGGGATGTACATCTTCCAGCTCTTTGACTACTATGCTGCCAGTGGCATGTGCCTGCTCTTCCTGGCCATTTTTGAAGTCATCTGTGTAGGATGGGTGTATGGTAAGTGGAGGACAAAAACCTGTGTTGCTCTTTATTAAGGCAAGGATGGGAGTTTGAGAAGTGGGAGTGGATAGAAAAGATGCTTAGGGGGCAAAGAAATGCTGTAATTGCCCTCTTTCTTATCTGGTTTCCACTGTATTTCCTCGCAATGTTTCTTAATTGCTCCACATTTAGAGTAGGAATATTTTTTCCTTCTCTGAAGGTTCCTCATGTTGAACTACCTTGCTGCTCTTCCCATCTGCACACTGAATTCAAAAATCAGCTGTAGAGGAGTGACTACTCTTCTTTGGTCTCTGTTACTGTTGGCTTACATTGTGCCTTCAGTTTAGTACTGCCAGTTAATTTAACACAAAATGCTGGGATGCAGACTTGCTGTGTGTTACTTCTGTGACAATACATGCTTCCTGTTTGCACGGGCTGTGATGGCAGTCCTAAAAGAAATGGGAGGGACTGCTTTGGCTTTCAGTGAAGTCTGTAACTAAACTACTCAGGAGCAGGATTAAACTGAGCTCCACGAACTATCGGAAGGAAACCAACTGCTTGTTAGTCTGTGCAGTAAGAAGAGTATCCTGTGATATCCTATGGGAGGTCTCTTCCCTGCTGAATGGTGCCTGAGCACACAGGCTGCAGTTCATCTCCCGGAAGCTTGTGTCAAGGCTGGTGGTTTTCGGGCAAAGGGTCTGGTTGCGTGTGATGCAGAGCAGCTGCTTTCTCTCCTTAGCTTCATGGAGCTACAGGAGCTCAGTACCTGTAAGGATCATGCAAAGCTATAGCAGATGCCAGTTTAGAGCAGACCCTCAACATCCCACAATCACGCGTGCATCTGCTGGCTCCTAGCTACGCCAAGCAATGTGACCATCCTAAACTAAGGAAAAGATTGCAGGTATGAGCAGCATGTTGTGTCTCTTTCAATGGCCAGGAGTGGATGCTCAGGAAGGAGTGTAATAGCAGAAAAGTTAGCAATAATACTTTCTGTGAATATTCTTCCAGCTTCTAACAACTTATTATAGAACCATAGAATGGCTGGAGTTGGAAGGAACATTCAAAGGTCATCTGGTCCACCCCCCTGCCATAGGCAGGGACATCTTTCACTGGATCAGTTAGCTCAAAGCCCTGTCCAACCTGACCTTGGACACTAGCAATGATGGTGCATCCGCAACTTCTCTGGGCAGCCTTTTCCAGTGTCTCAGCACTCTCGTAGTGAAGAACTTCTTCCTTATATCAAATCTAAACCTACCCTCTTTCAGTTCAAAACTGTTACTCCTTGTCCTGTCACTACAAGCCCTAGTAAAAAGTCTCTCTCTGTCTTTCTTACAAGCCCCCTATATATATTGAAAGGCCACAACAAGGTCTCCCTGGAGCCTTATCTTCTCCAGGCTGAACAACCCCAACCCTCTCAGCCTGTCTTCACAGGAGAGGTATTCTAGTCCTCTGATCATTTTCATGGCCCTTCTCTGGACCCACTCTAACAGGTCCATGTCTTTCTTCTGCCGGGGGTCCTGGAGCCAGATGCAATACTCAGCTTGTTGCCCAGGGATTTCCAGCGCCAGAAGTAAAATCTATTTATTTCCCTTCTGTTAATTTTTCCAGTTGACTCAGGTAAGCATTTATCACCCACAAAATGCTGTAGCAAGGAGCTCCATGGCTTGGTCAGGTGTTATGTGAGAAGTCACTCTCTTTTCCTTGTGTTGGATCTGCCACCTGCTAATTTAATTTGGTGCCACCTTTGTCTTATTTTAGAAGAGACAGTGAACAGTCAGTCCCTGTGTGCTGTCTTTGATGCTTACAGTTTTATAGAGGTTGCATTGGCTGTAGTGCAGTTGCTGATGAAGGAGTTATCAGTTTCTCCAAATGCTTTATGTACAGCAGGAGCCAATTGTTAGTCTGGATGGACTCCTCTCTTATTGAAATGGTAGCAGGTCCAGCTGCTTGGACTTGACCTCTGGGGAATGCAAGAGAAGCAGATCTGTAAGAGAGATTTATTCTAGAGAGATGTCCTGCAAAGGAAGCTCACCTGAGAGCTTGCAATACCAGACCCTGGCCAGATTTTGATTTAGACAGAGTTGCCTTCTACCCAGTCCCTGTGGGATTTACTGCGGGATAGAGATTCCTATCCATCTGTGACAGGGGTTGATCATCACCATGCTTGGTTACATTAAACTGAATTATGCTTTAACATATAGAAACCCCCTGCCATTTTTACAGTCACACAGGCCACATGCCTTTTTCAATGACCCATGAAGAGGGGCAATGGCAGACAATGAGCAGCAGGAGAGGTGATGCTGCCCCAGCAGCCTGGAAGGGGGACAGAGCAGCTGGGGACCGTGAAATGGCCCTTTCCATCACCACCATGGGTTAATTTGCCCAATCCACACAGCAGGATTTTACTCTCTTGACATTCTGCTTTGCATCCATTGGGCTGATTCTGGTCTGAAATGTAGTCAGAGGGCCAAGGTGAGGCATCTTAATGGAAAACAATGTGCTGGTGCCGATCAATGTTTTTTTTCCCAGCCTCAGAATTGGCAGGGCTGAGCCTCCTGCTTACACTGTGAAGAATTACAGCATTTTTGCTAAGACAAATACGCGTTCTGAGTTTCTCCTCTCCCAGCACATACGCCAACCACCCACCACTTGGCAGCTTCCCTCTGCTGCCAGGCAGCTGCTCTTGCAAAGACCTGAGGATTTCCTTGCATACAGCTCTCTGCCTGTGAAAGGATCTTGCGGCATCGGACCTGCTGATCACATTCCCTAGAGAGGAGTTCTGGAGGGTTTTGTTTTTTTTTTTTTCTCCCCTTCTCCTCGCTCCCTTCCACTTTGGGACAGGCAGCCCTTATATAAGCAGGCATGGGTTTTGAGCACTGGGATTCACAACATGATGCCACCGAAATGTGCTGCAGGGAGGATATTCTCCAGGCAGTGACAACATGCACATTAGGATCAGCTGTTCCAGGAGAAAGTGAATGCCTCCATCGCTGCAGGAGAGCTGGCACTGAAACCATTTAGAACTGTTTACAAAGCTAAAGCAAACTGATGCCAGTGGGTACCTGGGGGTGGCCCTATGGTGAACCCGTGTTGTGCTGGTGTAAACCTTCCTCTCTCTCTCTCTCTTGCTCACATGCGGCGTGGCTACCACAAGCAGCAGCCTCCTGCCTGGATCCTGCCTGTCGGGCTTGCTCTGGCTGCGTGTGCTTTATCCTCTCGGACTCACTAGCTACAGGCAATCTTACACGCTTATTTATGGACCATAAGGGGCCTGCTCTGTACGCCTGGTACCCAAAGGGTGCACAGTTGTTGCAGTCCCACAATGACTCTGCTGCTGGCATTTTGCACAGGTTTGGCGCAGGTGTTAATGCTGCAGGTTTGAGATAGAAAAGGAGCAGATAGACACAAGCTTAAGACTATGGTATAGAGACAGGGTGATCACCTGTTGAAATACTGTGGATGAAATTTGATATAGATGAATGCAAATAAATGCAGCTTGGGAGAAAAGATTTAAAAGGGAGGGCTTTTTCATAGATTCCAAATGAGCAGATCTGTGAAATTCACTGTTTCTGAGTAGTGTAAAAATAAAATAAAATCTTTGTCCCTTTCGGTTTGGGTATCACTTGCAGTTCACAGAATCACAGAATCCTTAAGGTTGGAAAAGACCTGTAAGATCAAGTCCAACCATCAACCCAACACCACCATGCCCACTAAACCATGTCCCAAAGTGCCACATCTACATGTTTGTTATAAGCTACATAAAATGAGAAGGGCTCCATAAGGACAAGACATAAGGATGTAATCAAATCTCTAGCTGGGTTCATGTGAAATTTATTTCCATGAATCTATGTAGAAAAATTAAATGATTTGTCAGAAAAGCATGCAACAGCTTTGAAGGTATATGGGATTGGTCAGCACAAGAGAAGTGGCATCAGCATGCATGGATAACTGCCCTGTGCCTGCATACCATTCTTCCTTCTCTGGGGATATTGGGGATAACACCAAACATCTTTGTTCATTCCAACAAAAATCTCTTTGGGGAAATCTTTATGCTTTTCTCTGCAGGAGCTTTATCTAATCCTTCTAATCTTCTGGGAAGGAAGGGGGACTGCATGCATTCTCCAGCTTCTAATTTGCTCAAAAAGCCAGTGTTGAGTGATTGAACTGATGACTTCTTAAGCTTGATTGTTTTTTCATCTGCCTGCGAAACGTAGAACGTGTAAAACCTTCTGTTCATATAGTCTCTGAGGATGCTCATGTCAGTCCCCATTGTGTTTCATCACATCACCTACTGACTGCCACGTTGGTTGTGGAAATGTGGGACCTGATGGTTGTACTACAGAAAATAGGAATAAGGACAGGTGGAGGCACGTCATAACTAACAACATAAGTTTGGGGTTGTTTTCTTGGTGGAGGATGGATGTCTGCTGTGTCTTTCTTTTTGTTTGGCACCTTTGTATTTCTTTAATTGCTATGTCTCTTACACTAGATCCTAGATCCAAATTTGCAGTGAAACTTTGGCTTCCACAAAGTTGTTATTATGAATGAATTTATCCATCACATGTCTGACATCACAGTGTGTTTCTGCGGAAGCACTGTATGGTATAAGAGACTGCTATGCTCACATTATAAACTGCAAGTCGCATCATTTATATCTCTCTCCTTTTTTTTTCACCCTGTCGAAGATTTTGGCTTTTTGGCAAAATAGAAGTTTTATATCATCTCCCTTTCATCCCCAGTATATTTTCAGAAATCCTATCTGAAGCCTCATGATATTTACAGCTTGGAAGTTTTAGGGTTCTGTTTTGTGGTGTAGGCTGGGTTCCCACACAAGTCTGCGTGTCTCTTGATATGCCATAGCCTGTTGTCTTTGCTTGAGGCTCCTTGTTAACTTGCCAACTCAAGATGGGAACCATGAGGTGTTCAAAGAACCTGCCCTCCCCAGCCTAAATACTTCAAAAAGCTGGGTTTAAAAGAGCTTTCTGGCAAACATTAGTCATGGGATATAGAAAATAATGCAAAGAATTACAAAAAAAGAAAAGCACACATAATGTGCTTTGGTAGAATTTATGTATTTAAAGGAAACTTAATGTGACAATTTAATTCTAAGACATAAAAAACACAAACCAAAATAAAACTCACCAAACCCCAAACACTCGCAAGTGTGGCCAGTCCTCTAGGCATATATTTTGCCCAGCCCAGCCTTCTGCTGTTAAGATGCAAGAAAGCAAGGTCTCATCATGCTTGCAGGTGGGAACTGTGGCATGACCTTGAGTTCACAGCAGGATGAACACCCCTAAAGGCAGAGCTCTTCTTTATCAGCTAAGCACTGTGATTAAACTTCAATAAGACAAATATGGTATTATTTCATCCCAGAGATGCTTAATTGGTAACACTTTCTATGGACAGTCTGGCTCCATTTTTTTGTCTAATACTGTTACTCTATTTTACCTGAGGCAGTCTGATACAGTACCTCTGGTTAGCTGTAGTTAGGAAGAGGTGGGGGCATCTTATGAATGACTTTTTGAATCTTCTTCATTTTGCATCTCTTTTTGGCCAGCATTAGGCTCTTGTTCCTTGAAGACATCTTAGAGCTTACTACAAGGTCTGCTGAAGTCCATCTGCATTATGCCGTCTCCTCTATATACCATTGCATACATTTGCTCTTTGTGCTTCGGGTTGGGAAGAGTCAATGGATAGGGTCTGGCCAGTGGCAGGACTTTTAGATGATCTTCAGAGGTATATCCCACTCTGGTGCACCATGAGATTCAGGTGGGTCCTGCATAGTGTGAACAACGTAACCTAGTAAGTGAAACTAATGAGAGGAGAAGGAGGAGATCAGGCACCCTGTGGGTGGGACAGCTCCCATTGGACGGTACAGCAGCACTTGCAGATGGAAGATTTGGTTTCCAGCAGAGTTTGGGTTGCCAGGTCTTCTGGGTTTATGCCAAAAAGAAAATATTCTGTGGAAAGCAGGCTCTTGATGACAGGGGAAATGCCCAGCTCAGTGGGGATTCTTGACATGAATTCCCTGGTGTGCCGATTTGGTTACAGAGAGAGGGTTTTGTTTGGTGTCCCCAACTCTCTTTGTTCCTTTTAGCACTCTGGGCTCACGCAATCCCATGTTCTCAACCTGCAAGAGCTTTCTCTTGCTGACCTATACTCTAGGCACCCCTCCTTGCCTCGTACCAACCCTTACCAGCTCCTATCGGCACATGGGCTGCATCCTCTCACTTATGGCTGCTGCTGTCTGAGGGACAGGGCACTTCTGTGTCAGCTGTTCTGATAACTTATGGCTGAACTTAAAAGCCTCTATCTGTGTTTAGCCACAGATGGGTCTTTTCAATGCCAGAAAACCCCTTTTCCTACTGCTATATTACTAGAATAGTCGGGTTTTTGCCAGGAGTAAACACTGAGGATAAGACAGTTGGATCTGAAAAGAAAGTTGGATCTGATGTGAATAGTGGTTGAAGGAAACAACAATGATCTGACCTCTGACTTTGTCTCTGTGCCGGCTGGTGGCCAAGGTGCCAACCGCTTCTATGACAACATTGAGGACATGATTGGTTTCCGACCATGGCCCTTGATCAAGATATGCTGGTTGGTGTTCACCCCGGGTCTGTGTTTGGTAAGTGCAATTATGACAACATGGCATATTATTCTGGGTCCCTGGGTTCTCAGTAGAAAAGGTTGATTTGTCTTCAAGATGCTGCTGTAATTTTTTCAAACTCCTATGGAGAAACAGAAGCTTGTCCATAGCTGAGGCGGCAATTTATTTCCTTTGTAAAGACTTATCTTTTGCCTGGAAAATTAATTGAGCCTGAAAAGCCACTTGTTTACTGTGAAGGCAAAGAGAAATGTATCCTCAAAGCCTGGAGAGGTTTGGTCAAATTACTTTTGAATAGAAGACCAGTGAGAATTACCCTGTTCTGAAATACTTGCTTCAGCCTGTGTTCCTGTGACCTCCTATGGTTCAGAAATATCTTTCCACGGCCATTTGCTTTCTATGTTATTAAATGTCTTTCAAAACTTATGTGACAACTGTGTTTAAAGAAAATGCACCCTAAGTCAGGCAAGTTCTTGCCTGTTTTGAGTTTATGTCCAGTCTTGCCCCACTGACTTTTACATGATTTCTGAGCCAAATTCTGCTCCTGCATCTGATGTTGAGAGTTGTTTTCTTTGACCTCAGTGGGAACACAGATGGGATCTATAGCTACAGCTTACAAAAGATTTCTAGTCCTTTGTCCTTGGGCTCCAGCAGGAGTTGAATATCTGGGAAATTTTCAAAGCAAGCCTGATCTAGCCCAAATAATCTGAGAGTTCTGTGGCTAGAGAGCCCCAAGAGGGGTAAATCTGTGCCCAAATGGTACTTTGGGAGGGCTTCTGCCAGGGACAACAACAATTCCTACTTTGATATGAATAAATGGCTGTCTCAATGTTGCTGGACCCTCAAAGCTGCTGCCAACTTTGCTTAGGTTAAGAAGCTTAAGAAGCCTGAAGGCTGTACATTGCAGAGAAGCCTGGTCTTGGCTCTGAGATAACTCCTTGTGTGATCAGCACGCACTAAGCTCTGCCTTGCTGCAGCTAGCAAGGTCCATGCTAGCTCATGCAAGACGTCACACCCATTGCCACCCAGCCGGTGCTTGCAGGGTGGCCAGGCTGTCTGGCTTTGCTGCTCCCTTTGCTCTGGCTACCTCTGTTTTCTGCTCCTCAGGCCGTCTTCCTGTTTTCCCTGATCAAGTACACACCCTTGAAATACAACAATTCCTACGTGTACCCGCCCTGGGGCTACGTGGTGGGCTGGCTGATGGCACTCTCCTCCATGGTCTGCGTTCCTCTCTACGCCATCTTCATCCTCCTGAAAACGAAAGGACCCCTGAAGCAGGTACTGGCATTGTGGTCACTGGGCGAGTTGCTGCTGCTTCCCCCAGATGGGTCATGGGAAGGGCCCCAGGGAAGATGTACCTGGCACATTTCTCCTCTGAGAAGGCAAGAAGGTTGAGAGTGGCCCTTCCCCAGAATGCCCTGTAGCTCTTGCTGGCAATTTGGAAGGCTTGGAGAGTCTGAGCACAGCTTCCAGGGTGATGATCAAATGTCCAGCGTCTCCCATGAGACGCGGCACCACCATGCTCAGTGCAGTATGTAGACATATGCAGAGTGTCTCTAACACTGGCTCCACTGGATGGCATAGGACTTCCTCAGCGTGGGCTACCCGAGGCCACAGGCTGATTGGTTTGGTTTATGGTTCAGGTGGTCCTGCTGGCCATGTAAGTAAAGATGGCATGCCACCACCTTTGCCTCCTCTTTCGTTACTGACTAGTGCTGGTGCAAACCAGGTGCAAAAACAGGATGTGTTTTTCCTTTACTTCTTGTCCCTTGCCCCTTCTCCACTTTTAGTCCTGGGTCAGGACCATGTTATTTCCTCTGAAGAAATAACACGTGGCTATTAAAGAGGACATGCTCACAGAGCTGTAAAGGTCTACCCCGTGCCATGCCCAAGCCTGTTCTCTTTCACTGTAGACATCTTGCCCTAGGAAGAAGTGTGTCTAGGAAGATGGTGTCATAGAGATGACACCCCACCTGACCCATGAATAAACACCTGAGTGATGCACAGCGCGTATACATTTCTGCACAATTTCTCTTCTGGTTCTTCCCCATGCTCACTAACTGTAGGCTCATCTGCAGCTGGTTGGAGTGGGGAGCAGGTGAGCAGCGGATGGGAGCATCCCTGTGGCTGTGGTGTAGGTGTGGCAGTCACGTTGTGGGGTCACGGGGAGGAGTAACCTGCACTGCCAACACAGCCAGAGACAGGCTGGGTGAAGGATGTCCTCGTTGGCTCCATTGCCTCAGGGAAAGTGAATCTGTGGGGCTCTTATTTGCTGGCTGGGAGATTTGACTTAATAGGGAGTGACAGGAGTTGTGACAGAGCTGGCTAATGCCCATCTCAGGCTCAGGAGACGATACAGTGCAATGCCCAGACAGGAACAGTAGAGATGAAAGTCTTCAGTGACACAGTGAGAGGGGCATAAGCCATGCAGGTAGGGAGGTGGAGAATCACACACAGAATCACAGAATCCTTAAGGTTGGAAAAGACCTGTAAGATCATCAGGTCCAACCATCAACCCAACACCACCATGCCCACTAAACCATGTCCCGCAGTGCCACATCTACACGTTTACACGGTTTTTTGAACACAGTTCAAAAGGATAAAGGCTTTGAAGTACCATGCTATGAAATAATTCCTGTTTAGCTGCCTTTGGCCCTTGGGCTTCCTGGTTGCCGTTGGCAGCCATGAAGATTTGACAAGGTTGGGAGGGAGCTGTACACCTCCCAATATGAAGAATTCCAGGTGAATCTTGTGCCAAAGTGCTGTGATATGATTTGCTTCAAGTTCAGACCTTGAGTCCTGCCTCTTACAGCCCTCTCCTGTGCTCCAGACCATTTAGCAGTAATGCATCTGTCCTTTCGCATGGCTGGTTTGAAGAGTTTGACTGGGTGGCTGACAACATGTCTGACATGCCACAGCTCAGAGGTTTCATATGTCTAAATGAGGACTTGGAGCTGTAAGTGAAGTAATTGTCCAAATGTCCTGCCTGCTAAACAAGCAATATTTCTTACCTGTTGCAAAGTGCTTTGAGCCTTTGGACTGAAATGTTGCTGTGAGTAGTGTTAATGCTTATTTTACAGTACATCCAAGGACTTGATTTGGCCAATTTCAGATTGAGGGTTTTTCTATTACTTGCCCTGGTTTAGATGATATTAGTTGTAATTTCTAGGGACTTCTCAGTTATATTAGTATGAAGAAACTTCCAAGGATGTGCTTTAGGCATGTAGGAAGGAGTCAGCTGCTAAGCCTGGGATGATTCAGAGGAGAATCAAAGCCAACCACACGATACTTCCTGGAATAGTTGCTCCTGTTTGTTTTGAAAACAGGTTTTCTCAAAATATACCTGTTCTCTTTTTCCAGTCACACCCCAGAAATGTAGTGAATTAATATCCTGACACAGATGCTTCCAGGAACAGTGCCTTTCAACTGAATATTGCAAGCCATTCACTGAAAGCAAGTTTGTAATTGGTAATTATGATCAGTCACTGCGATGAACTGATTCCTCTTGTTACACTTGACTGACCAAGAAACATAAATGTTGTTTCCTAATGTGTCTGATTAAGACAGCTCAAGCGCCAAAGACTGAAAACTCACAATGAACTGCTCACAGAGCAGCTGCAGGCCAAGGCTGATTTCAGAAATCATGGGGCAAATACTTTTGAATAAATGAGCAATATCCAGGAATCTGGCAGGCATGTCACAAGGAGTGGAAGCACTGAAATGAATCAAATGAGTCATGGATGAATTGCCTTCTCTGTTTGTGATGTGCTTTGCAATGCAGGAGCATGCACTGGCCTGAACAGCTTGTGATGGAAAAAGTTAGTAATTGTGAAAGTCGGTATTCAGTAGGGAAGTGACACACTGGTCCATGGAGTTGGGCAGGTGGCTGCAGGACACTGTGTGTTACTTGGCTTTGGGAGGAGCCCAGGTGCTCAGGAGAGTGTGTGGTACCAAAGGGACTTAAAAAATGGGATGAGAAAGAGCAGAAATTCACAGCAGCTGTTTCTGCAGGCCAGCAACTTTTGCCCAAAGAGCTCCAAGTTCTTTGCATTTTTTAAGAATAAACTCCCCAAAGCTGACACAACACTAGCATACGTGTGTGTGGAGCAGCCTGCAGCACCCCTGTGTTGCAGAGGACAGGGGGAGTTAAGGGCAGGCAGCTGCCTCGCAACCCCTGCCTGCACCGTCGCAGTCTGCCTGGCTGGAAGAGAGGAGCTGGGATGGCTTGGGGGCAGGAACCAGTCTGCGGAGGGACTGCTTTACCAGGGAAGTGCCACTGAGGTAGGTGTCACTTGCCACCCTGTTTCGGACCGCAGCAGGAGATGCCCAGCACTTTCTGATGGTCAGACCATTTGAAAGGCTCCACAGCTCCCACCAAAGTCAATGGGAAGCATGGCTACTTGGCATAGGGGAAGAAAAAGGGCTTTACAGTGGTTTTTCCATGGCCACAGAAAATGTCTGTGGAGCTAATGGCTAACATCCTTTCTCCCAGAAACATGTCTGTGAGGAGCCCTGTATGTTGGGTGGTCAGTCCACGGCCCAGGTTTGAGCCTAGAGGTGGGATAAGTGTCATTGAGAGCAGTTAAAGCGATCCTGCTCTCCTTCCTCTCCCTTTCACAGCCATGTGTCGGGAGAGGAGCAAGGAGCTGGGAGCATTAGCTCTCTAGATGCCTTTGCCCCCAGCAATGGTTGTGGATCACTATTGAGTGTCCATTTGTTTATCAGCTTAATTAACAGAGACTTCCTCTCCGCAGCGGCTGACACAGCTGATTTCCCCAGCGGAGGATCTGCCGAAGCCAAAGAAGCACGTGGCAGGTCTGTCTGAACTGAAGCGCAAGGGATGGTCCCCTCCGGTCCAGGAGGTGCTCAGCATCACAGAGAGAGAAACCCACTTCTAAGACACAGGGGATGTCTCCTCCATACCCCGGACTGATTAGCTCTCTCCTTCCTGAAGTGGTTTCTTTTCTCTCCTGGGTTCTTCCCTTCTCTCCTTCATGTCTGAGACAGAAGCATCTGGGACACTGTCTCCTTCTAGCCAGGTGGTTGCACCCACCAGGGACGGCATTTCTTTGGAGTCCCTGGGGACAACTCTCCCTGTCAGCAGCTGGGGAGAGAGCAACATGCTTTTGTCAGAAGTGTCCTCCAGTACTGACACCGGTAGGGAAGAGAAAAACAATGTATTAACAAAAAAAGAAAAGAAAAAAAAAAGTGGTCATGTTGGGAGGAGGAAAGGAAACTACAGTGGTGAGAGAGAGCAGAGAATGAAGGTATGCCGGAGCAAAGTTAGGGATGCAAAGGCACAAAACGGTGGGGCATTAGCACAGAGAATAAGTAAGTTGGTTCAGAAGTACGTAAGAAGCTGGAGGATGACAAAGGAAAGTGCATTGCTAGATCACCTCCGTACGAGGGAGAGGGAGCCAGGAACATATCACAGGCAATGATAAAAGGAGGCTGCAGTGTTAGTAGTTTTGGCTTCAGCTGTCACTGAAAGGGAAGAGAGTGACAGCGTGCTCAATGCAATCATAGTTGATGATGGATCTCAAAGCAGTCTCAGAGTGGAAAGGGGGTGAGGACTCGCTCTTGGTCAAAACTACATGGCCCAGTGAAAATGCATCCGAGAGTGAAACAGCTGAATATTTGACAATTCATTCAGAAAATTCATGGAATGCAGGAAAAGTCCCAAAGCAGCTGGTAAAAAAAATGAACTGCAGCACAGCAAGGAGAAATGAGACCCTGGGGACTGCACGCCCACGATTTTAACTGCACTGCTGGGGCATTTTGTAGAGGAATTAATGAAGGAGTTGATGGGCCTGATTCTGTGCTGCGGAGTATCTTTGGGGCGAGGGTGGGAGAAAGATTGTGCTCCCTCGGCTTTGCTGCAGATGACTGCTCAGGGGATGGGGAATACATAATCAAGTGCAATAATCATAAGCTCAGGCAAGATAAAGCAATAATTAATAGGTAAGATGGGTTCATGGGAAGCAGATCATGTCGAATTAAAGGTTTCTCGTTGCCAGGGTAGTCATGAATGTGAGGCAATGGCTGGGAGGGATTGTGTTCGGATGCAGCGTTTGGTGCAGTGTCACACAGCTCTGTCCTGTGGAGGCTGGGGCTGTAAAACTCCCTGGCAAAACCTGCTTGAATGCCTATCAGAATTTCACAGTTAAAACCACAGGAAAAAACAGTGGCAGGATCCCCGCAGGAGCTTTGCCGTGGTTAAGGGCATACGCACCAGTGCATGGCTGTATTGCAATAATGGCACATCAAACCACACCAGCGAATGGCCATTAAAAAGAATCAGAGATGCCACAGGCTCCTTTCCCTTGTTCCCTGTTCCAAGTAATTGCTTTTCCCTGTGCTACATGGAGATAAACCACCAGCACTGAAAGTAAGCGGGAAAATCGGACCTCATCTGTGCAATGAGGTACCTATTCCAATTGCTATGGGAACCTTATCTTTTGCAGTTTCCTGTGAGTTTAACTGGTGAATTAGCATAGGGCAATCTTTCCCCATTTAATTTCCTTTCCTTTAAAAACTAAAAACTGTTGGTGAAATGAACACTGAAAGTCAAGTATCAAAATTTGTACCTCTCTGGGACATGATTGTTTGATTGGAGATGATTTACTGTAAAAGGTAGAGATAGCTGGCAAACCTCATTCTTGTTCCCTGCAAAGGACCGCAGCACCACATAAGATAGCATTTATTTCATTTTTATTTTTTAAAGAGCTGGACGTCACGTTGCAGCAATAGTTGTGGGAAAAGCTTAACATCCAGAGGCTTGCAGTCAGGCCTCATGGTAAGTATTTTGGTGTTTTTTTCCTCTCCCTGCCAGCAGTGTTGCTCACGATTTGGTGAGGGGAGCAGCTCCCTGCAGTGGATCTCTACATGCTGCCAGAGCAAAACCCAGTGGCTGCCACAAAGGAGCAGCAGTGCCGGGGTGGCACTGCCGGATCAGCTGGAGGAATCACCAGCCCTGGGGGGTGGTGGTGGTGGTGGGGGGTGCCGGCTGTCTGCTGGGTGCTTGCTCTGCGGCTGCCTTCCCCGCGCTCCGACCTGCAGCAGGGCTGTGCGCGAGAGGTTTGATTTCAGGCATGGGCTGCAGCTGCTCTGGCAGTACCCGTGGTCAAAATGGTGGTATTGGTTTTGAGAAAGAAACCTGCCTTCTCTTCTTCGAGCAACACAAAGGAAAGTTAAAGGACTGGGACTTGCCATCCAGATTCAGTCTTAGGCATTAGCACGGGTTTCTTGTACGACCCTTGGTAGGACATTTAGCCCCTTTGCTCCTGCTGCCATGCCTTTAAGTTGTAAGGTAGTGTCGTGCTGCTGGAGAAGTTGTGGAGATGTGTTCACTCCTTTTTCTGAGGTAGTTGGATAACACTGCAAAAATCCTAGATAGAAATAAATCACTTTTCGGCTTTGAGCACAAACGTGGGGCTGTGTTATTGAAAATAAATACTGCATGAACTGGTTCCTCTGTTGCTTATGTATAATCTGATAGTAGCGTCTCACCTCTGCCAGGAAGCAGAATATTTTAATAAAGTCAGAGGAGGTATTGCTGTCCCCATTGAAAGCAATTACAAAATTCCCAGGATCAGGAAATTAATCCAGATGCTTTGGATGGGATTGACAGAGTCTCAGGAAGTTTAAGGGAAAGCTCAGTGACCCAGGAACACCCAGCTGGGGGAACAGGGGAAAAATGCCATCAATGGCTGTCTTTTGCTATGAGACCCCCAGCATGCAGGTGTAGTTAGAGACCAAGTAATGATTTGCTAAACTTATACAAACATCTCAGGCATTGCTGCATGTATACTACAGATCTGACATCTTCACGTCTTCATCAGCTCCTGGAAGTGGGCACATCTGGAGACCTCTGAGTCTGATGGGAAACTGCTCCCTTCCTGCATACCACCAGGGTGTAAATTCACTATCGAAGGGATGATGCAGAGAGGAGGGAGAGATTTCCCCCCCCCCCCCGCCCTGTAATTGTTGATAACATGCCAAGAGATGATGCATTTGAAGCTGAAGTCCAAGGGAAGTTACAAGGTGGCTATACAGTGCTGCTCGTCCTGGTTGGAGGAAAATCACTGTATATAGAAGAAAGGACAGACAGGCATCAAGCACCTAATTACCGCTTCTGGGTTTTCAGGTCTTTTTTCATTAAAAAGGCCATTTTCACCCCTCTCTCCAGAAAGGAAAGCCAGGAAAATAGTTTGTTAAAAAAGAAATCAAGCCAAAAGGTCTTGTATTTTCCTTCTGCTTTCTTCATTCTCTGTTTCTTTCCTTCCCATTTTTGCCGTTCCCTCCCCTTCAGCCTTCCTTCCCTCCTTCCTTCAACAGTGGCAAATGGAAAAAAAAGGAGAAGGAAATGATAGTTGAAAACTTGTACCGGATAAAATTTGAAGAATGAAAGATAAACCAAATGGCAAACAAGCCAAACAAGTTAAGAGTTATTTGCTTGCCATGCTCCCCCCACACCGCTCATCCACCCTCCCAGCCAGAGAGGTTGTGGCTGACATGTGTGCACCAAACAAGCCCCTTCCCATGCCCTCCTAGCAAGTTTTTTTTTTTCCCAAAGAGAAATGTGCCCTTCTTGAGCCTGTTCCCTTAAATCCTCATCTGAATGAAGGTGATTCCTGGTCTGGCTGGACTGCTGCCCCCTGCACTTGGTCAGTTAGGGAGACACTTCGGTGTCCCTTGCATGGCCCCGGGGATTCAGCCAGCCAGGGAGCCCTTTCCACCCTGGCCCTAGAGGGTGCATCCAGGCTCTGGAGGACTCTTATAGTAATTCTTGCATGTCTACCTTTGTCCAGCATGAAGTAATACGTATTTCTTCTCATCATTAGGATATCTTCAACTTTCATGACTCCAACCCTCAACATAGTTTTTTGGGACAGAGGAGAATTGCAGTGGCATTTCATCTTGGTTGGAGCTCGGCTGTCAAACCTTCTCCTGCCCCAGGTGACCATGGTAGCCCTCAGGCAAAGGACAATTGCTGTAGATCCCGATGAGCTGGAGATGCAGCTGTGCCCTCCCTCCAGCCTTCATCTTAGCTTTTTGGGTGGGGAGAAGCTATGCCCGTGACAGGCCTAGCACAGGGCTTAGCTACCAAGGATTGGAGCCACAGCTCCATCCTGAGCAAAGCTCTTGATTTTCCCTTGATCCTATGCATGTATTGTACCTTGCCAAGCGCCAGGAGAGGACAAAGGGCAGTAGGGACCGAGATGGAGGAAATGGAGCATTTTTGGTTGTAAAAACCCTTAGAAGAGCAGGGGAGACTGGTTTCTCAGACCTTAGGTCAGGTTTGCGTTGCGTGAGCTACGGGTGCTCTGCAGCAGCTGTGTCATTTGTGCTTGCATCTGGGGACTTCCTGAGCTTTTGCGTCCCTGGTGTGTGGCAGGATGGGTTTGGTGAGGTGCTTTCCCGGTCTTGAAGGGAGGTGGGCCTTGCCCAGGTAGAAATAAGAGACAGTAGCCAAGTGACTTGGGTGCACAGCAAACAAGGGACAGGAAAGAGGCAGTTTGCAGTCATGAGGGTATAGAGAGCATCAGGTTGTCTTGCTGTTCTTTGCTTTATTAGGTTACATGTGCTTACGTACTGTAACCTTTTACTAATAAGCTAAGTTGAGTTTGAACAGGGTAAGAAGGGAGTAATGTTTATCAAAGGAGAAGATAAAATAATATAAGCTTTCAAAAAGTAAGGATTAAAATTTAAGACTGGAGAGGCTGAGGAGATGTGTATATAGAGATGTGTATATGCGGCTATCCGGTTCCCTCCGCAGGGCTCCAGGGAAAGGCTGGGGCATTAAAATCAAAGACTTTATTCCTGAATTTCTTGTTGGGGCCAAGGGAAGAGAAGAAACGTGTCTAACAGTGCTTGGGGAGATGGTGAGGAGTTCGTTTTGCTTTGTTTTGGTTTTAGACCCAGAATAAGCCCTGACCCCTCCACTGCTCTTGGAGCATCATCCTGGTTCTGTTTTGAATCCCTGACCCACAACTGCCTCTGCAAAGCAGGACATGTATTTTCGGAGCTGTCTCTTCCGATTTGTCAAGTCTGTGCTTGGAAAGCTATTCGGAAAGGAAAGGGATTCCCAGGGAGAAAGGCTTTCAGTGGCTGTGCAAAGCCAGTTGGGGCCACTCTGTCCTGTCTTGCTTTTGGTGACATGCCCAAGACCACGCTGTGAAACGATCTCCTTTTTCTCCTTTTTTTACAGGTTGTAGAATAGTTTCCCACCCAGCCTCAGTTACAGCCAGGGTGGGGAGCTTTACCCCACTAGCTGTCTAGGATGGCTGCTCTGGACTGGAGGCGTGCTCACTCTTGTTCATTATTTGCCAGTGGCCACCAGACTTTTCCAAAATATGCTTTATTGAATGTAAGGCTTTTGTTGTGCCACGGTGTAGATAGTGGTCTCTGGAGAAGAATGAGTGATTACAGGCAGTCTGGTGCCTTTCTCAACCTCATATTTCAACAGGAGATGAAATGAGCTTCTTTTTCTATGGAGGAATACAACCACCCCCAAACAAAAAAGCAACCTGTCACTTTCCCATATCCTGTGACATGAACCTCCCTCCCCACGCGCTAGCTTTGTCATGGGGATGACCTGAGGGCTGGAGCCCAGTGTTTCTTGACCAGGCTCTTCTGGAGCAGAGGGCTTTGTGCTGGGATGCTGCAAGCAGCCCACAGGTCGGCCCAGGAGCTGCTGAAGAGAAATCCCACCAGTGGCCAGGCACAGCGGTCTAAATCAGAACCCCTGACTTAGCCTCTTCAGGACGGTGGGAGGCAGCCTGGCAATGGGAACTGGCCCAGTGCTGGGGCTTAATCTCCTAACTTTGGGGAGAACATGCCCAGGCAGTGTTAGTTTTCTGTGTTGCGCTTTTGGATGAGGTATGAATTCCCCAGACAGGCTGGGGGACTGTGGCTCCCATTGGCACCGGTGGGATGTGTACGTCAGTCATGTAACAGGGAGATGGTGGTGGAATCCTCTCTCCCATGCCCCATGCAGTCCTGTCCCATGGGTGTCTGTCCCATCACCAACACCTGGCTTTCTCATTCCTGGCTGCTTTTGTAGGGGTCAGCTTTACATCTGCTGCATAGCTAAAGCGTAAGCTACTGGCTAAGTAAAATTGGAGCCTGGGGGCAGCCTCCAGTTGTCCTGTCCCATAAACCTCCTTGTCCAGTAGCCCAAGCGCAGGAGTGTGTGTCTCCACGTAGGTGGGCAGTGCAGTCGGGCACAGTTAGTTTTTTTCAGAGCCTGCGGGTGGAGGATATTTGAACGCTTTAAGAACATATTGATTTTACAGTGACAAGTTGGGAAAATGCCAGGAATTAATTTCCTTTCTTTTTTTTTTAATGAGTTACCTGCCCGAGCCAGCAGTTAAAAGAGCCAGCTTTTAAAAGTTATTTGGTGCCTAAAATTTTACATAATATAGTTTTCAATATGACCCCTACCCCAGCCTCTTTTGCAGTTCAAGACAGGGGTGGCATTTCTCTTGCATTTGAGGGTGGTCGAGCTCAGTCCCACTTTCCTGCTTCCCTGGTCTCCAGGCAGTTGGAATTGGGCTTTATTAGGGCAGGGGGGTACTGACCTCTGCGATTACTTTTGGGGGGTCTCTCCAAGCAGCTGTCACAGTCTGCGGTCAAGGGAGGCAGCAGTAAAACCTTTGCTGTTTGGTCCTCAGACTCCCGCGAGGCTTCACGTGAAGAGGAGAAAGGTGACAGGGGGCCGGTCCCTCTCAAAAAGTTAGAGATACTGATCTGAGATGTTGCGTATCTCCACATGGGTGCGTGTGTTTCAGGGCATCTGGGGGACAGAATTACACTTTGGTATTTTTTGTGTCTTAATCACGCCATGATGTCCATGTTGTGACAGAGACCGGTAAGTAAATACGTTGCTGCTGGCATTTCGAGTTTGTGAGCCTCAGGACCTTGACTATAAGTAGAGGTAATTTGTAATCTTGGTAACGCTTTCCAAAATTTCTTACCTCTCTGGAAGGAAGGGAAGGGTGTTTTACTGACGCTGGACAGAGTTGTCAGCAGCACCTTCTGGTTGTTCTGGCCAAAATCCCTCGAACGGGCTGACGTACGGCACATCGAACGACAGCAAAGCAATTTCCCACCATCCGATTCTATCGGTAGAGGCAGATCCCCCGGGGGGTGAAACGCGATTGCTGCAAATAAGGGCTTGTTTTGATTGTGTGCATCACATGGACAAGCAGCAGCAAGGCTGCTGTCTGGAGATGTTTTCCCTCACGGTGCAGGCACCGTCCCTTCCTACGTGGTGATAAATGAGACTGCACCTGCGTGTCACTTCATGGAGGAGCTGGGCCTTTGCTCTTCCTCCTCCTCTTGTCCCCAAGGCCTGTGTGCTTATAATGATGGAGCACCTGCGGTGGGCAGTGGTTATACTGCCTCTGTTGTTAACTTGCCCAGGCTTGCACCTCATACCCAAATCTGTCCTCTTTTTCCTCCACACCTATCACGTTTTTCCCCTCATCCCTGTGCTTTTCAGGTCAAACACAGCCATGCAATAAGGCTTCTTCTCCCTGTAGGAAAGCATTGCCATACAGTTGTATTGGGAAGTGGCATAAGCCCTATCAGTATAACTCTACTTATGCTGATTTAAAGCATCTACCTCAGTGCTTTTATCAGCATAAGCCTCTTAATAAAGAGGGAAAAAATCATACATTCTTCTTGCAGCGCTATACCAATGATGTAACTAGACCTAAGGGCACATTTACTTTAAAGTTAGGTTGGTTTAACACAGTATGTGATTTCAGTTAAATCTTCCAAAGTATGTGAGGACACTTCTATTTATGTTCCATTCACACTAATTTTAGTTTATATTAAGTCCATCAGGATGAAGTTTGAGCTAAGTTGAACACAGTGTTACTTTTCACGTTAGAAGCAATAGAGCTAAATCATCACAGTCCTTTGTGAAAGCAGTTTCACTGATAGAAAGATGCTCAGTTTTTTTAACTACATTTATCAAAACAACCTGCAGACACAGGCACAATTTCATCAACATGACTATGTCCACCTAGGACCCAAATGGTCTTTAATTTAAACTGGAATAATCATGCTTGCAAAGTGGGCTGCTCTGGTTTGACTTAGCCTAACTGGTTTTGATTCAGATGGGCAACACTGGTTGCTTATGCGTAAACAAGACCTAAGAGAGCTGCCTGCAGTGGGTAGGTCCTGTAACCTTGCCGTTACACAAGTCCTGCCAGAAGTCCTTCTCCCTGCAGAAATCCTGTGGCTGGTGTCTGTGAAAGCTCTCACTTCTGTTCCTGGGGCCTCATGCCCCTTGTTGGTGTGCTGGGCAGGAGGTGAACATCACAGGGACATTGGACACCCAGCTTCACTCAGATACCCCTGCAGCAGGGGAGATAGTTGGGAAGATGGGGGCAAGGGGAGACTCTGCTGCGCTCAGAGTCTGCTCCCAAATCCCACCATGGACACCAGCAGTACATGGCCTCCTTGGCCCTCTGGGGTCCCCTGGGAACACCAGTGTCCCTCTGACACCTGGACCCCAGGCATGCTTGCACTCTGGGGACTCCAGCCTTTGGAGCATCTCTGGAGAAAGCCGAAAGCCCACAGGCAGGTGCCATACCCTTGCCTGTGCCTAGAGACTAACCAGCAATCAGCTCGAGAGCTTTCTGGCAGCTCCCGGGAGGCAGGCGCTGGTAATTAAACCTCGCACTTTGGAAGGGCAACTCAGGTCTGGCTTTGCCCAGCAGGAAACTGAATTTGTGTCACAGCGAGGTGCTGCAGCTGTCAGCACGATCAGATGAACGGGCTGGGATACCCACAGGTATGGGCGAGCCTCAAGCACCACCACCAGCTTTGCTGCAGCCGGGGATGGAGATGTTGTGAGAGTACAGAGCCCTGAGCTTTCACTGTGCTTTAGCTGTTAACAAAAGCCATAGGCATGCTACCTTGTGTGAAGCAGTGTCTTTCTCTCCTCTCAGAAACTTCCATATATACAGCTCTAATTATTTCAATCAAATGGAAAAATTGGTCACACACCTAGAAGTGGTCTACCCAAACAAACTGGAGATGAAGGCTCTTCATTGAAAGAAAGAGTAGAGAAAATGACACTGTGACTCCTTTGAATGCATAGATTTTATTTTAGTGGCCTTTTCTTTCTTTTCTACCTAATATCCCCCCCTCCTCCCATAACACATCTCAGGACTTGTCAGATTGATCTTCTTCATTTTTTGCTGGAGGACTCGTGGTCCTTCAGGTCTCACTTGCTGACTGAAAGCTCAGTGCTGATAAATCTTTAGCAGAGGAAGCTTTTCTCCCAGGTGTTTCTCAACCACATGAGTTAAGGTGAAGTGCACAGGACAAACAACAGAAAAAACACTGAGCTTAACAGAACTTGGCTGATGAAGTCTTACTGCCAGTATCTCCAGGGCATTATCTCACTAGTTATCCCTGTCTCCAGAGTATTCCAGGGGAAAAAAATGAATAGGCAAGCCCTGAACAAAAGTGCTCCAACCCAATCTATTTTTCTTTTGCAGGTCACCTTTAATCTCCTCCAGGGTGGAAATTCCTTTTCTTTTCTCATGCTTATTTTCAGTGTTGTTCTTACTATGTTTCTTTTACATTTTTTGTTCCTCCACAATGTTCTGCTTTGTTTGCGCTGCTGGCAGTGGAAGTGATTTAAAAATGCCCAGTCTTTGAAACAAGTGATCTCCAGATGAAATTGCTCCCAAGGGCTCTTAGCAGCTGCAGGGACAAGTGGCATAAATGTAGATTTAAGACCAGTGGGTGAAGGCAACTGTAAATAAAAGCGCTAGCTGTGGGAAGCATTGGACAGGTTTCTGGGGGAAGGATATTTCAAAGAAGCTGTGTGCCCTGGAATCATGGCTGGCAGCCTGCGGAGAATTATAAACTTGTGGGGCAAGACCTCTTCCTATGCTGTAGGACTGGCTCATCCCACCTTGACTGGGAGCGATTGCACAAGGTGCCCAAGACTGGGAGGAGCCCAGGTTCTGGCAGGTTTGCTGGGGAGAAGAGGCCAGCAAGGCTGGGAGGTGATCACATTACTAGGTGTTAACAGCCCAGCTACTGCTGACAAAGCAACCCTAGACCCCACCAGGGGAGTTGTCAACAGGCCACCTGGGCTGGGAGTCCTGTACAGCACCTGTGGGTGGAAGCTGGGAGGATTGAGCACAGGAATTGTCCTGCCTCACCTACCCTGGTCTTACACAATTTCCCTGTCTATACCCTACTGACCACCATCTGGGGGAGGATGGCTTGGGTGGCAGGAGTCAGACCAGACCTGAGCTCTGAGCCTGCTCAGGGAGGAAGGAGGCAAGCCAGCTCAGCCCCCACTGCAGGTTGGCAAGATTGCTGAGGTTGCGGAGGAGAAGGTCATGCCTTGGACCAGGCTCAAAAAAGCAACACCTGCCAGACGTGCTGTGCTGGTCAGCTTTGCTTCCCTTTGTAGCTGGTGGGCTTGGTGGTCTTAGTCAGAGCCAGGCAGCCTCACAGCTAGTAGCAGCTCTTTCAGTGAGTGCAGCCCTATTCATCTTTGCAAATTATCCTCGAGTGATTGTAATTCTGTTTATTTTACAGTGATTTTGCTAATGATTTTTGCAAATGAATTTTAAACCAAGAGATGGCTAGCCTGATTATTTGGCTGCTTTTACTGCTGTCATCGCGTCCAATAGCTGTTATTCAGAAAACACTCTTTGTACTTGTGTTTACTCACCCAGATTATATGGTGGGGTTAGGCTCTTTTGCTGGATACTTCCCAACCCACCCAAAGCTTTGGAGGTGGCAGCACAAACGCTTCAAATGCAAATACTCAAGCCAGCAAGTATTTGTCTGAGTATCTGCCAAGCTCCCATTTTCTGGGAACATGCTGGTGAATCAAAATTTAGTCTCATGAATGTTTATGGACAACAACTGAGAGAACAGCTCCAAATGCCACCCTTCCAAACAAATTCAGTTTCTCTTCTAAGGCATGTTCCCAAATACGTTTGGGCTTACCAGTCTGTGTCTAGTTCTAGCCAAGTATGAAATATCCATGTACTCTCTTCTTTTCTTGGTCCCACTTTCCTTTCTTCTGGGAAAGGAAGGGGTTGCTCAGACTGATGCTGAGAGGCATTCTTGCTCCCCGGTGCCTTCGATACTCACTACCTGCTTCTGCCTCTAACTTGCATAACACATGTTATACAGAAAACATGTGTTGCTTTCAAACTCAGTTTTTATCCCTTCAGTGGAAATGGCTGCTTTCTGGCCTGTTTCCTCTCCAGACCAGCAGTGCATGAGGTGGGGAGATGGTTTGCCATGCTTCCAGTGAAAGGCGTGAATGTGTTTGCCTATGGCAACTGGTGTTTCCAGTCCACCCGCTGTGTTTCTCAGGTGTTCTTCAGCCAGGACTGTGTGGGGAGCTGTGAAAACACATATAACAGGCTGGTTCCCTCAGGCCTGAGATCTGCACCTGCCCTGCAAGCAAACTGCTACCACCTCTCTCTGTCTTTTTATTTTAGGAGGTGTCACATCAGCAATGGGGCTTGAGGAGAGATTGAAGACCATGAGAGAACAGTGATGGACAGGCTAATACCAGGCACGGTGTGCTCAGGAAAGAGTGAGTTATGATATCTCGGTAGCTGAAGTTTCATTCCTTTTGACAAAAGGAGGCCAGGGCTTTGCTGCTGGCTCCCCACTGAAACTACTATCTGCAGGTACCTGCTCTAATTCGGTTTGTTTGGCTGAAGCAAATCTGACTTGGTAACATGGCATTACATTCAAAAAGCCCTTTCCTGGCTTGGGCCCTGTGGCAACTGCAAAGCAAACCTGGCAGACGAGGGAGAGCCGAACCTCCTGCATGGTCCAGCACATCCAGGGCTGTGCCCGTGCATTCCCCAGGAGATGGGGGAAGCACGTCTCTGCCAGTCCCGCTTTCACCAAGATCTGTGAAGAAGCTCTCCAAAATGCTGCAAGCGTTGGCTCACTGGGCAGGGACTTGATCTTGCTCCCACGGGACTCAGCAGGCAGCAATTGCAGCAGAGCTCCATGGCATGACGGGCAATAACGACTTCCCTGTTCTGCACTACACGCTCCCTGTCTGTGCAGATCTGACCAGTGCAGGCTGCACTCACTTGCATAAATGCAGAATGGGTTTTCCAGGGAGTAAGGGCAGCACAACATTTTCACTGGCTGTTTTTTATCCCAGACAAGAGTCTAAAGGAAAGATTTCTGAGACAGATGTAGTTTACCTTTCTTTCAACTCTATTAGCTGCTAAATAAGAGGTACTCAAGCTCACAGAGCAGGGTGGGGAACACAGGCTCCCTGGCAGAGGAGAGGGATCGGGGTGCCCTGTCAGACCCATGGCTCGCTCTCAGAAGGGATTCCCACTCACAGCATTTGCTTCAGCTCAGAGAGGATGCCTTTTTCTCAGGATGCCTCCAGCCTGCGTGTGATCCTCCCACTCAGCTCTCAAATCCTCCTGGGTTTACCCAGCAAAAACAATTTTCTTTCTCCATTTTTCCTCTCACCAGCCTTGGCAGCCCTCCTGGCACCACTGTCTTTCTCCTTTAATAGCCGAAATAACCTGGTGGGGGTCTTACTGCCTCCTCCATGCTCCTCTAGTGCCTGCTTAGCCTGAAACGTGATCTTTAAACATAGCCCATTGGCAGGATATTAGCACAGATGTAGATGGGACCGTGAGCAGCAACCTCAGCAAAGATGTAAGGCAGCATGTTTTCCCTCCCATCTGTATGGGTTAAGAGCTTTGGCAGATGAGCTGCATTAGGTTTAGCTGTGATGGGTTATGGGTGTGATTGCCTGCTCTAAGGAGACACAGGGGACCTTTAAAGAAGGTGAGTTTTGCTAACAAGGAGTAAAATGTGTGGGATTCCTGGGGTACCCTCAGCCCACCTGAGCACCTGGGGGGCTGGTGCGGGGTCATGGCTGGGGTGAAGCAATCCCTTGTGTGTGGGTTGAGGGGTATGGGGGGAATCCAGGTCACTGGCTGCTCTGTCTCCGCAGTGCTGAAAGCTGCTAAGTGTACTTTTGTCACTAATTTAAGCATACCTAGCTCTGCTTTCACACAAAGAGAGGAGCTGGTAAGTGAGAAGGTGTCATTTTTGCCGGCAATCTCTGGGCAGAATTATACTTTAATTCACTTGGGCTCCTTCCCCTGTGCCTCTGAAAATGCTGCTGCTAACGAGGCGATGCTTGCAGAGCCGGCAGCTCCCTCACGCTGCCTTTGAGAGAGACTTCTCCATGCTCACAGTGGATACAAATTGTCTTGGGCCCCAGAAAGAAAAAGAAAAGGGAAATAAAGGCTCCATGCAAACCCTTTTTGAACAAATGACAGGATTTACATGCTAAGCAACTGTTCGTTTGCATGTGGCTCCTTTCCTTGGCTGGTGGCCAGTACCTGACACTTCAGACGAGAAGTATCCCTCTTCCTCTGCTTTCCCCCTCCACCCCAAAAGCCTGACCCACAGCCAGTAGTGCACCTGACTGGTGACACCGTGGTATCCTTTGGGATGATTCCTCCTGAGCCCTGCCTGCCCTGTTCCCCCTTTGCAGGGCTGTGCTGTTGCAAGCCTGGCCCTGTGTAAGAGCTGTGTGGGGCAGGGCTGTGTGAAAGCAGGAGAGGCTCACGGACAGAGACTCAACCTCCCTGCTGTGCATGGCATGCCGGACCTCTGCATCCTCTACATGGCTGCAGCCAGCCCGGCTCACAGAGAAGATGGAGACCACTGTCCAACGGCAAACGCAGAGGGCAAGGGTTGTGCACAGTGCCTTTAGCGTGGTCTCTTATGGACTGCTGCAGCAACTTGGGTGCAACCAACACCATGCAACCCACTCGCTTGCTGCCTCCCCCATTTTTCGGCACCAGGCCCTTTGCCCATGCTTCTGACCTCCCTCCTGCCCATGCCCTTGGAGCCTTTTCTCTCCCAGCGATGTGTGTTTTTCCAGTGGCTCTGGGTACCCCCCCGCCCCACACCCGCAACATGCAGGGTGTTGATTTGACTGGACGTGAGCTCTAAGCTCATTAAGGGCTCATCGATACGGGTAATGAGAAGCTGTGTGGGGTGAGGCAGGGGGAGAGGGGCCCCACGGCAGGACGGGCTCATAGCTCCCTTCTGCGTGTGGGAGCAGGTCAGTATGTGCCTCCCTGGACTGGTGTCTCCGTGAGCAGCTCTGCGCACCCCAAGGACCCACAACTGGCTGGCACCGTGAGGTAGGTGCGTCCACTGGGAGAGCAGTGTCTGGTCTTGGGGACATGAGTGCTGGGGTCAGAGAAGGGAGCATTGCAACGGTGGTGGGGAAGAGGCACCTGCCTGCATGAGCGTCCCTGGGGAAGGGCTGCTGCAGGTGCTGAGCTCTCCTCCATCCATGCTGGGTTGGATGTGGGTCTGAGGGGCTCAGCACCCTGAGGACAAGGCAGGATGAAGGATGGTTTCTGCCTCCCAGAAGGTGCTGGAGAGGTGAGCAAATGGGGGCAGACCTGCCTGCCTGGTGCTCAGTTGGGGTAGTGTGAAGTGGTCTTGCTGCCCAACGCAGGAGCAGACAACTATGCTTTACCATCAGCTGCACTACTGCTATGCCTAAATTCCTTCTGCCGGTTGCCATTGCCACTGCCACTGCAATATCCACTTGGTCAAGAAAGATGCCAGTTGCTGGGAAAGCAGTGTCCTTCCCAGCTGTCACTGGCACGTAGAGCCAACTGGATTCCCCTTGGTGTTAATGGGCAGATGCAGCAACCAGCCTCCACTTCAAAACCCCCTCACCCCAAGCAAAAGCCCGGGCTGGGGAGTGTTTCTGCTGCAGTGGAGAAGCAGGGCATGAGCCCCCGCTCCCACTGGGGAAACTGGCGTTGCCAGGCAGGGCAAGGGAGAGGACAGTGGTCCTGGAGCAGCACCCAGAAATGGTATTGCAGGCCTGAAAAGTGGAAAGCTTCTCACAGTGCCTTTGGGCTGGAGGGAGATGTAGTGAGCTTAAATGATGGCTCGGTAAAGATGCTGTAACAGCATTTAGGTGAAACCCTGGGCAGGTTTCCCTGGCCAGGGGTCTCCAGTGAGGAGGACTCTGGGAACAGGCTAGGTGACATCCACGGGAGAGGAATCAGTACAGCTGCCTCTGCCTGGAGCTGGGACTGCCCTTCCCAGCCTTGTGTGCTGCAGTCCCAAGGATCAGCCCGAAACACAGCATTTCAGGCTCTCGGCACTCCTTCGCAGAGGTCCTGCAAACTCTGGCAGTCTCTGACAGTGGAGCTGAGCTTCCCTGCCTGTAAAGGTGCCGGGGTGTTTTAGGGGTGCGTGTCTGTGGCCTTCCTTCCTATCCATCTCCAAGAGACTCTGAACCTGAAGGAGGTGCCTCACTCCCTAGGTGAAGCCCTTCCCATCCCTCCTCTGTCTCCATGTCACTGGAGAACTGGCCAAACTCATCCACCCCCTCCCTCCCCTTCTACCTTCTCCCTGCTCTCCAGCTCCCATGAGTACTGCTTGGAGGAAGAGACAGCCACAGCCTAGCTACCAAAGGCTTCCCAGTTTGCTGGTCACCTTGCTGCGGTTCTGCCAGTGTCTGGTGGAGACCTACGGCACATTGATTTTCGGTTCTCCTCCCTCCAGAAAAGCGCTGCCACAGTTTGGGATTTTGTGCTGAGGAGAACAAAAATCAGGCCACAGACATGCAGCTGCAAATGTGTTTATTTTCTCAAGAAAGTTAGTTGTTTGTTCCTTATGCCCATTAATATTCTTATACTGGGGCTGGACCTCCCCATGCTCCTGTTCGCCAGGTATAGAGCAAGTGAGAGCTGTGTCTGGCCCCTGAGGAGATGCTCATGCAGTAAAGGCTGTGCCTGGCCCCGCGGGTCAGGGTCCACAGCTTGGTACGGGTTGGCTCTGTGAGTTGTGGCTTGGGTCTCTAGCTGAAGCACCGGGACAACCACCTTTCCTTCACCTGCCTTATCTCCTGGTATCATAAGTGCTGGGAGAAGAGCTGCTCATTCTGCACCTCTGTATAGCGCTTAGCACAAGAAGTGGGGAGAGGAGAAGGAAGCCCTGAGTGTCAAAGTAGGAGGGACAATAATGCCCAGCTAGTTGCAGGCTGATCCTAGGTGGTGGGGGATGATGCCCTCACTGGGTAATGAGCACGTTTTCTGGGCTGTTTCAAGGAAAACCTCAGCCAAGGGACTGCCAGCCAACAATGCTCATGCATGGTTCCTGCAGAGGGAGCTGGATCTGCCATTCTCTATTTTCCACCCCAAAGAAGCGTATGAACAAGTGAAGCCTCGCAGCAGCCTCGGGGCTCTGGGGCATGATTATCTCTCTGTTTTCATGGAGAAGGAGAACAAAGAGTTTGGCATCTGAAAGTGGGACACAGATTTCTCTCTGGCTTGGCTGTGCTGCAGCAGAAAAACTATGTTGTCCTCTGCGTGGTGAGGCTCTGGTCTTTCTCAGAGCTGAATATGCGTGCCAGAGTCGTGCCGGGCAGTTTCACAGGTGCCAGGTTTTGAATGAGCTCTTGCTGACTTGATGCAGCGCACGGTAGCTGCTGTGACCCTGCCCAGAAGGAGCAGGGGGAAGGTCTGCATTTTGTCTCCTCCTTCTCTGACCTATCGTCCTCTTTGTGCTTTCAGCTGAATGCAATAGCAGAGATTTTTGAGGCAGTGCAGGGTTTTCACCTGCTCGTCTTATTCCGACAGCAGCGGGTACTAGCCAGCATGGAGCGGGCTGGACTCAGCCATGCCCTGTGGACTGGTGATGTCCCCAGCTGTGAGCTTCCCAGCCACAGGGGACATGCAGCGGCCAGTCCGTTTCTCCTCTGCCACGCAAGGTGAGGAGAGATCGCTTCCCTGCCATGCTGGACACTTCAGGGCAGGCTCTGGATCATTCTCATGCTTGTTTCTGCTCTTCCCTTGTCAATTTTCTTTTTCTTTATTCACTTTTTCATCATTGAATTGTGGCAACAAAGTCCAAGGTGACTTTCTCAGGTGAAGGTCATCACTTTCCATTGCAAGACCAATTTCGCCCAATTTGCTCTGTTCAATGACATCATTAAAAAAAAAAAGAAAAAAAATAAAAGAAACCCCAAAACTTATCAAGCCCAATACAGCAAATAACCACTGACATTATTTGCAGTGTCTCTGGAGGTGCATCAAATCCAGCTCTATGTGTATGAAGTTATTATTCCCCCCCACCCACCCCGCACAGCACAGCCGTGCCTTTTGCACAGTACTTGTGAATCCCGGTGAGATGGGGAAATTTATCCCTGTGAATGTCACGGTCTCACTGAGGACGTTGCTGCAGCTCAGGGTTTGAGCTAAAATCTTAGCTCAGAGGCACAGTTTTGGTAAGGTAGTGGCCAGCGGGAGCAGAAACTCACACTGCATCGGCTGAGCTGCGATACTGCAGCCTCTCTGGGGTAGAGAGTGAAGAGGCCAGCAGGGATGCCTGCCCACACCATGGTGGCAGTGCCTGGACACCTTGCTGGGCTGTAATGAAAGGGAACAGGAGGTATAAGGCAAGCGAGAAATTCCAGCTGAAATTGCCCTCTGTGTTCATTTTTAGGCACTTCTGCCTCAGCGATGTTCTCGCTGAAGTCACTGGAAGGTTTTTTCCATTAGCATCCCTGGAGTGGGATTGTCCCTTAGCAAGGAACAAGACAGGCAGAGGAGGCCAATGAATGTTATTCCTGGGTTGTGCATACGAAGAAAAAGTGGAGAAATGCGTGCAAAACAGCAGCTTCTGTCCTAGAGGAGGAATAGTGAGTTGGGTTTTCTTTTGCTCAGCAGAACCAATGATACCTGCTTTTCTCTTCATAATGTCCTTTGTCCCTTCACCTGTCATGACAGATCCCTTATGGCAGTGTCTAGGGTCTTTCTAGTCCCCCACTCCACCCCACCCTCAATGCCTGTTTCCCACGTCTCCAGGCTGCCCTCCTAGGAGCTGCCTCCCTCCTCCCTGGCCCCACGCACACTGGCTAGCTGGCGCGTGATGCACAGTGGGGCACGCGGGGTCACCCCACGGCCCTTCCTTGGGAGAAGAACTAACCGGAGTCTCTTCCCTCTCTCCATTCCCTACTTCTTGAGGAACTGGATGTCTCTGAGGGCTGTGCTCCTTTTTTAAGTATGGGCGAAACTCACCAGTGAGCTCAAAAAGTAACTGGTGTTGGGAACAGACAGATGGGTTTTTGTACAAGAAAGCTGGGCTAAAAATGTCCTCATTGCTTCAGGCAGGACAAAAGAATAACATAGCAAAACTGTATAAACTACCAGTATCATGAAACTGGCATCCCAGCGTGCCAGTTTGCACTATATAAGAAAAGGAAAACACTTCTTAATATGATCAGCACGTTTAAAATGGGCAGAAATAGGCCTTTAATCTTTTTAATGCGGTAGTTTTGCTGAGGAGGATGGATCAGGGATGCCTTTAAGCCACTTGTCTTTCCCAATCTCAAAGCAGGCAGGGGCTCAGGGAGCTGCCTGCAGTCTGCTCGGAGGCTGCCATGAGGGGAGCAGAGTGTGGCTCGGCTTCGATGCTCACGCTGCTGCGGTCTCTTGGGCTGGGTCCCGATGGTCTGGGGGAGCCGAGGAAGGGCCCTGCCGGCTCTCTGCTCCCCAGGGAAACTTCTCAGGTGCCAGGATGAGCTTTAAATGAGAGCGCTAAAATGGCTCAGAGGCTGCATCGTTTGCGTTGTTCAAAAAAGGCACAAACCCTCTGCTTTCCTTAAAGGCAATGCGAGGCGGCCCCAGCCACCGAGGCGAGAGCAGCAGTGGTGGATGAAGCATGGTCTGCAGCCGGGAGCAGGATCTGACTCCACTTCCCCCCGTGGGATGAGGAGCCAGAGGAGATTCAAGTGGGCATCTGGAGCCAGGGAGGGCATTGCAGTGATGATCTGATTCCTCCTGCTTTCATAATGCAAAAATCAAGGTGCTGCTTGGCAAAGCGACCATGCAGCAGGCTGCAGCCAGTGCCAGCAGCTCAGCAGTTCTTCACCTGGTTTTTTCAGGGCCATGAGGGACTGCCACACCCCTCCCAGGATCATGGCCGGGCGCTGTGAGATGCGTTCTGGCCTCATATGGATGTCCTGTTTGTTTAATGGTTTACAAAACGTGGTCCATGCCCACCTTGCCCCCTCTGCTCATCTGGATAGGGTTGTGGTGTGGTGCCAACCTCACCTGCCATGTTATTGGGAGTGACGTGGGTCACCCGGGGCTGCTGGTGGAGGTGGGAGGTTGGGCAACAGCCGCAGGTCAGACCCAGACATCATCAACCCAGATCTCATTCAGGAGGGTGGAAAAGGAGGGTGGAGGTGGAGGTCACCTGGCAGCTCCATCACCCAGGAGAGCTGATTTGTTTTCTTCTCGAGTTCTCTATGGGTGCTGATTTCTCCTGTAATCAAGCAATCACCTCTCTTCAGGGGAAGGGAGATGAAAGGTTGGGCGGCTGTTGTGGCTGCTTCTTGGGCAGCACATGGAGAGGGCTGTGAAACACAAGCCCCTCTCTCCGCCCGACCCAGCTGGGCAGAACAGCAGTGCTCCAGCACAGAGTGGGTTCCACGTGGGGCCAGTGCCTCACCAGCATCCTCGGGCTCCCTCGGGGGGCTCTTCCCCAGGCCCTCCAGCTTTCACTGATGTGGGAAGCTGAAGCATATGCTGCTGCTGCAGCGAGCAGAAAATCGTCCGAGAGGCTGCTGTGCCCTGATCAGCTGGTCACGACTCTAAACAAGATGCAAGAGCCTTGAGGCTACTTGGCTGTCATTTAAAATCGTGTGAATGGAAGGAAAAGTCTAATTGACTGAACAACAGCCTGCGCCATGTAATTAAACTAATTGCGGCTCTACCTGCATGGATCAGAAGTGATTTGTGTGGCTGCTAAAGCACTGACAAATAAGAGGTGGGGAGGTGTGAAAGTGTTTCTTACACACATTTCCACAGGTAATTTCGCTGTTTCATTTTAGGCAATTTTATGCCCTTGAAATTTTTTGTTTCTGTCGAATTTGAGTAGACTGTTAATATTTCACACTGAAGCAGGGGAAAGCAAAAAGGTCACCATTGTTAGCAGTTTCAGGCAGCAGTGTTTCAAGTGGAGGTAATACTGTTTCAGGGCTATTTTCTTATTTGAAGTGAAATTCCTCAAAAAAAGGAGGGGAAGGACTGTTTTCCAGAATGCCTTTCAGCCAGTTCTGCACCTGCTGGGGACCACACAACTGTTTTTTATTGACTTGAGCAGCAGAAGAACAGGCCTTCTGAATGACCTGGTGAAACTCGGGTCACTACTTTGCCAGGGATTTATGACCCTGGCTTTTAGTGATTGTTTTGAAAGTCTTAGCTTCAGAATATGATGTATTTAGAAGAAGCCAAATGAGAAACCTGCTATAGTGTCATGTTTAAACTCTTTGACCTTGTTTTCAAGTCCTTGCAAAGCAGAGCCCACCTCCAGCTTGTAGCTCTGCTCTTATTGATTATTATTTTGAGTCCTTTGGGCGTTTTGCTGTGCCCAAAGCACTGTGTGCTTTTCAGAACGAATAATGTGATATGACAGAGAGCTGCTGAACCGACTCTGCTCTCTCTAGGATGTCAGCACAGGGCAGAGCCCTGCACTTGTGCTGGAGGAGGCCCATATGGATAAGTGGAAGGGCTGGTGCATTTTGTCCCAGTAGGACCACTTGTCCAGCATGTGAGCTGTTGTCTAAACATAGGAGTCAAACACTTAGCCTGGAGCCATGGATGCCTGTACTTTTCCTGGTCAGAGCTGCGTGTCTGGGGAAGGACATGGCACGGCTGGGCTGTGGAACATGCATGAGCCCTTCTGCCCTAATCACCCGTCACTGTAGGAGACAGGACAGTAGGTGAGACGAACCTTCAGTGGGTCCTCTTGACTGTTTTTCTATTTCTTGACTGTGGAGAAACCTCTGTAAATCTAGTTTATTCTTTCTGAGCTGGAGATGAAGGACCTCACTTCTCAGGTAAGAAGAAACTGCCAGTATGGTCTGCTGCTCCTCTATCATCCTACCCCAAGTATACAAAATATGAGATGTGATCATCTAGCTGCAGTATCACTCCAGAACTGTGGCAGCAAGAACAGGGGAAAGAGCACAGGGAGAGCAGGATATATACATACTTTTTTAAGATAGCAGCTTACCTAGTGTTTTTTGTCTCAGAAAAAAAGCAAGTCAAAATGGCTTCTGCTGAGCCTAATTTGTTATATCTCCAGGCATAGCTAATTATCCTGACTTAGCCCAGCTCTGAATTCTTCCCAGGGGTTTTGGTGCTATTTCTTCTGTTTTGATTTATAAATTGTCTTTATTTTACTTTCCTCCTACGCGTTCTGTATAATCTTTTTGCTCCCTGCCTTACTGAGGAGCCAGGAGCTGGTGTGGCAGTGCTATCACAAGGTGTAGGACAGAAAGGGGATCCGTTAACCAAAGCCTTTGCTTTGGGTGTCCAGCAATGCTTTCTTCTGGCATCTGCCTCATGGGCTCTGTGAAACAGTCTCTTCTCCCCAGAAGGCTTTTTTGTGCTGCCAGTTACTTCTGGGCTTTCCTGCAACCATCCTTCAGCTAGAGGAGTTGTGAGGCTTGGGGCTGGCTCCATAGCTCGGGGGGCTTTGGTTACAGCCTTCATCCCACAGCAAGGAGTTTTCTGGCTTCTCCACTGACGTACCAGAATGAATTACAGTTATTTTCTGGTTCAGCCATTCCCTTCACAGTTGACAAAGTTTTTCTAACCTCAGTGACAAATTCTGTGGGGGAAGGAAATCCATCTGCTGTAATCATGGGGTGTCACTTGTAGTAAGCAGGAGCCGATACTGCCATTGAGCCTGGGCTTGGGAGACCATCTCTGTTCAGGACGCCTTAGAAACACTAGTTAATGAGTCCCCCAAGCATCCCATGGGGCAAATGGGTACTGTTTGCTTAGGACACAAGACTGCCAAGAGTAAGCAGCTCAAGCAAGGCCAGCTTTAACTGCTAAAGCATGCCACCTCTTCATAGTATTGCTTTGTTTCCTGACATACCCATTCAGGTTCTGGGTTTGGTTTTTTTTTTATGCGTGCATCTGGGAATGTTTTTGTCAACAGATTTCTCTGGGCGATTGCAGCCCTGGTCACCCTTATGGCCCCTGGTGAAGGCTTAAATTCAGCTCTGTGTAAAATGGGCTGAGAACTGGGTGAGAGCCAAGGCCATGCCAGTCCCAGACCCTGTCTTCTGCACTGGCCAAGGGCAGATGCTGAGGAGAGAGGATAAAACCAGGAAAAGTAGGTAGTGATACATCCTTGGAAGAGTCCCTCAACCTCCAACAACTTGCAGCTCAGGGATTTCCCGAACTGCAGTGTTAGCTCCTGGTGGATATTCCTTCCATTATTTTTCCTCTTAATTTCCATTATGAAGTCATGTAAACTCTTAGCATCCAGCATGTTTTGGGGTGGGGAGTCTCGCTTCATAGCTGTGCATTTTGTGGAGTATCACCTTTTGCTCTTTTTGAACCCACCACCTGCTGTCTTGATTTAATCCCCCGTAGTTCTTGTGTCAGAAATGGTGAATACTCATATTCTATGACACTGATAACATTTATAGGCCCCTGTCAGTCACCTCTTCCACAGGACAATGGATCCTAGTTCATTTAGCCTTTCCCCACATGGAAGATGTTCCACACTTTTGAGCATACTTTTGCCTCTCCTCCATGCCTTTTTCTGACTTTGCAAGAGCTTCTGTAAGGGGAAGGGAGAACTGCACATAGTTTTTAAGACATGAGTGCAATACTGTTTTAAACACAGGTGTAATAACGTAGCCTGTTCTCGCTTTCTTTCTGAATTATTTTGGTGTGCTGGTTGTATACTTCTTAGGGCCTAAAATCAATGGAAAAATTAATTAAATTTTTAGTCAGACTCGTCCAATTAATCTTCAGAAATTTGGAGGCCTGACTTAGTGGGATTTCAGTGGTTCACAGCCTGGCTATATAGTCACTAGCGAGCATCATCTGAATACACCTGGCGATTACAATATCACATGCGACGTGGTGTACAAGGAAGTACTGAGCAGATCAGCTATTTCCTTGCCAGGCATTGCAGGTGCACAGCTGCGATCACAGCCGTGCCGCTGCCATGCCAGAGGATTAGGACACAGGATTGCAATGTGGGGCATGTCCATAGCCGAGGTGCCATTGCAAAGCTACGCTGTCACAGCCGTGCACATCTGGCTGGGCCACATGATCTCTCAGATGGCTCTGTGGCTGGTGCACTCAGTTTTGGGTCTCAGACCTGGGGGATGTGGCATCTCCATCATGCCCTTCTCCACCATCGCTCAGACATGCTAGATATATTTCTTTGCCTGGACTGCTCTGTGGTGGGTCACCCACAGACTCCGACTTCCCTGCATGCATACTGGCCCTGGAGCTTCTCTTGCAGAGCAGGTGTTGGGATGAAGAGGAGATAAGATGAGAGTTGAGGGGTTTGCTATGTGCTGGTAACAACCAGGTCTGAGGCTGTTGTTAGCAGTCTGCATGACCATGGCTCCTCAGAAGGGCAGCTGTGGAGCAAGGCAATATTATCCTCTTTTTTTCTCTCTGGGGAAAGCAGGGGGGCGTGGATAGGCTGCCCTGATGTGCACCAGTCTATCCAGTGAGTCCACTTCAGACCCAGCAAGGCCCTTCCCTAAGCCTGCTACACTAACACAGGATACCTTCTTTCTCTACTTTCTCATCAGGAGCTTTGCCCAGTGCTTCCCATTTCATCCGTGCTCAGCCAGTGTGGAGGCTGCCCTTCCTGCTCCTCCAGCCCCTGAGCAAGAGCAGCCGTACTTTTGAGTCACGATGGGCAAGATGGACAACACCTCCGTGGAGCTGAGCTCTCCCTCTGAGGTGAAGCAGGCAGCCCTGGAGGAGTCAGAGCCCATCGCCCCCGAGGCTGTGAGCACCAAGAAGAAGAAGGAGATCCCAGATAGAGGCTCCTGGAAGGGGAGGTTTGACTTCCTGCTGTCCTGCGTGGGCTATGCTATCGGGCTGGGCAACGTCTGGCGCTTCCCATATCTCTGCGGCAAGAACGGAGGAGGTGAGAGAAATGCTCAGCACCTGCGCTCATCCCTGAGCAGCCTTGTCCCCTGAATGGGCTTCGGTTTGGTGTGGGTCTGGGCTGGTCCCCTGGCTGAGAGTTGTCCCTCATGATGTGAGTCATTAAGCTGTCAGGAGACTAGTTCCCATGGTCTGTGGGCTTTACTAGCAAGTGCAGGTTGGGAAGAAGCAGCCCAAAGAAATATAATAAGAAGATTGAGTTTTGTCAAGCTTCTGCAGTCCAAATTTGCAGGGGTAGAGCAAAAAGTGTCTGGGACCTCATTTATTTACAAGGAGGGCTATGCACATAGGCACCCAGCTGGAAAGCCCAGGGAAATCAGTTTATATCTGCTAATGGTGGGTTTCTCCTCAGTTTAGTGTATTCTCAAGGGGTAACAGTTTTGCATCTGAGTTTGGGTTACGTGTCTGAGGAGTTTTGATTAGAAGCTCTGCATGGACCATAGCAGGGCCATGTAGACATATATACAAGCATGCATACTTATGTACATGTACACAGGCATGCATGAGTGTCATCATCCACGAAAGGAAATGAGCTTTGACTTACTACAGTGCTGTGAGAAGGCTCACAGTTATCATCTCCATCCTAATGTTTTGAAAACAGAAGCCACGAGAGAGGAAGGCAACTGACGAAGGACTTGCAGTAACAGTGATGCAGCTGGTAGGAGTGCCCTCCTCTGTGGATGGCTAACACCAGCTATTTTGATTCCTTTTATTATTGCCCCACTAAATCCTTTCCTTACCAGTCCTCAGCTGAGACTTTGCCAAACCATTGCAAGGCTAGAGAAAGGCAGGCAGATGGGGAAACAGTGCTGGGCTAGAACTCAAGAGATCTGGGACATCAGCTCCCAGCCCAGCTACAGACTTTCTGCATGTCTTGGATCAAGTCAGAAAATACATTCTTGTGCCTCAGCTCCCCTCTAAAATGGTGCTATTTCTTCAGCCTTGGCAGGGAGATGCTTTTGTGGAAGGGAGTAAGGGCTGCTTTGGTGTCAGTAAAGCAGAGGCTCTTTCTTCTCCCCGCCAATGCCCAGCTCTCCCACTGTTTGTGCCTGTTACTAAAATAACCTTCCCACCCCTTGAAGTGCTGCTCACCTCCTCAGACTTCCCACACAAGTCCAAACCCCTTCGCCTCACCTTTAAGCCTGTATATATAATTTTAGTATCAGCTGCTAGTCTTCCCATGTTGCTCTTCGCTTCCCTCTTAGCTCTTCAATGCCCAGAGTCCCTGTCCCCAGTGCCGTGTTCATGCATGCTGCTCCGAGAGTCTCTTCTCACGCTTCTTCTCCCCATCTTCTTTCTTTTCCTTTTGCCTTGAATTCCCTTTCCAAAACCTGCTATGTCTTTGGCTCTCATGACTTCTCCTCATATCGCCAGTCCACTCCTGCTGTCCATGCCGTAGGTGGTGTAGGATGCTCTCTCCTCCCACCCTGGGAAAGAGGAGAGGATCCTAACTCCCTACAGCGGTCTGTCCATGTAGCTCCATGGCATTTAGGGAGATCTTGGCCCTTTCTTTGAAGCACGTGGGGCAAGTCCCAGTGGGAGACCAGACAGTTATCCATTTTGACCAGATGATTTCTAATTCAGTATGTCATTCTGTGCAGAGGTGCGAGTGTGTGAGCGGGGTGAGGTTTATGGGAACCAGCCAGGTCTGCCTAGGGGAGGCTGTGCCCCCATCGCCGGAGCCATGGTGCGGGTCTGCCATTTTTAGCTAGCCACACTCTGGCACCTGGCTGCGCTAGCCCTCCTAATGCAACATTAACCTGGTGGCTAAGTCCCAGCACTGCTTTTTAGCCCAGTCTCTGCCCTGTGATTGCTGTGCCATCTCAAACTCATCGGATCCGCGCTGCCCATGGCTCTGTCTCCTCACACATAAAGGTGCGGATGACAATATCTATAATTAGATGAGGGGTGTTTTGAAGCTAAAATCAATCCTATTTATAAAGTCAGCTGAGATCCGAGGACGGAAGGTGTTGTGGAGGTGAGGAGCGCTATTATTAGCATTAGCAATGGCACACAGGGTGATCCCTGCCTTGGCAGCTGCAGGCAGAGGGATCAGCCGGCTGCAAGCAAAAACGCCAGACAGATGAAATGCGTGAATTGGTGCCTGCCTCCTCTCAAATGCCCTGCCTCGCCTGCCGGTTCGTGCCATTCGTGGCAGCCTGTATCACTCGTTCCCCTCACCCCTACCCGGTCTGGCTATTCACAGGCACGACTGTTCCTGCAGCCGGCAATAATGAGCAGCAAGTGGAGGCTGCTGATGCCAGAGACAGGCAGGAGAGATGACGCACGAAAGCGTCACTGGGAGCTGATGTGGAGCAGCGAGGAAGGGTCGCACGGCATCTGATTCGCAATCGGGTGGGCACTGTCTTGGCTCTGCCCCGATGGCGACGCCTCCGGAGCAGAGCAGACTGTGGGTGGGACTCTAATTTTAGTGTCCTGCATGTGTGCTGCTCAGAGCACAGTTGTGTGGGCTGCTTCCATTACGCACAGGCAAATTGAACTGAATGGAAATATTGTCATCTCACTTACCGTTGTCACATTGTATCAGCTCACGGCTGATTTGCTCAGCATTGTAATCGGGCACATAATTAGGGGATATTCACCCAGGGTATGGCAGCCCGGCACAAGGCCCATCCACTGTCAGGAGCAGGCTTTGCCCGAAGTGATGCCTGGGCTCCCTGCTGGCTCTGCACGCAGCTGAATGTGCCCAGCTATGACTAACGCTCCAGCCTCTACACTGATTTCTAACCTCATGCAGTCCTTCTGATGTCAACAGGATTTTACCGGACTCTAAATTGACTCTAAATGGGACTCAGTAGGTGCTAAAAATTGTCTGTGAGATTCTGAGCTTGAATAACTTGAGAGAAGAACATTTCTTTAAATAAGCATCATGCATTTCTCATTTACACTTTGAGACTCCAAGCAACGGCATGTAACAGCTTGTAATGCTCAACTTTTGATTTGTGAGCAGTGTTCACTGTTTTAATTATTATTCCTTGCTGTACAGCATTAGGAGCTGGAGACTGCAGGCAGATTTGGGGCTGCACGGTGAGTGCCAGGCACTGTGTGATCCTTCCCTGCCTCCAAGGGCTGGTGCCCTGAGCAGGCAGGGCAGGACCAGCGCCATCACCCCTTTGACCCATGGACTTTGGAGACAGGTTTGGACTCTCCCAAAGTCATACACAATCTTTTGTAGCAGGCCCAGAAACTGAACTTGACCTTTCAGCAGCCCATCCAGGGACAGAGATTAAAGACTACCCCTTTCTCTCTGTGCCAGAGATTTAGGCACAGGCACTCAAATTTTAGGTACAAATTTCCCAACTGATTTCACCTCTGGCTGTACAGCACCTGGGGATGTTATCCATGCGTGCTTGGGGACCTGACCCTCCAGAGTGGCAGTGTCATTGCCAATAGCCCTCACTTCAAGGCTGCGGTCTGGTTTGTAGCTTCTCCCCTATTCTAGAGGATTTTTCTCAAGCCAGGATAAATGTCCTGCGTCCAAATGTTTGTCTGGTTTTTTTCTCAATAGTCTAAGAAAATCTTTCACCTACAAGCCTTCCTGGCCTGCTGTAGATGGAAAATGCAGGATTGTCAGGGCTGTGGCCAAATTTCATTAGCTGCTTGCACAGAAGCAAGCCAGACACTGTGACTGCTGATAAGCTCAGTCTCCAAACTCTACAATGAGGCACAATGGTAGCGAGGCAGCATCCATGCCCTGGGAGTGGTCCCTGGCTTCCCGCAGGGCTCCTGGGGGGCTGGACTGTTCCCAGCCTTGCAGGCTATGGTGGCTAGCAAGAGTGCAGGGGAGGATGCAGAGTGGGCAGCGCTCCTCCCACAGCGACTCTCAAAGCTGTTCGCTCCTCCACGCCAGGCTGCTGGTGAAGCTGAGAGCCTGCGCTTCCATGCCAGCTTGCGATTCAGGCTTACGGTCATTGAGCTGCTGGCCTGGAGCGTGTTTTCTCCCCGCCACCCGCTGCCAGCTCCTCTTGCACGCTGCCTCCCGCGGACTCCCATGCCGGGTGCTGGCGCCTGCCTCTCCCAGCTGGGCTCAGCTTCCCGCTTGGCAGGCAGGCGTCCCCAGCTGGGTGCCCCCTGAGCCAGCATCCCTGGCTGTGCCTTGCTGCTTCCCTGCCCTTGGAGAGCAGCTGCTGGAGCCTGGCTCTGCCAGGTGCAAGCTGGGCTGCAGCTCTCCAGAGTGGCTTTGCTTGCCGGCTCTGTGTTTGCTTTCCCACTGATATCTGGAGAAGATGACTCAGACTGACAGCTCAGCCCTCCGGCTAGTGCGGAAACCAGTGCCATCCCGGACACGGCCAGCTGCTTCTGAGCAAACTGAGTGTCCCCTCTCTCTCCCCAGCCATCACCTTCTGCAGGAGTTTGTTCTCCTCAGGGACAATGGCATGCCCCAGCGCTTACATGAGGAAGCTGGAAAATGAGCTTTGTCCCAAGTCCTAGAAGTCAGGATGACCTGAGCATGTACAGCCTCCAAATCACACGGCAAGGCTCTCCTATTGTATTTGGTCTTCTAATAACGGGGTGCAATTTATATCTCTACTGAATGGCTGCACTACCTCATTTCTAGTGATGAGATTATTTCCACAGGGTCCATAGAGAGGAGTTTAAGGGTAAAACCTAGAGCAAGGGTGGGGAGACGTATAGGGCTGTTACAAGAGCAAATACAGTCTTAGCCACAGTTTCCTTAAAAAACTGAAATAGCTATAAACAAAGAAGTGGTGGCCAATGCCAGAAATTCCTGTGCCCTTTTCCCTCAAGGTGAAGAATTGCTGCAGGTAAGACAGGAAATATCAACAAGAACAAGGTACTAGTGTCAGTGCCCAGGCTTTTGAGTTCATCATCAGCTTGGGCTTAGCAGTGCCTAAATAGCTAACAACTAAGTGAGACTGGCTAGTGATGCCAGTATGTACGTATATATGATACTTACATATCCATAGTGATAGGAACAGATAAGGGGAAGGCAGTGATGATCGCAGTGGGAGACCTACTAAATACACCAACTCCAGTTGCAAACTGTTGCCTCTGAGCAAGTCTGCTCCTCATCACATGGGTGCTGCAGAGCAAGAAACCACAGCTGTAGGCATTTACTTCTTGGAAAAAGAGGGAGTCATCTGATAACATTGCTCCTTCTTTCAGGGGCCTTCCTCATCCCCTATTTCCTGACGCTGGTGTTTGCTGGAATTCCTCTCTTCCTGCTGGAAACTGCTCTGGGCCAGTATACCTCAGTCGGTGGACTGGGAGTATGGAAATTAGCACCCATGTTTAAAGGTACTGTACTGTGAATTTGTGAAGGTGATGACACATAACTACAGACAAAAACCCTTTGATGGTTTGGGAAGCAAATCAGGAAATCCCTGGGCACTGGGATGGGGATGGCAGGTGAGGGGAGTTTTTTCCCTCTATCTTGATCAAGCTGTCCTTGACCCTGTTGTCTGCAGTCACTAACATCACTATGCTTTGTTCAAGCAGTCTTGTGTGGTGATAAGGCACATTATGAGCAGCAGGGACTGTGATGGAGAGGGGCTCTGGTTGCAGAAGACCTGCCCCAAGCCTCCCCACGTGGGCTCGCTTTAACTGTTTGGGAAAGCTGTAGGCAGGGGTTGTGAACCTGTCACCGCGTCTGGAGTAGCAGCATTCTGGAAATCAGTGGTGATTCAGAAATGCCTTAGATGTGGGAAAGAGCGATTCTGCCGGGGAAGTGACCAGATCCTATTTTGATGGAGCTCTGTCCCTAAAGTACCTGTAGCATACTAAAAGGTAGCACTGCTCACCCAGTGGAAATGGGTGGGTGAAAGATGTGAGGGAATAAGCCTTCGTTGCTGACCAGTTCAGTGTAGCTGTATCAGGTGCTGCGCAGATGAGCTGATTCGCTTTTTCTGGCTCTGCCACAAAACTTGTGATGTCCATGAGCACAGCTGGGCACCAGACATCTGGACTGATGCTGCTCTCTGCCTTCGTTCACAGGAGTGGGGCTGGCAGCTGTGGTTCTCTCCTTCTGGCTGAACATCTACTACATTGTCATCATCGCCTGGGCTCTCTACTATCTCTTCAACTCTTTCACCGCGGTGAGTCACAGACATGTCTACAGCAAGGCATTGGCTGTGTTCTGGGTCCTCACTCCCTGCTTTATTGGGAGGAGTTGTTTATGCCACGGAACATGCACTAACTGCTTGCAGTTTGTGCAAAGAGCCTTTGTCAGCACCCTGCTGGACCCTTCCCAAAGAGGTTCATCAGCCCTGAAGACAGCTGTGTAGTGGTGATGGGTATTGATGCTTGTCCTCTGGAGGGGCTGGTCCCATCCCCTCTCTGGGAACTGTTCACATCAGTCTTTAAAACCCACCCTGTGTCTCTGTCATATTTCTAGAACTGTGTGGATCTAAGAGCTGCACATTTCCATAACAGGTTTTGTCACAATATGTTCTTATTACCCAGGACTTAGTCTTGACCTTAATTAGTCCTCATTTACGCTTCTCTTGATAAATGAAATCCCAGGGAATTTTTCTGCTGGGAAGATGATTCAGAAAGCATTTAGACATCTGTTTGTGACTTTCCCTTAGCATGTACTTTGGCATTGTGGTTTATAGTGGGTTCCTCCTGCATAGCAGGGTCTTCTACCGTACAAGGTTAGAGTCATGCCCCACATTAACTTCTTGTTGCTGAATGATTTATTTCAGCCCAGAAGCTGGGAAGAGCTCCCTTAACTTAACTCTCTGAGCAACGTGCAGCCTTAAAGACATCAACTCGATGGTTCAGATGGGATCTTTTTTCATTTAGGTATAACCCTGAAATGCTGTTATGAACGTTGTACATTCGATTTCACTTTTTGTTTGATCAAGAATTTCAAGTATCTACCAAGACTTTTGCTAAAATATTCTGTTTGGCATTCCCAGCTGTTCTTCTACTGCCAATACCCACTGCAGACTCCTTGATCCAAAACAAAATTGTCAGTCATGAGTGATTAGTTGCACCCTCAGGGATTCCCAAATGAGCAAAAGTCTACCCCAAAGGAATCCATTCCAGTTACACCCTGAGTAGGATGCATCTTAGGATGAGGCTTTGGTATATTCAGGTATCACAGACCTGACTGGTGACAGTGCTCATATCTACACAGACAGCTCCAGGCGTTTGGCTCAGGGCCTTTTCTTTTACCAGAGATACTTCCAGATTCCCCAAAGGAGCCAAGGTGCAAATCAAAAAGCTAGGCTGATGCCTGTCCCCTCTTCCTCCTAAATTTGACAAGGAGTATTTTGAACCTGAAGAGGAACCCAGCTTGCCTTCTGCAGTTTCTGTCCTCTGAAATTCAGAGGAAATGGAGCAGCAACAAACTGTCCCCCTGCCTGCCCCTCCTTATAAGAGCTGCGCAGTGTCTCTGATGTGCAAACCGCTTGGTTGAACGGCTGCTGTGTGGTGCTGCGTGAGTCATTGCGTTTGCTTCAGTGCAATTAGCAAGTCCTCAATGAAATCACTGGGTGGGTGCAAACAGCTTGGGTGGCCACCGGGGTGTCCCCCCCCGCCCCTCCATAGCCCTTCTTCTGCCAAGCCAGCACGCACGTTAGGAGGTATCGTCTGCTGGAGTGAACTGATTTAGATGGGGGGTGAAGGCAGCACTTAAAGACACTGATGCCACAAAGCTCTTAAAACACAGGTAAAATTTCTAAACGGGTCTGTGTTCATGAATGAATAGGAATGGAAACAAACATCTTCTTAAATCTTTGTTGGGCTGGAGCCTGAGGTCTTATCTGCAGAGGGAAATCATCCAGAATAGCCATTCTGCATTTAGCTACGTGCACTGCACTTGGGAAATCAGATTGCTGCACATAGAGACATATCTGACCTGCTCTTTTTGGGCTGCCTCGGCTGTGGCACTACACGGCATGGGCGAGTTGCCCTGCATGCTCGCACAGCCCCTGACGCTGCAGTTTTATCGCTTGCGGCGCCAGAGCTGATTGTACTAAATCTGTAGCAGTGTGCTGCCGTCACACTGCTACCTATGGTGTAAACGTCTCCCAGGAATCCCTTTGTCCTGCTTATAATCAGAGCAGGGGACAGCATGAAATAGCTACTATGCTTTAAATTTACCCCTGGGCTTATGTTACAGTAGTTTATTTGTGTAGACAAACAGTTAGCCCTCATTCTCAATGCCACATTGCTTTTTAAACATTGAAGCTTGGTATAAATGAGAGATAAGAAACAAATCAGTGTTTATTCTTTGTGCGGTAAATTCTGACCACTTGTTGAGTGAAGCTAGCCAAAAGCTGTAATTATTATAAACACAATATCCCCCAGTAGCTATTTTAATTAGTAGCTATTAATTACCAACAGTTAATTGGAAATGGCTTTCTATCTGGGGAATTGCTTACATTTTATTAGAGCTACAGCATTGCCCTAATCATGTTGTGATATTGTTTCCTGGAAAATCCATGTCACAATTTATCATTATTTTGGAAAATTGTTTCGTGCTTTTGGCTGCCAAGGTTCCTGCCCATCCAGAGGAGCCGCCCATCTTCTTTGCAAAAAAAATATGGGGATTCAGTTTAAAAGAAGACAAATTTTGTTTCTTGCCACTGCCCTTCGGAGAGGGCACATTAATGATAACCCTGCTGTCCTTGTGCCGGTGCAGGATCTGCCATGGCAGAGCTGTGGGAATGCCTGGAACACCGACCGCTGCTTCTCCAACTACTCCCTGGGCGACACCACCAACCTCACCAGCGCTGTCACCGAGTTCTGGGAGTACGTCCACAGCCTGCCTACACCAGGTTTCTCCCCCTCGCTGCGGCTGTCGCGCCTGCTCGCTGGGGCTGCAGCCGTGCCTGCCAGCACCTTTCCTTGGACAGCCTTGGCAGGATGGGGGTCAGAGCTGGCCGTCAGCCGGGGTGGGCATGGGCATGGGGTGCACTGTGCAGCCGCAGGTCGGATGGACAGAGGGGATAAGAGCCTCTCCACCTCTCTTCTCCTTCCTTTATCCCATCATGATGAGCCTCAGGTCCCTTTAGGGTTTTGTGAGCTCTCATGCTTGTCTGGACCTGGCCCTTCATCCTCCAGCCACCTCTGGGATCTCCAGTCCCTCTGCCCCCAAGGGTCAGACTTCCCCTTAACACAACCTCTCCCACCCCTAGGAGGAACATGCACCAGATGTCTGGGGGCCTGGGGGAGCCTGGCACTGTCCGCTGGCCCCTGGCTGGCACGCTGGCCCTGGCCTGGCTGCTGGTCTACTTCTCCATCTGGAAGGGCGTGGAGTGGACGGGCAAGGTACGGCGTGAGAACCAGGTGTTTCGGTGCTACCTCTCATTGCCGCGCTTGGGTCTCGGCTGTCGACATGTCCTCTGGACTCAATTTTGTTTCAGTGCCTATAACTAAGGTTATGATGTTTTGAGGCAGAATCGTGGTAGATGCTATTAAATTTCTGACATTTACCTTTCATGGTTGTAAAAATTGCTGCTGTGTTTATGGTAATTTTCATTCTAAGCGTAGAGAATAACTCTTCTCTGTGAAGTCATGGGTCTGAGTGCTCAGTCTCTCTGAAGGATTTGGAAAGAGATTTGCAGAGATTAGTTATGTTTCCTGCCTTGGGACAGCCCTTTGAGAAAGCAAGGCCTCTTCTGGGCTCCCTCTTTTGAAGATCATGGTGTCTTAAAATGCTGCTAGTGGAAAAAAAACCTCACCACCTCCTTTGAAAATTTTCTTACTGCCCTTTAGGGTTTAGTGAGAGACCTTCAGATCAGAAGCACGTTGTTATTCACTGTGTAGCATTTCAGGCTAGCACAGCAGAAAGGTAATTGCTTAGTTTAGTGAAACAGCGATGCTGAGATACTGAGATGTGTTATTTAGAGCACAGCGTGGTGTAGCGAGACAATAATATGAAAGGAATAATCTAGAGGAGAGATCAGAAAGAAGCGCTTCAGGCGTATGTCACCTGAGCTGTTAACTTCCCTGGTGGCTCTCAAACAGGTTTTAGCTACGCAGCCACAGCAAAGCCCCGGTGATTGTCAGTATGGGCCCTGTGATGAGGGGTGGCATGTACCTGCCAGTCCCTGAAACACTGCTGAAAAGCAAGCACTGGAGTCAAGATGACTCACGTTGCTTGATGCATTGGACTAGAGAAACACCAGCTTTAGCTCTGCAAAATAAGGATGTGATGACTTAAAGGGATTACTTCTGTGGACTAAATTTATCCCTGTGCAATTCCTTTGTCTTTGGGCAATTCATCCAGATTTTAGCATGCTACTTTTGCGATTAGTGCGTCCTTGCATGTCATTGGCAGAGAGAAAACTCAAACAGCCAGAAACATTACTAGCACGGGAACAGGAGACAGAAAACGCAAAGAAATGCTGCTGTAAGCGGCAGTATGCGAGGAGCCCATTCCCCCCTCACAGGGACACACACTGAGCCAAACACCACCACAGGCAGGAAAGCTCCTGAGCACTGGTGGGCTGAGGGCTTCTTTCCCATGGTGTCTTTTGCAGGTGGTGTATTTCTCAGCCACCTACCCCTACTTCATGCTCTTCATCCTCTTCTTCCGGGGAGTCACGCTGCCGGGAGCCAAGGAGGGGATCCTCTTCTACCTCACACCCGACTTCAGAAAGCTCTCCGACTCTGAGGTTCGTAGCCTAGTGAGGAAAACTCTTACCTCCCGGTTGTCTCCTTATTAGTCTTCCTCAGGCACTTCCCTTCAATATTTTAAGTATTAAAAATAAAAAGGAATAGTTCCCCATTCAATCAGTCACAACCCTCACAGGCTGAGACAAAGCTGAAGGTCCTTTGTGGGTGGATATCCATGCAGCAGCTCTGCTGTACTCAAGCAGTGTTATCCATGGGGTGGAGGATTGAGAAATTACCCCAACAAAGGAACCTCCTTTGTGGGCTGGGAATGCCTCATTTCACTAACTATCCCAGGGCTGGCAATTTGGCCTAGACCTGGTGGTTCCAGAGAAAGGAGGATGTGGTGGCGCTGGCATGGGTGTCTCAGAAGTGCAGCAGGACACACAGCAGCAATTTTTGGAAGTGCTTAAATGACGTGGCCAGTAACGTTGCTTTGGTCAGGGCAAGCACAGGGGGGACCCAGGAGAAGCATGGAGGCTTACAAAGGTGAAGTTTTTCAGGCGAAACAGACTCTGCCTGTTGCAGCAGCAATGCTCCTATGGCTCCAGAGGGCACCAGTCATGTGTGAGTGGGGACAACTGGACACCCGTCATTTCCCAAGGGGTCCCAATGATCCCCCTCACAGGAAACTCACTGTAACTGTACTATACTGCCAGCTGCATTGGCTTTAATGCTGGAAACAGGGCTCTCAAGATCGGAAGAGTTGTTTAAATACTATGCAATTAAGAAACGAATAGTCTGCCCCCTTTTCATGTGCCTTCTCGGGTTTGAACTCTTAAGGCACCAGGACCAGCTTTGCAAGCTGTCCTCTGGAGTTGTTTGCACAAGAAACTCCATGCTGGAAAATCAAAGACACGCTAGTGGAAGAGGAACAGAGGGAGTGAGTGCAGGACATGGGTCTCTGAGGGGAGCAGCATCCCTTGGGGGTCAGCTGTGAGAAAGCGAGCGGACACACACACAAATGCAGATGATGCGCGAGTCCTTTCCAAGCTGCAGCAGGGCCTGAGGGACATGGTTCAGAAACCAGGATGCGTGACCCTTTCTCCATCCCTGGAAGCAGCCTTGAGCCATGGGTTTCGGAGGGCTGGGGATGTACGTCTAGTGCTGGGCCAGGCTGCACTTTCAATGCACTTACCATGCGAGGAGGAAGCAGACCTCCTGCTCCCCCTCCTCCTCCTCGGGGAGGCATTGCTCTCTGGCAGGCTTCCTCCTGACACTGCAAGCAGGAGAGGCAAATGCCACATCCCCAACTCAGTGCCCTGTGTTAAAGTCCCCTGGCAGCCCTGTTCCCGTGGGGCGAGGTGGAGGGGCCCTGCGGACCCTGCAGAGCTGTGAGACACAGGGTGACTCCGGGAGGCAACGTGCTCCGGCCATGTCTGTGCGACACAAATGCACAGCATAACCACCCTGCAGGCGAAATGGGGCTGCACTGGCTGTCTCCGTTACTCTCCTCTCTGCCTGCACTACCATCTCTGAGCCCTACCTCGCCCTGGAGATACGTGCTGAGAAAGGCACAGAAAAATCTGTCTTCAGATGTGTTCAGCCTGGTTGGCAGTAACAGGGTACAGGTTTCAAGGTGGCTCATGTGACATTTCCATCTGCTGGCCCAAACATTTCCTTGGAGCTTGGGTCAGCAGCCAGCATCGCAGGTGCCTGTGGCCCCAGCGACAGGGTGCCCACAGATCCTGACCACCCCAGTGGGCAGGGTGGCCAAGCCCACAGCCCCATGGTCTGCATCCAGCCCCCTCTCTAGACCTGCACTGAGCTGCTGCAGGAGATGCGCCTGCAGCATGGAGTCCCTCCTGCGGTGGACATGTCTCCTGCAGCAGCTCAGCAGCACGGAGTCCCTCCTGCTGCACTCCTCTCTCAGTGCAACCTGGCCAGCAGGTTTGCAAAAGCTGGAGAGAGAGATGGGCGGTGTTGTCCAGAGGTTGGTGTTTGTCTCCAGGGTGTGACAGCCTTACCTGGCAAAGCAAAGACACCAAGCTTTTGGCCCCAGCAGCTCCCACACCCTCTCTGATAGACAGGGTAAACACTGAAGTGTCCAGGGGTCTCATCCATCCCCTCCATGCCGAGCTATTGCCGAAAGGAGGGAGGGCGGCCATGCTCGGAGGGCTGGACCTGCCGAGCTGGCAGCACAGAGGAAGACAGGCTCAAAACCGGCTTCTTCTCGGCAGGTCTGGATGGACGCAGCCACGCAGATCTTCTTCTCTTACGGCCTGGGACTGGGGTCCCTGATCGCACTGGGGAGCTACAACACTTTCCACAACAATGTCTACAGGTCTGTTGGGTTTTTCCCAGCCTCCTGCATAGCAAGGAGTGCTCATGGGTGAGGGAGGGGGTCACGGTGAGTCTAGGGTGCCTGATCTCCGATGTTACCTCACTGGCAACATGCAGCCTAGGGAGCACGCTGCGATCACCGTAGCGGGGCTCCCCTGCCTGCAGCACACTTAACAAGTCACCCACGCTACCTCTCCAAGGCACAGGAACTGCTCTCGACGGGGCTTGGACTTTTGTTTATCCCACGCTTCTCTCCTGGCCTCTTGGTAGGGACCTGCAGGTGGTTTCTTTTCTTTCTTTCTCTCTTCCAGAGACTCCATTATTGTCTGCTGCATAAACTCCACCACAAGCATATTTGCCGGCTTTGTTATTTTCTCTATTGTTGGCTTCATGTCGCACATCACGAAGAAGTCGATCTCAGAGCTGGCCTCCTCAGGTAAGCAGAAACCCAGGTTCAAATGCAACAGCAGTCTTTGAGAGCAATTTGTCGGTGAGCATGGGATGTTCCCAGGCCTCTCCTGACCAGGACCCAAGTGTGCAACCCTTTTCGCACGCGTTCCCACCAAGATGGGGCTCAGGCACCCGTGGCTGATATTCATCACACTCTGGCTGCAAGGGGCATCTCTGCCTGCTTTTAATGTTCACCTTCTTTTAGTGCTGAAGTTTTATGTGCTTTTGCTGCAGTGAAATATTTAGGCCATTTGCTTTCTGAAACCTTCCTATGGAGAATAGGTACTGCCTGTGTTTTCAGTAGACGTGATCAAAATTTGGAGTCCCTTTTCCATGCAAAATTTTGAAATTGTATCTCAGAATAATTCTTTAACCAAGATGGGACTGTGTCTTTTTGCACAAAGACATATTTTGAAATTGCTGTCTTCCCAGAGAAAGCTTTTATCTCAAGAAACAGCATTTTGTGATGGAAAAAAAATACATCAGGAAAGTTATAACCAGCTCTGAATATCAGTTTATTTTTCCAGCTCCATTTGGTAGCAGTAATTTGATTACTTTCTTGCTTGCAGGAAGACATAAGGCAAAGCATTTGTACAGTCATTCCTTCCTCCCCATCCTAACCCTGTGCACCCCACCGGGTTGGTGTGTCATGGGCAAAGGCTCAGGTGTTTCTAGTTCCTATATTAAGTACCTGCAATTCTTGACTGTGATCGTCGTCTCTCTGTTCAACTGTGGCCTTTAGCTCAGACTTCCCATCACATGCTTTATAAACATGGGCTCATCCCTCTTTTCATCACCACAGGCCCAGGACTGGCTTTCCTCGCCTACCCACAGGTTGTCACACAGTTGCCTCTGTCCCCACTCTGGTCGATCCTCTTCTTCTCCATGCTGATGATGTTGGGTCTGGATAGTCAGGTGAGACGACGCAGGGACAAAGTGGGGTAAGATACAAAGATATCTTCAGATACGATGGTGGTGTCCCCTTCTGCACCTTGGGACAGTGCTGAGGAGGGTCTTGTCTTTTCTTCATGGTGAGATGCAGCTGCATGAAACAAAACCTCCCGTGTGGTCATCGCCTCTGTGCTCTTCCCTAACGTAGGCATATACTGCAAGTGTGGCAGTATCTGACCACTACTCAATGCACCAGTCCTTGTCCCGCTGCCAATTAAAAATAAGAGTAATGACCAGCTTCCAGCAGCCCAGCAGAACCAGTCAGCCTTGTAAGATAATCACCGCTTCCCTGTAGGAGGAGAGGATTTTGGAAAGCTTTTCTCCGTTCAGATCAATTTTTCTCCCTAGTGGAGTGCCGGTGTTGCTGCGTGGGCACAGCATGTCCCCATCTTGCCGGGTAACCCTGGCAGCTGAGCTCACAGGCTCTAAGTAGTGCTAGTGGGAAACTATCCCTGCCAAAATACTTTGGGGCAAGGGAAAAAGGAAAAAGATTTCTTTCAAGTAATAACTGTTTTGTTCTTGTAAGATGTGATTTCTTTCCCCAGGAAAGAGGTATGTGCAATAAGGGAAATCAGTATTAACTGTGTCTGCGTGATAATAGTTTGGGGTCATCACAGCTCTTGGTATTTTGTGAGAATCTCAGTTTGGATGCTTTGGATTTCCTTACTGTGTCGTGGAGCACCTTGACAAAACTGCATTTACTGTTAGGCACTGTTAAGAAAATGTCATTACTTTGGCTTACTTTCATATGTTAGGGTAGAAAGTCTCCATCTTCTCTACTCCCAGGAGCTGGGAGGAGCATCTCTGCACAAGGTACCAGTCTCCAGACAGACCACAGTGCTCTGACACAGTATCGGCAGGTTGCTTTGAGAAAAGTAGTGATGTGACATTTGAATTAGGGCTCTGCCGTGGTGTGGGAATGGTGGTTTGATGCAGTGTTTCAGCATTGCTGTTGATAACAAAAGTGGCCCTGAGCAGAGCAGAAGCACCTCGGTCTGGTTTGTAGGTGAGTGGGGATAGATCCTGGCAGAAGGAAGTAGCCATGCCTTGGGAAAGGCTGGTGCCTGGGTACCCTGACTGCTTTGCCATTAGGTAAGTCTTACAAGGTGTTTGAGGGGGAAGCAGCTGGATGTAGCAAAAGGTCTCTACCCTGCCCCTTTCAAAGCCCTCACAGAACAAAAAAAAAAAAAAGGTTTCTATATTTTTACAAACGGTGATACTTTTTTTCTGATAATTCAGCATAAAAGTAGCTACCCAGTGAAGCAGTCAATTGCAGCATGCCTCCTTTTTGTGTGCATCAAAATCAAAGGCTCCTTCAAAAGCCTGTGCTTGGTTTGTCACATCCTCCCCTGTGCCCGCGTGCTTTTTCCTTGCAGTGCAAACCAGCGGTACAAAATGGATGCTCTCTTGGATTACAGGTAGCATTCATAGACCCAACTCTAGTTCAAGATCAGACTCGGACCTATTCCTGAAACATCACACCTGGTTTCCAGGAAAATCTTATCAACTAAATCTGGTTTTCAAGTATGGCACAGTCCCATAAACACATCATAAAGCTCACATCTGCATTACCACAGACATTATTTGGCAAATAATTTCAAATAACAACTAAATGTTCCAAAAGAAGCTACATTTACAGGAAAAAAAATTACTCTCCATGGATTATTCACTCAGCACTGGTAAATAGTTCGAGACATGACAATAAGCCCTCTAAGCACTGTGTGGAATATATTTGCTGCATTTGCTTCTGAAATACCACTTGAAATTCTCCAAGTCCCTCCTGACAGCTAGTCTCGGAGGGCAGCAATTCGTGGGGGGCTATCATTGCCTGGAGGAGGAGGAAGAGGGGGGGAACGACGCATCAAAAGGAAAACAAGTTTTTAAAAAAGCACGGATAAATACATGTGAAGAAGCTTTCTGTCTGCATGTTGGAGCTCTGATTCAATCAAACACACCATTAACAGCATGGCAGCTTATGCGTATAAAATAAATAACACAGGCTGCAACAACGGCTGTGATTGCACATGCATTTTGAAGCGTTTAGTTAAAAAAGAAAAGAGATGGGTTTGCTATGTGCTGATTAAATATCGTTTGTGGTATTTGCAGACGGGGAGCAGCCACTTTTCATTTGGGTCAGCAGCCCAGTCCATGAGGCATGGCAGGGCTGTAGGGTATTTCTTGCACCCTGCACCCCTTGGGCTGCTGGGCTGGGGCTGCCCCTTGTCACGGGGTGGGCACAGTGCCATAGGCACAGCAGAGATGCTCGGGAGGCCGGCTAGCGAAGGAAGGTAGGGCTGAGATCTGCGTTTGAGATGCAGCAACAAGCCTCAGCCCCCTAATGATGGTGGGAGTGGGTCCACCTGTGTCCATTAGTTTTGATGGTGAGTCTTCTGCAGATGCAGCACAGCTACATCTGCCTCTTTCTGCCAGGGTGCTCATCTCGTCTGCAGTTACTTGAAGGGGATGAATGACCTATATTGATAGACACACACCTCCCTCCTGTGCCCCCACTTGCCGCTCGTGTGCCTTAATGTTCACTCTGCCTCTGATCCACTCAGGCTTTAGCTCTCTTGCGTCTAGACCCTCTTGCATAATATGCTAATGCTTTCTTTTAACCTACCAGTTTCCAGGTCAGGCGTTTTCTCCCTAGGGGACCTAGCAAGCCTTGTGACTGCAAGCCTATGTCTATCCCATGTGAGGCTGCCTCTCACAGGTTATTCATGAGGAATTTCAGCTGTGAGCAGCAAGACCCAGTCTTGTGGCTCTCTGCTTCACATCTGGCAGCTGTGGTCAAACCCCCTGTGGGCCTGTGGATCCCAGTCAGGGTGCTCTGCATGGCTGAGGAAGGGATAGCAAGCCCCTGCCACTGGGAGAGGGTAGGAGACAGACTTTCATTCAGACCGAGGTGCCACCTATATTGACTCCCAAGCCCGGACTGACAGACCCAGCAGCTTGTCTAATGGTTAAGCCCCTAAAGGGGAAAAAGAGCAAAAAAGAAAGGTGAATGGAAATAAAATCTTTAGGAGAGAAACCATATCATGGGGTGAGGCATGAGGAAGAACAGAATATGTGCTAAAAATTGTGGCTGGAGGCAGTTGGTGAGAAAAATGAAGCTTCTTGGAAAGCAGACTGAAGTGTGTGTGTGTGGTGGGTGGGTGGGTGTGGTGGGGGTGTGTGTGCGCACACGCATGTGTGTGTGTCCACCTGCATGCACAAGTGCGCACACAGGGCAAGGGTGAGACTGGGATACATGACAATGACCAGATCCTCATCACTCCTGAAAGCAGTATGCTTTCACTCAGGTGCCTACTTATCTCATGCAAGCACCTAAGGTTGGGTATGCAGGCTGGCAAAGGTGGACCCCAGGCCAGCCAGGGAGCCACAGTCCCCAGGGGTGGAAAGGTGAGCCTCCTCCAGGCTGCGTCACCTCTGAAGGGTGAGGCTGGCATGAGGCAATCTTCAGTAAATGGTATGAAGGCCATTGCCTGTTTTATGGCTAGAAAAAGCAACATACCCCCATTTGGTTCCCCACCTCATCCATTACACACCAGCTTAATTTTGATAGGAGGCAGAGATTTCAACTTACTTTGTAGTCCTCCTCCCCATCACCCATCTCCCTGTCTTTCCCTCTATGCTTTCTCTGACTTTGATCCCTCTTCCTGCACCAAAGGGCTGTCGGTTTTACTCTCTCCCATTATCTGAGTCATCTTTTTCTTCACTGCTTCTCTGCTGGACACCCCTCACATCCACCCTCTGCCCCCAACCACCCCTGACTCCCCTCCGAACCCTTTTCCCTCACTGCCTTGCCTAGTGCCAGACTGCCTGGCCGTGCCCATGGCTCCGGCAGTGCCTGGCCATGCATCCACATGGAAGGAATAGCTTTCGACAGTGTTTTTTTTCTGTCACACTGTGGTGCCAGCTCAGTCCTGACTCCTCCAGACAACAAGTCAGGTGGGATGGGGTGAAGAGCTCACTGTCAGTGAGTATAAAGGCAGCTTAACCCATGCTTGAATGGCAAAAGATGCTTTAGTAGCACTTGCGTCCAACACAAAAGGCTTAGCTCATTAAAAATTCGAGTTGAAGCAGTTGAGCTTTGACGTTCTGGGAATACCGGCTTTCTACACTGCACTGTGCCAATATAAAACCCCAGGCAGAAACATCACCCTTTGCCTCGCTCTGTCCCACTTGGAAGCCAGCCCCAGCAGCCAGCAGTGTGCAAGCTCTTCTGCCGTCCCTGCCCGGCTATAGGCACGGCTCAGACTCCCCGCTTTTCTTCCATACATCTTTCCAACCCTCTGCTGCGCTTTTTAGTCTGTGTACCTCTACCTCCACCTCCACTCCAGGTTTTTTTCTTCTTGTCTCCCTATTCAAAGCTGAATCTAAAAATGCCAGCACTTTCTAGAGCGCTCTCCCAGGCACAGGGAAGTCCCTGACATCCAAGAGCAAAGAAGCCTCTTTCATTTTCATTGCACTGGCTTGTACATTTACTGAGGGTGACGAGGGAAGCTAGGAGCTTGCTACCCTCATAAACTTCCCAGGATTTTTGCTAGAGGCATGATGTGCTCTCTGAGAGCTGTATGTTACCAGTGGTTTCTGGGAGTGAGATATAAAAGTGAATCTCACAATTTATCAAGAAATAGGAGGGAAGGATGCACTTCACTTACATACTTATATATGTATAAGTATATATACTTATATATGAGCACTTATATGTCCTCATGCCTTAGGGCAGAACTAGTAGGAAAACTGATTTGAAGGTAACACTCATGGGGACTTCTTTATTTGTTATTGTGCAGACAGCATTAATATACTGGGCCTGTTATAGCACTGCACAAGCCATGCAGGTGTTTTCAGCTCTAGAAAGACCATGTGCTGTGAGGATAGGCTTTTAATGCGCTACATGCACTTAATGCAGTGTGCTTGAAAAAGGAAATAAAGTCAAGGACTGGGTAGTCGGAGATGTTGTTGTTATGCATATGCATGTGAGACTGGGTAGTGGGTAATGCAGCTCCTTAATGAGTGTTTCAGGTCATTGAACAGCACAAGTGCTGTTGCAATAGGCTGAGAAGAGCACACATGGGAGAGGAAGAGCAAGCAAGGTCCTGCACGTGTCCCAGCAGCAGACAGACTCATTGCTGTGACAGAGACCCTGGCAGTGTAGGGGAGCAGGGCCACGGTGGGGAGGGCCTAGAAAGTTCGGGGGAAGAAAGAGGAGGCTTTCCATGGGAGGCAGAAAGTGGAGGTTTATCTCAGCTAATTTTAGGTATTTAACGCTGGTGCTTTTAGCTCCCTCTATATTCAATGGAAGGAGAAAGGTGTTTTCAGAAGATGGTTTGGACAAACTTTGTGCAGAGGTGCCTCCTTTTCTAGTGTCTGCAGAGAGCATTTAAAGCGATGAGGCTCTCAACATTGGAGTTAAATGTAGGAGGTGATGATGTCGGGCTAAGATACTTATATAAATGTCTTTGGTGTATACCTTTTCCTGTAGTTCTGCACTGTGGAAGGTTTCATTACAGCCCTGATGGATGAGTATCCTTATCTCCTGAGAGCCAGGAAGAAGGTCTTCATCGCAGTAGTCTGTTTCATCTCTTATCTCATCGGATTCTCCAACATCACCCAGGTACAGATAGCTGTGCTTGTACCTCCATTCATGGCACCTTTCTAGTCATTTTGGCATAGCACAGCAGCAGCGAAAGTTTTGGGAGAAGTGACAGTATCCCTAGGAGCCATACTAATGCTGGAATAATGGGCTTGCTCATCACTGCTACATCTCAAGTGACTTAGGATGCCTTCATCATTTTTAATACCATCCTGTTGCCAGTCTGGCTTGGTTTTTTGCTATTTGCAACAAGGGATCAAGCCAACAGAACCCAAGCTGAGGGAACGCTTGGTGCAAAGTTTTAAGATAACATAAAGAAGACTAGTCTGTTGGGGCCCTGAACCTCTGGGGCTGAAGCCAAGGTTCACACGTGTGGAGGTTAGGGCTGAGTGGTCTGGAGATGGTTTGTAGAGCACTGTAGGTTCATGAGGAAGCAAGGCAGCAAAACTCCTGGGAGGGGCAGAGCAGACTAAATTAAGTGACTCCATCTAAAACAGAGAAAATTAAGAAATCCTGCTTTTCTCCTCACCCTTGGCCATGCCTGAACAGTCTGGCTAATTTTCTGCAAAAGCACATCAGTTTTGCTGCTGGGAACCAGACTCCAGAGGAAATATCGCAACACTGGCTCTACTGTCCAAGAAAATTAACATTACAGCCAGCAGATGCAGATAATAGTAATCCAAGCAGCCGCCTGATATTGTCGACCATAATCTATAACTAAACTCCTTGATCCTGGTTTTGTCTCCTCAGGGTGGCATTTATGTCTTCAAGCTGTTTGATTACTACTCAGCCAGTGGCATGTGTCTTCTCTTTCTTGTCTTCTTTGAGACCATCTCAATTTCTTGGTGTTATGGTAAGCACAAAAGACCTTGTTCCTTTGTTTTCTCCATGGGCAGAGTGAGTTATTTCAGAAGCCTCCCACAGTGAAGCCAATGAAAACTTTGTAGCTGAAAATAACTGAGGCTGATAACTCCAGAAAATCACAAGCAGGAGGCTGTCATGTCACTTCTCCAGGCCACCACAAAGACCTCTGCACAAACTGGCAGATGCTTAGGGTCCTGCCCTCTGGTCCTTCAAGAGGACACCAGGAACATGGAAGCCGCTAGCACAAATCTGCTTTTGTGTTCCTGTACCCCATCTCCTCCAGATAATGATTCGCATGCCACAGCATCATCACCCTCTTGCTGTGGCTGGTCTGTGCTCTGTAATGAGAAGAGGTGATGACCATGGTGCTGAGATGTGATGTTTTTTACAATGCTCATTTCTTCTTGTAGGTGTGAACAGATTTTACAGGAACATTGAAGAAATGATTGGCTACAAACCTTGCATGTGGTGGAAGATCTGCTGGGCCTTCTTCACTCCTCTTGTCTGCCTGGTAAGAACAGAGGCATCTTACCTAGAGGAGTGGATCCAGAAGGACCTCTCAGTTTGGATGGGCTGTAGGGGAAACATTACGTTCTCAACCCAGTATAGGTCTGGTACAAGGTGGTTCGAGGCAGACCTGAGATTCGTAAAGTAATACAGTAGCCTCTTTCACTCTGCCTGCTGGAAATTACTCGTAAGAAAAGCTCTCAATGATTGTTTTAATCTAAATGATGCCATCAGTTCTTCATTCTTCTTTCTGAGATACCAAAAGATAAACAAATAATTTATTGTTTTAAAAAGCCATTATTGGTTCTGCTGAAGACTCTCAGCTACTCCAGCTCCAGCCTCAGCCCCTGACAGGCTTGTCAGAGCAAAAGACATCAGCAAATGTAGCCAGCCCTCTGCTGACTGCAGAGCAAGTTAGGCTTTGCTGGTACCTACACTTCCAGCAGACGTACAGGGAATGGTGTGAGAAGGCCAGTGATAGGAAGAGGAAGACTCCTAAGACCAGCTGTGAGGATGCTGTTAACTTGCTTAGGAGCTGGTGTTGGGGCACTGCTTGTCAGAGTAGTCTGGTGAAGAAGGAAATTGGGGGTATTCCAGTTCCAGCTTCTTACATCGGGTAATCAGGGGAGAGATGATTTAAAATTACCAGTTGGTGGGCTGAGAGCATCCAGACTAGTTTAAGGCACTGTTAGGTTGCTGTAAGACTCTTGGGAGCTAAGAGGATAGTGAAGAAAAGAATGGATGGATGGACCCTGATTTTGCATACCTTCACCTGCTATGGCTGGTAATCTTTTCCCAGGGCGTGTTCTTCTTCAGCGTGGTGGAAATGACTCCTCTGACACTGGGAAAATACGTCTATCCTGCATGGGGACAAGGCATTGGGTGGCTTATGGCTTTGTCCTCCATGGTACTGATTCCAGGATACATGCTATACTGTTTCTTCACCTCAACAGGGACTCTCCGGCAGGTATGAATGTCATCACCACTCCTCTTCTGCTCCCTGCTTAGAGTAAACCCCCTCACTGAACTAAACCTAAGGAGAACCAAGCAGACTCTGCTCTGACAAAGTTGTCAGAGTACTTCAGGTCAGTGCTGCAGGAGCTCTGCGCACCCTCTCCTCCAGGAGGGCACAAGTCAGCCCCAGAGTACAGAACGGCCTCCGGTGACACGGGCTCGCTGGAGAGGAGTTACTAGCACAACTAAGCACTAACATGTCTAAATGTCTGGGACCACTGTTGGGCAGCATGTGGCTGGCTATGTCTGGCCAAGTGGGTAGACCTTCAGGTAGTCTCTCCTTAGGACAGTCTATTGTCCCCCACTGAGCTTTGTGTTGTCACCATCACAAAAAGGGAGCCCTCTTCCCCTGGATATTTCTTTGGTGCAGGGGACTGGAGCCATGGAAGAGATTGGGAAGAAACCTTTGAGGTTTCTTAACCCAGAGAAATCCTGGTTCCTGGCAGTCCCTCGCTATAAGCATGGTTACCTGGCACTTCTCAGCAGAGAGATCGGCTTCCTCTGAGCATGAAGCTTGAAATATCTCAGGGCTAGGACCTGCTAGTGACAGAGACATGCTCAGTGGTATTTTGTCATGTGCTTTGCAAAGGGCACTCAGTAAACGAGGGGTTAAGAAGCAAGGCAGACTTTTATGCAGGACCAACAATACCCACAACTCTGATCTTATTTAAAACTTTTTTTTTTAGTTTGAGCAGGGTTTTATGTAGCAGTGAATCATGAGTGTCTGTATGTCATACCTAGTACTACCTGTTAAGATTTTATTTACAGTGTTGACATTCAGTCTTGAGAGCACTGTGCACAAAGTCCCTGGCTCGATGCTGTCTACTGCATGCTACAGGTGTAAGAAGTCAGCACAGGGGTGCTCGTTATGGCTTTCCCAGCCCAGCTGCAACAGCCACCAGATGCCACCTAAATCCCATGAGTTTACTTCACAGATGCTGTATTTTGAATAATGTTTAATTCAGAAATGTTTTGGCTGGAATTGCTGGGCTGAGGTCAGCTTCAGGCTCTCTACATCTGAGGTCAAGTTGCAGGTGAATTTGGCTTTCCTTCCTCCCAGCTCTCCATTTGGATGGGATCTGATGTGGGAACTGGGTGGGTTTGGTGTCTCAGATCTGCTTTCAGTTTCTGGTCTCTCATCTGAGGTCGAGTTTAGGTTCTTGCCATTGGTCTTGAGATTCGCATTGAGGTTCCTGCAGGACTCAAGCCAGGGTGTTATGTCAAGCCACTTTGGCGATTTTGGGTTGAAGGCCAGCAGCAATTCCAATAGTAGGTCCTTTCTCAGATGTTTTGAGGGCTTCTTATCCCCTCATAATATGAGCTGGAAAAGGGGGAAAAGGGAAGACTGTAAATACAGATAACGGACCCTCTGCTTAGTCTCAATCCTGTTTCCACTAAGGATGGTGAAAGCAAGTCCTGGCATCTGAGGACAGCTCATGAGCATGTTTCCACCCATGTCCTCAGCATCTCATGCAAACCAGCAGTGCTGGTCAGCGGCGTGAGTGGCTGGTGTGCACCTTCCTCCTCCTGCTCTCCCTCTAACAGCACCCACACACATCAGGGGACCCAGACCTCCTTCCCACTGTCCATAGACCCAGGAGTGAGCAGACGGCAGCAGGAAGAACATAGGCTTCTCTCTCTGTGTGTGTACTCGTATCAGAAAGACAGAGAGAATTTTTGGCCTCTTATATGCACAGATCCTGGATTAGTTTGTAATAGAGCTGGAGCTGGAGGGAAATTAGACGCCAATGGTGAATTAAGTGGCTTTGACAGACAGGAAAGATTACAAGTCATTTTGATCCTACTGAGCATGAATGTGAGGGGGAAAAAAAGACCATGAATGGCAGAAGCAGCTCAGTGAGCATTTCGGGGACTTCACCCAGCAACAGCCACTTCAGCAGTATTGGAGAGTAGGAGCTTGTTTCCCTTTGGTGGAAAGAGCTTCTTCCTGACTTAGTGATGTCTATTCAGGTCAGGCTTAATCCTCCTCTGCCTTCTCTTCTGCAACTTACAGCAACAGTCCCCCCCTGACAGGCAAAAGTGATTCATTCTTCTTCATCACTCCTAATGCTCAGTCCACACGCCTCCAGTAATGACTTGCCCCTCCTTATTTTCCTGGGTTCTTGCTTCACTTTACTTGGCTCTGCAGTTTTCATTTGATCAGGTCAGGGTGACAGGAGTCACTACTAGTGCAAAGGTTTATGCAGGTGGACCAGTCTGATCTGTATCAGCGGCACAGACCGTAACCTTGTCAGCATGCTGTAGTTAGTTAGTAATGCTTTATAATAAGTTCTAGTTGAAAAATTGCAGAAACTGGGAAAATGGGTCTGCTCTGAAGCCTGTGACGTTGCAACTCTTGTTCCTACTTGCAGCTGGTATTGCTTGGTAACAGTTTGCCCATGTTATAAGGGTGACCCCTGTATTTCAGATAAAAGGAGGAACTGCTGTGCTGTGCGCAGTACCAAAGCAAAGATGACTTGCAGAGTCTTGCAGTGGATTGCTGAACTGTGCTGGAGGAGTAACTCCTGCCGCATGCACCATCCCCTCACCCTGTAACTGGGGCCACCTCTGAGGCTTGGGGTCCCAACCCTCAGCCGCTGCCATGACCCAGCTGCCCCACCTCCGTTGCCCCCGGTCCCCCAGCTGACATGCTCTCTCCCTTCATTCCCGGGCAGCGCTTGCAGCAGATGACACAACCCAAGCCAGAGGTGCATGCTCAGAACAACGGCCTCCAGCCGAAGACGTCCTTGAACGGGAGGGTCTCTGATGCTGCCGTCTAGGAGGAGAGCCTGGAACTCCTCGCCCTGCCCCGTAGCTGCTTGCGCCACGTTGTCCCTTGAGCTCCTCTGGCACAGATCACTGTCCCCAGCTCCGCGGTGGCTTTCACTTGTCGAGGAGAGGAGCTGGTGGAGGAACCCTCTCGTGTCTCTTCCTCCCGGCCTGGCTTACCAAGGCTCTGCCTGAGCTGCCACCAGGGCGTTGTGCGGTGACCATCTTCATCATGCAACTTCCTGGCCCAGGCTCTCAGAGAGGAGCGGCCGGTGCCCACGTCTTCCTCCTCCTGACAAAAGGTGATGTATCTAGAGAGCTTAGACTGATTGCTGACCACTTCTCTGCTCTTCTTCTTGCCTTTCCATGTGAACCTCTGCAGAGCATCCTGTAGCACGCAGCCATGCTGTCACCCCTGAGAGCCAGTTGCCACTACATTTGAATCCCAGATGGTTGTCAATTGATCTAGCATAAACCAACACTAGCAAATGCATAATTGGAGGGGATGTGGCAGAACAAGAGATTCCAGTGAGGAGTCCAGTGTGCTGGTAGCTGTAGGACATCGCCCCGAAACTGGAGAAGGGCATCAGGACAGTGTGTGCTGCTCACAGTTGCCATGTTTCAGCCCTGCGCAATCTCCAGCCATTTTCACTACGTCCATAGGGGCTGGCACTGTGAGCCAGAACCTAGCAGAGTAAGCAGCCTTTTTCTTCTGGAGCATCCTGCCCTAAAATGCAGTTAAGAGACTAAGTGGAGGGCTTTTTGCTAGAGAATGTCCTGGTCTCCTACACTGACCATGCTCTGCTGCAATCAGCTTTATGCAGAGGCAAGCGGTCTGCTGTGTGACAGGGAGACTTTCCAGCATGGTGCAAATCTCACCCCCAGCTCAAACAGGGCAGTTCCTGCCAAATATGCTCCCTGGCTGCATCCCCAGGTGGGAAGCAGTAAAATGCAGCATAGTGCCCATGGGTGGTTTAGCTTATACCTTTTTCAGGAAGTGGCAACACCTAAATGCCAGCCAGTGGAAGGCAGGAGCTCCTGGGGGAGCTGGTAGGACATAGCCACCATGCTTAAACCCACCCCCCTGAACCAGTGCTGACTTCCCTTGGGAAATGCTTATACAGCCAGACACTGGTGCTGGCACATCCCGACTGTCAGCACAGACAGCATGGGGGGCCATGAGCTGTTGTAGATAATGCTGGAGGAGTGTATAACACCTCGGAGAAGTCTGGGAAGTGTTTCAGAGCAGTCCTAAAGCAGCAGCATATTTCTGGTTTATAAAGCCTGGAGAAAGGAGGTAGCTCATATAGCACCATGTGAAGGTATGACAGTGATGCTCCCATTTGTGACAGCCTCGCAATGACCCCACGCGGAGATACCTGTGTACTCAGACCATTTGATGAGCACCCATCATACGTGTGCACACACAGCGTGGCTCAGTGTAAATTGGTCTCTCCCCTCCCTTGACACCCTGACAGCATCACCAGGTCTGCTAGCCTGCCTTCCTGCTGGCTTGCACTCCCAGGTTCAGCTCAGAGTCAATGACTTCATAAATGAGTGTCCGAGGGAAGGTACGTCCCACTCACGCTACGGAGTTGTGACATGATGCAGGTCGGCCCTGTGCTGCCTATCCCTGGGACCAGCCAGTGCACGGGGCCAACCTGCTCTTCTGCTGGTCTCCCAGCCTGAGGGTCGGTAGCATAAAGAAGAAAGAATTCATCTGGTGATTAAAGCTGAAGTCGCTTGCCTTTGGGGTTGGGTCCCCCACCAGCTTGACAATGCATCTCGATTAACGTTGCTTTAGATGTGTAACCAGCTTGTGTTTGTACACGTGGTACGTGCTGTGTCCTGGCTCTTAGTGGTCGTGGCTGCCAGGCCTTGAGTGAATGTTTTGCTGTCTCCAACACCACGAGCTGAGATCACACCCTGTCCCGCACCTTATCATTAGGGTGTTTATGTCAAAAAAATCGTGGCTGTTAAATAGACGTGAGAAAACGCTGAATTTACAGGCTTGATCTTGTAAAGCCAAAAGCCAAACACTGAAAGTTGCAATCATAGTTCATCACAGTTAATCTCAGCCAGTCACAGGTGTGTCATCTTTCCTTGTCCTGTAATTGCAAGCACTAGTATAGCTGAAATTTTCTATTCCACTTTCACCTATTTTTATAAACCAGGGGATGAAGGAAACCACTCCTTATACACATGTATGTCCTTTGAGAGGGACATCTGTGTTGAAAACAGATATTAATCTCTGATCTTTGCAGTAATGACCTTTTACTAGAAACCTGCTTTTGCCTGTGCATCCAGGTCATGTAACCTCCCTCCCCTTAAATGCAGACTGAGAGTTGTGCAGGCGGGTGATGGGCAAAGGAGTCAATTCTTGAGCGAGGTCTTGAAACCACGGAAGACCGCAACTTTTCCAACCTTATCGGGGCAGCTCAGGTCTGAGGTAGAACAAACCAGTGTCAGTGGTCATTTTTGAAACTCCTGGACAAAGAGCTCAGTTGCTGGGAGAGCTGTTCAAAGGGTTGTACCATCCAGGTTGTTCCTCCAGGGGAATGGAGAAGGAAGGGTCCAGAAAACAAAGTCACTTCCCTGGTGGCTGAGGAAATTCCTAAAGCTCCAATTCTTTTTTGCTGGGATTTTAGTCCCAACATCTCTCTGAATTGTGGCCTTGCGTGTGGCAGGTGCAGAACATCACTCCAGGTGTAGCAGCAGGGATTACCATGCACATGGGCTGCTCATAATAACAATATTTGATAAGATTTAACCATCTGCTCGGTTTGCTGCCTGTGATCTTCTCCTTTGTTCTCCCTCCTGCCCTGCTCCTTTTTGTTCTCTTACCTCACTTCTTCCCCGCTGTCATCCGTCCAGTGGAAATTATCTACCTCAGCTTGCTTCTTCCTGCTTTTTTGCTTCCACTACAGTCAAATTACAGCTCTCCCTCCTTTCTCTTTTCTATTCTTTCCTCATTTCTACCTCTCGCTATTATTACCAGCCTCACTTCCCTGCTTCTCTCATGCGCTCTCCTTCCAGCCTTATTACTTTTTCCTGCATGCCTGTGGCTCAGCCGCTCGCTGTGCGCACGTTCAACCCTTCTGCCTGCTGAAAGCTGGAGCTCAGCACCCCATGGAGGAGCTCAGGTTTTTGCAGGATCCAGTCCCTAAGAACCAATTTCTATCCCAATATCAAAATTATAATGATGTTCCAGTTATCTTCTCTTCCTCTTTGCATCAGAAAGTGCTGTGCCAAGCAATGCTATCTCTTGGTATTATTCGAAGAGGCATTTCAACCCATATTTCACCAGTCTCTGCAGAGCTGTGCCTGTTTTTGCACTATTTTATTTCCACCATGAATGTTTGGATCTGCAAAGTCTGGCATTTGTAGCCTTGGAGGCATGAATTTGCCTTTAGTCAAGCTCTGTCTGATTGACTGATCCCCTTTTTCAGCATTTCAAACTCATGCCATCCTTAGTGCTAGAAGAGCCTTCCCACCTCCATCCCACATAGGTTTGCCACCTAGTGAGCAGGCAGGGATGGGTATGGCCCCTTGAGCTCACCCCACACCTCAGAAATGCCACTATGGGCAGGTCCAGCAAAGCAGCCATATCTGCGCACTGACTTTTTGAAGTCAGTATTCGGATACCAGCTGAAAGACACATGCCATGCTCGGTGCCAATGATTCCTCTGCAAGAACCGCTTTTGTGCTGTTCCCACAGTGTGTCACTTCTGCTGACCACCGCTCTGCTCCTCATTCCTTTTGGGTCACCCAGCGGAGAGGATATGTACATGGCCGGGGGGTGGGATGCCCCCCTTTCCCCTATGCTGCAGTTCAGAAGGGGATCCCACTCCCTGTGCTCACCTACAGTGCCCCTGCCTTTTCTCTGCCCCCTCACCCCCCCAGCACCTGCCAGCCTCTCCCTCCCACCACGGGCAGCTGCTCGAAATAATCCCCCGTGGAACCTCTTAATTCTAAGGAGCTATTTAGGGAGCTGTGCTCAAATCCCTCTGAAATCCTCTTTTTCCTAAGGGCTGCAAAAAATAAAATAAATGCTATTGCCCCCACCCTCTGCTGCAGCAGCAGTGGCTGAGGGAGGCGATGGGAAAGGCAGGATTGCTTCATTGCTGCTCAAGTGCCGCTTCCCCTGGAGATGCGGGTGCAATCCTCTCTCCCAAGAGAGGGGAGCTCTTCCTGCTGCCATTCTCCCAGATGTGCTCCAACAGCTGGCAGATGATTGTAAAACACGTGTGCAATGTCTGCAACACGATACAGATGCCATGTGGCACTGTAAGGCTTCGGCTAGCCGACCACCACGTAGCTTGTAGTCTCTTCACAACTCTATTAAACGATGTGTTGGGTGTAGTTGTGCTGTGCATTGGGGGGTGCCCTCAAAGCTAGCATCATTCTGGATGAGCAACTTGTCCTTATCCCTCTCCTGTCCCGGGGGGATTCTCTCTGGATTGGGGCACCCTGTTTGCATTTGGTGGTGATGGCCAAATGGGGAGGGGGTCTGCGCCACTAAGGGGCATGTCCGCTGTAATTTTGCTTGTATTGAGGGCTACCAGCCCACCCATGGCAATGGAGCTTGCACCAAGCACTCTGCCTGCTTTCCTCAGGAGCTGAGCGCATGAAACATGGTGCTCAGCATTGGATGCCAATACTGGCACTGGAGGCCATGCGGTGTGCCCATACAGCATGGTTTTCCTCTCCCAGTGTCTGATCCTGTCTCTGTGCAACTCCAGATATTGGTCAGAGTCCCCCTGAGCAGCTCAGGGGTAGGAAGAAAAAGCCTGGAAACTCTGAAATGTACTGACGACAGTAGTAGGTCCCCATGTGTCCTCTCCCATGCCCTGGTGGCGAGCGTTGGGAGGGCTGCCTGCAGGGCGGTACAGGGTTTCCCTTGGCTTTAGCGCTTGCCCTGGCACATCCCAAGGGGGATGGGACCCACGTGCAGCTGTTAACCACTGGATAAAGCGTTTTGAGCCCCAGGGCCATGCCCATGGGGGAGCTCCAGGGCCAATGCCCTTGGGGGTGGCAGTGGACAGAGGTGGCATCCCAGTGTCCCCACTGCAGCAGGGACTGAGACAGCCCCGCTGAGGGCAGCGCAAGGCTCCTGCCAAGCACGCGTCCATCATCCCTGCAATGCTGTCAGCTGGGAAGTGTCTGGAGACGCTCAGGAGAAGTTAGTGCTCCCCGGGCCGATACCTGATGGCCGTGACACTGATGGAGATGCCTCCTGACAGCCCGGCATGATGCTGCTGTGCTGGCAAGAAAAGGGCACCAGCCTTCACTGGGGCCCTGGGGAGCAGCCCTGGCCCCTGACGGGGTGGCACGTGTGCCCAGTGTGGCTCCTGGGGACCAGCAGCCCTCAGCCCCATGGCTGCAGCCCCATGCAGAGCAGCCATGGAGGAGTTCATCCTGGCTGTATTTGTGCACAACAGGAGCTTTCTCCAGGGGACCCCAGGGGGTCCGGGTGTTTATACTTCCAGATGAGGAAACCCAACCCAACGTGAAGGGACTTGCCTGAGTCACTGGTGTAATGACACCTGGGGGGAGGGACCGGCCTCAGAAGGCCCCATAGCCACAGCGTGGGGCAGGTGACCTGCCCGGGAGGCACTCCTGCCCAGACACCACATCTCCTGTAAGCCTGGGGGCTGCCGGCAGAGCAAGGCATGGCTGCCCGGCTCAATGTTTTCTCCTGCTGAAGGCTGAGTGGCTCAGAGAAGGCTCTTGGCCAGTTTCCATTGCATCATGCTGTTTGGGAAAACACAAATACCATGGCAATGACCCTGTAAGGAAAAGTACCCACAAGTTTTGTGCTGATGCTGCTGACCCGGCTCCAGACAAAACCTGCCCAATATTTGTCCCAAAGGAGGTTCTACAATGTAAACTCAGCCCTTGCCGTCAGCCTGAAGCGTGCTGCCTCCCGTCTGCTCAATGGCTCTAAAGCTGTGTATACAGTCCTGGAGGTACATCAGCCCCCGGGCTGGCCATGGGGGACAAGAGGTAGGACACCCAGGCCTCATGTCTGAGCACAGAGGCAGCGCTGGCCCTCTGCCCTGCTCCCTGCCCATCCCCAGGGAGCCCGCCTGCCTTTTGGCTGCAGCTCGCCCTTCTCTGCATGGCTGAGCCGGGCCGCCACCTCCCCCTCGTCTGCGCATCCCCCTCTGGCACACGCCAGAGCCGATGGACGTGCCTTTACAAATAACTCCTCGGTGGGAACGGGGACAAGAGATGGAGAGGGATGAGCGCTTTTGGTGGGAGGGGGCAACATCCCCAGCTGCCTCTCCCTGCCCTCCCAACGGTGCCACAGCATCCTGGCCGAGCGGCCGCTTCGGGTCACCACCTGCCCAGCCTGTGGCACCAACGCTTCGATGCGTTTTTGAAGTGCATTGGGTTCTGCAGGAGAGACGGCATCTCTGACCCCTCTCTGCACTTACTGCAAATGAAGGGATTAGGAATTATAATCCAAGATTCTTATTTTAAAGCAGCTTTTCAGCTCTGCGAGGGGAACTTCAGCATAATGCTCCTAGGGGAGCTGGGTGACAGAGCGGCTGTCACAGGCCCAGACACCACAGGCGCTCGGGCAGCGGCAGCCGAGGTTCGGCAGTGCCCTCCGGGCTCCAGCAGTGGCTGCGCAGGGTGATACTTGGGCAGGGAGGAGGTGGGGGGTGGCAGGGGGCTCTGCAGCCCAGGGTACAGGGGGTGTCCCATGGCTGGCACCCGCCTTGGCACTGCAGAGCGTGTCTGAGTGCTGGGCAGGTGCTGCTGTCAGGCTGTGCCAACGGCTTTTCAGGGGTTCCTGGATGCTTTGATCTTTGAAAAGAAAGAGGAGTCTCTTTCTTTGGGGATGGAGGGCAAGTCTGTATTAGCCATCACTGTTTAAATGGGAGTGTGCTGGGTGAGTGGCACAGCCACGGTGAGGTGTCCACCAGCACGGTCTCCCTGGCAGTGTCCCAGCCACTGCCCAGTGGGGTGCCGCATGCGCCCATGGGAGCTGCCCCCATCCCCGGCGGCACCACAGCCCCCGGGACGTCCGCTCCGGGTGTGCGGAACCCTCCACAGGGCAGAGCCCCGGGATCTGAGAGAGATCAGCTGCTGCTGGTCCCCCATGGCAACATCGGCTCCTGGGATGCCAAGTGCCAAATTGCACCAGCCCAAAGTGTCCTGTGATCCCTGGGAAGCCTCTGCCCCTCACCGCCGGCAGCATCTGCCCTGCGAGGCAACATGATCTTTCTTCCTTTGCACTTTTTCCCCCTGCTCCTTCCTCCCCCTGTGTTCATGGGAGACCTATGTGAAATGTTAGCAAACTGCTGGTTTTTTTCACTGACATCTCTGCCACCTTTCCCTCTGCTAATTATTGGAGCAGTGCCTCTTCTAGGGCAAGTCGACAGATGGCCAGGGTTTTATCTTTGAACAAGCTATTTAATAAGGGCTCCTGCTTTTCCCTTGCACATTTTTTTCCTGGCCGCTTGTCCTGAGCTGCTGGATGGGTTGTGCTTTTCACTGGGGGTGCCAGGAGATGTGAGCTGAGGCTGAAGGCTGAGGTCAGGTCCCAGGAGATTGGTTTATTCCTTTCGCTTTAGAAAGGGAAGGTAATTCTGTGGGGGTTCATGTAGCCCTTACTGAGCAACACTCTCCCTCTCTATAAAAAGATGTGATGGAGAACCAGTCCCCACAGGGAGGTGAGAAGGGCTGTGTCAAATGCTGGGTCCTATGAGGCAGATCCTAAGCGCACAGAAAGCCAATGGAAGTGCTGAAACCGGCACGCTGCCCATTCACACCAGCTGAAATCCGTCTCACAGGGTCTGACCTGTGCTCTGGCTCACGCTGCCATGGGCTGCGTGGCTTTGCTGTGGCCTACTGGGTGCAAAGGAGGTAATTCCTTCGGTAGGTGGAGGGTCACAGGCTGTGACAGGGAAGATAAAGGAGAGCTAAGGTGGCAGGGATCGGCCAGCCAGTAAGTGGGGCTGAAAGCTGTTTCAGAGAGCTCAAGCTGGGGTTTTCCCCCACTGTTGCTGACTCCCGGGCTCTGAAGGGGATGTACAAGGACCTAAACTGTTCTGGACCTGCTCCAGGAGCAAGGGGAAAGCTTCCCTTTGCATGAGAGGGAAGACCAGGGAAACAGGAGGAGGCTTTGTGCATCAGCCACTTTGTGGCAATGCCTCAGTGGAGACACCAGCACCAGACGCCGGGCGCTGGTACAGCCAGGCTCACTTCAGTGACTGTTTTCCCTGGTTTTAGCAGGCTTTCGCTGTACTTGTTTTTCCTAAAGAGTTTTCAAAGCCAAGTGTCCTGGTGACTTGGTACCATTAGCACCGAGCTGTTTGGTGACGCCTGCCCCAGCAAGAGGGTTAGCATGGGTCTGGGCTCCCTGCATGGCAGGGCTGCAGCACCGCTTGCTGTTTTGTTTTCCCCTACCTTTATTTTTCCCTACCTAGGAAGCTGAAGAGGGTTTTGGCAGCTTCTCTTGCCTTTTGCTTGGATAGTTACAACAGTTGTAACATCAGCTGTCCCAGGTGGCTCCTATTCCTGCCAGGGCTGCTTGTCCTGGTGGGGAAAAAGCCCTGCTCGTAGCATCCCAGGAGGGCTGGCGTCCAGCTAGCTGCCGTCAGAGCCCAGCTGGCAGCCCCCCACACTACACCCTCGTGTTGGCATGGCCTGCCTGCACCGGGCTTAGCTGTTTCAGGCTTAGCCAGAGCCAGCACAGAGATGTCTGCTCAGAATATATGGATTTGAGTTTTCCTATAGGGAACATGTTGTCTTCCTTCTCCTGTGCTGCCCAAATACTTTGCTCCACGTTTTTTATGAAATATAATGAATAGCGGTGAGGGGAGGAAGGGGGAAGCACTTCCCTCTCCCTTCCACTCCCTTTCTTTTTTTTAAATGAACTTGATATTGTTTGGGAGACTCTACCTTTCATGAGGAGGAAGGCTTAGGAAGACAGGACTCTTGTTTTCAAGTCACTGATGACTATACCATATTGTCAGACCCCCAAGGCTAGAAGAGCATGGGTATTGCATAAAATACAATCCTACCCTACATGCTTGAGAACAATCCCAGCTTGTGGATTGTATGGATTAAGGCAGAAAACACAGCTCCTCAGCCAGCTTTTAACCTCAGTTGCACTCATTAGCTGCAAGAAAGATGCTCCAAGACCAGCCAAGTGTGACAGAGCTCCTAAACTGGTTAAATGCCACAGCCCTACTCACCAGTCGTCCTCATCCTTGAGACACCTGCTTGTTTTCAGCCACCTTTCTTAGGTCAGGCAGGAGTATGTGCATGACTCCAAGTTGCTAGACTGAGGATCTGGGCAGTGACTTTACAGAGGGGCACCTCTCCCCAGGCAGCTGGCGATGATGGGAAACCTGAACCTCTAGGGAATGGTGGAGCCTGACTCTGTGATCAGCTGTTCCCCTCCCAGACACCTCCTAGTCACCAGCACAGTCTTCCCAGAGTCCCCCAGATGAGATCTTTCCTCGCACCCCACACACAACAGCAACATTGCAGGCACTGTCCCCTCATTGTCCCTGATAAGGGACTGTGCCACGGCAGCTTTGGGTTTGTGGTAACCTTCCTGCCACCACACTGCTCCCTGAGGGCTCTGCTCCTTGCGTTGGCTTTGGGCCGGGTATCTGACCCCAGGGACAACACCTGCAAAGCGGAAGACAGCAGGCTGTGTAGCGTTGAGTTCAGTGGCAAGTCTTCTGCATCTTGCTTGGCAGGGGATGGGTGGAACCCACTTACAGCAAAGCACTTGAGGGATGTGCTTAATTTAAAGACCCTCTTAAAAGTTTCAGAGAAAAATTGCATCTCAAAATTCTCTGTGGAAAAGAGCGGCATATTTCAATCAACTCTGAATGCACTATATATATGTTATTGCACATTATGTGTACTGTATAGATATAACAGTGTACAGATGCAATGTGACAGTTGTGGTATATGCTTTTTGGATTGTAATCTCTTCGTACCAGCACTACCTAAATGTGTCTACACAGTATCCGTCCCAAAGGGACCTCCCATCTTCCAATTAATAATAGTATCTGCACATCAGAGCAAGTTAGGAGTATTTCACATATAGACAATCTGGTTTTATTGCTTTCATCTTTACAGCCAGGTGCGTGATCTAAACATCAGGCAGAAACTTCTCCAATAATCTCTGTTTCAAAACATCTTAGAAAATGCCTGTTTGGGATGGGCTGATTTATAATATATCCGTGGCACACAAAAACATAAATGGAAGCCTCTGAATCCCTGGGAAATTTCCTGTCTGTGTCTCAGAGGGATTTCTGTCTTCCCAAGTGTTTCACCATGGGCCTGGGGACCTAAGGGATTCTTTGAAGCCAGCAAAGAATTTGCAACCTATAGACAGGTTTTCTTAGCAGGTGCAATCTGATCCCAGCATGCATTTGACTCAGCTGCAAAGATGTAGGTTGCCTTCCCCCATCCATTGCAGAGAAAAGCTTGCTTTGTGTGCACGTTTGTCTCTGATCATCTCTCTCATCCCTGTGCAGAACTTCACAAAGGTCAGTTTCATTAACCTTGGGGTTACGCATTGTGCAAATACGCATGTATATCTGATTTGCATGGGAAATGTCATTTTCCTTACGTGTCTCCCATTCAAATGTTAACCAAGCCTGAGCATACATAGCTTGTGAGATGTGCTGTGATGGTAACTGCAGCCAGCACAGCTGTCCTGCTCAGGCAGTGCATGGCTGCATATGCCTGATATTTTTGTACAGCGTGTTCAGCTGTGTGGATAGTAGAGGTGCCTACATGTTATCTGCCATATAGTCCGACACATTGGCAGATGGTGTGTGCATTAACACACAGTATGTGCTGATGTCTCTGGGTGCATGAGTTCCTCTGTGGCCAGCTGCCGTCCAACACACGCATTGGCACATGCAGCTTGTGAAGTTGCTCTCCTTGCTGCAGTGTGCACACCCAGCAGCATGTGCTTTGCATGGGTGTGTGGCCCTCCTTCCCCAGAGGTGCAGAGCTACACAGATATGAGCGGAGGGTTTGCGGCTGGCTCTGTGTGTGCCAGCAAGATGGAAAGGAAGGAGCTGCAGCATGGAAGGGCTTTGCCTTCCCCTTGCCCTGTTTTCCTCTCAGCCTCACTGCAGGGATGAATTTCACATTGAGTTGCCGTCTCTTGGACAAGATTATTTCTTCCTGGCTTCCTCTGGATCTGATCCTCAGAGAGCCTGAGCATTGAGCTAGCTCCTGCTGCATTCGACGAAAAACCAGCAGTAGCCACAGAGGGCTGCCCCTGAGGCCAGCAGGAAGCCACCATGCTCAGCATTCCTTGGGAGCACAGCCTTGGCGTGTTGCCCACGCGCCTGCACACACCGGTGGAGCCCAGGGACACAGGAGGGGGGGGCTGAGGCAAAGAAGACATTAGCGCACAAGTGACATGTCTCAATATAATTTCTAAAACTCTATTAATTGAACAGATAAAATACCTCTTATCTATTTTTGTTATTTTGTTACAAAATATTAGCCATTTGGACTCTTTCCTAGGTGTGACCATACCACTTTTCCCAAAGGAAGCTTATTTTTGGTTATATTTACAGCAGGAAACAGGTACAGACAGACAGGTGCTTTCAAAAGCCTACACACAGGTAACACTTTTCTTGCTAGTTTTTAAAAAAGACACATTCAGATGGGGTTGTGACTAGTGTTGAAGAGCTGGGTGACTTCAAAGCTGCTGTCCCAGACATGGCTGTGAAAAAGCGGGCAGGACAAGGACAGCACTAGCTCACAAAACACTGCTAGCAGTCCCCGGAGCCTACACTAGCACAGTGAGGCGGCTGGTGGAGCCGGAGATGGGGGAGCTTGCTCAGCAACTCGCGTTTCAAAGCAGAGACTGCCAAGTAGCAGCTTCCTTGATTTAGGGCTCAGATTTGTTTTGGAAACCTCACAAACACGTGCAGATAGTTGCAGGTTGAGCCTTCTGAAAAACATGTAACAAAACTCAAACTCTTACAGCACAGGGGCCCTCCAATACTTCCAAATCTGGCAGCACTTTTTTGTGAAGAAGTCCGAGTATTTATGAAATTCTGGTTGTGGACCATACCCACACCTGTCATCTACAGGGAGGAGAGAAAACATGAACAGTGGGATGCTTTGAAGGTCTTGCAGAAAGCATTAAGTGTTGCTACCACAGTGGCCCAGATTATGGCATTAAAAGTACTACAGCAAAGGACAAACACTGCATTAAATCCAAATTGTTTGCGCTGAGCTTGATTCTCCTGTTGCATTTTTCCATCCCTTTGCTACTGGCGTAAACAGATTGAGTACGCTGGACCTGCACCAGCATGAGCAAGAGAGAATCAGGAGAGAGCCTGACAGTTCATGTAATACAGCTCTGTAGACCTCAGTAACAACTTGCTCTCTTCCACCTCCAGCAGAGCCACCTTGTTTGACCACTGAGTCCCTGACACTCACTTGCAGAATGCTCTTTACTGGGTTCCTCTTTCCTCTCTCCCCCGCTCCTTTTTTAATATAGAATGGTACGAATTCAGCAGCAAAAAGCCACTGGTTCATTTGGGTCTATCTAATCTCTGCAGCAGCTTCCTGCCTGATCCCACCACCTGAAAGATTGTGCTAGGTTCACGAGCAGAATCGCTGTTGTCAAGAGATGGTGATTTTTCTTTGGGCTGGTCCCTCCGGGCTAGCTGTGGTACACATTTTGTCCTTCATGAGGTTGTCACTGACATGCTCCTTCTAGCCTGCACCCTGTCAATGATCAGTCTGTGTGCAAGGGTGTTTATTCACAGTACTACAGCTACACTGAGTCTGTGTGTCTCGCTTGCGTGTGGGAGGGCTGTGGAAGCAGACAACACAATAGATCAGATGAGGTGTAGACATGCTGTAAAGTGCTTGTCATCCTTTGAGACCAACCTTCAAAGGAAAAAAAAATCCTTATTTTGAAGTGAAGTCCGAAGGGCTCAGCTACACAGTAGAATTTAGAGCAACCTGTTCCATGACCATCTTCAATAGAGTGGTTTGGTGTCTCTCCAGCTAAACCTGACAGAAGATGTTGCAGCCAGCAGGCTAAAAGATAGCAAGGGTTATCTACATTTGCTTCTCTGTCCAAAGCTCAAGGCCAGCATTAGCTTTTGCAAGGTCAGGGAAGAGTCAGCTTGCCCTGAGAGGCTGCTGTGCCTCAGGTACCTCGGCACTTCACTTAATTTGCTTCCATCCTTCATCCAGCATGAAGAAGGGAATCTCATGGAAGCTTCCTTATTTCTTCTTTACATTCTTGTAGCTTTCCCAATCAATTATTAAAGCAGCAAACCTCTCTTGTAGGAACTTCATAGACATTGTTATAAATATTTTATCTAAAAAATTATTTCATCAAGTACCTTAAGGTTTTTGTTGTTGTCACTTTGTGTTAAAAGTCAAGTAAAATCTAATTTATTTATTTTAACACACACAGAGACCTTCAGTGGCTCACTGCACTGTGGGAAAAAACAAACAAGTACTGCCATTCCTCTCAGACAGCTGAGAAATAACCGCTGGGAAGGGGGGGCAGTGCCAGTGCCTCCTGGATACCACCCCTTTCACCACAGCAGTGAGTAAAAATAAAATGGCAGCCACACGCTACATTGACCGGACAATGGCAGATGCCACACATATGCTTTCCCAGGAAGCTACGGGCAGGTTGGATGAGATCCCGGCTGCCATGAGGCAGCGTGGTGGAAGCCAGTAGCAGATCAGGTCATCTGTGCGTCACAGCTGGCTGGAGGGTGCAGGGCTGAGCCCTGGCTGGGGGTGAGGAACTCTCCCTGGGCCCAGCTTTGAGATGTGGAGCATCCTCAATGCCCTGGGAGGCTGGCTAGAACAAAGCTTCTCTGGGCTGGAGGGAGACTGGGCTTCTATTCAGGGTTTTCGTACAATCTTTTCTCTCTTCTGCTTCCACAGTCCTCCCTGAGGCTGTGCCTGTTTGCTGCTGGTCAGTACATCTGCTATTGTTTGTAGAAATGTCAGCCCTGCTCCAGACAGCTAAACAAACAATTCAGACAGACCTGTTGGCACACTTGGGTACATGGGTCAGGCTTAGAAATAAGGGGACCTGGAAGTGGGCAGGCTGCTGCCCTGGAGGGCTTCACCCCAGTCCCTGTTCTCTTCCCTAAACCCCAGCTGGGCTTATGCCCAGGTCAAATACGTGAACTCTTTCATCCGAACATTTCAGCAGAGCCAGCAGACATCCGCAGAGCACAGAGGGGAGCCAGTCCCTGATGCGCTGTGGTTTTTGTCACTGGCAATAGCCTCAGAGATGAGAATACTGGCATAATCCCTAAGGAAATTGTTGTGTGGCTATTACTGCACAAGGTAAAAAAAGAGTTTCCTGCAGCTGTCTTCACTGCCCCTCTTCCCCTGACATTTTTCACGTCCCCATCACTGCCCACAACTCCTGCCACTCCTCACCCAAGAGCCATGTCATCAGCACCCAGTGTTCATGTCTCAGCCTCGCATGGGAAGGTGGAGCATTTCTTTCTTTCCCTCTTAAAATAAAAAAAAAATAAAGGCCCTAAAAGGCATTCTGTCCTATTTTAAAATCCTAAAGTTGATCTTCTTAAGCCTCAAAGGAAGATAGAGTGAGTGAGCGAGACCAAAGCCTTTAAGCTAATCAATACCTTCCCCTCCCTATTGCTCAAAGAGATTTTTTTTTACTAAAAATACATCCATAGCCCATTTTTAATGCCATCTTCCTTCACATCAATGTCCCGAATGAAGCAGAGGAGCTGAGCTGTCATCTCTATCTCAGGATCTTCCCCTCCCCTCACTTTGAAGCTGGGATAGGGACAGAGAGAGGAGACAAGCCCTTGGAGTCTGGTATCTGGGCAGCTGTCCTATTGGAAGGGCTGATGGAGGCAAGGGTATAGCCAAGCAAGAGATACAGATGGGACCTCACATGGATGGTCTCCAAAAAGTCCCTTCCCTCTAACACATCAGGAAGTGCCCAAGTGAAGGGATCAGCCACCCCAGAAGGTGAACATAACACTTGCCTTTGCTTTCAGAATATAAAAAAGCAGGTGGGCAGGAAACACAAAACCATCTAGAAGGACAGCAGAGGTGGGTCTGGTTTATGCTAGAGAAGACAATCCTCATGTGTGTGTCTCTGTGTGTGTGTGTTGAGGTGGGAGGGCACCTCTCGGTGCCATCTCTTCAGAAAAGTACTCATCCATTCCAGGAAGATCCCTGGGCTTAATACTTCCCTTCTGCTCCCTCAGAACTGCTTGGTGTTTCCTTTAGTAAGCATGCGCCATACATACGCTACCATATAGGTGTATTTACATGGGATGAGGTCTGCTAGGTCTCAGCAGAGGTCTCTGGTACAATGCTCCAATATAACAACAGAAAGAGTTTTGGTGTTCAGAGTGAGGCCATCTTTGTGTTGTACTGCAGCTCAGGACAGTCTCTCCTCTTGAGCTCTTTCACTCGTGCACTCCCTTGTTTGGAACCGGCTGCTGCAAGGATATTTGAAGAGCGATGAGGAGAAAGCATGGCAAGTGGTACAAGTTCTCAGTTCCAGCTTAGCAGGCAGCAGCAGCAGTGGCAGGGGGAACTCCACCCACCGTGAGTGCCCCAAAGTTGGTCCTTGGCACAGGTGAGTCTGTTTCTCTCCGAGGCTGGCGAAGTTTTGGGGTGGGTACAAACCTATGGCCAGGTATATGCAAGGCAGGGAAGGAAGTTGAGGAGTAGCAAACGGAAGACACAGTGCCTATAAAGCAGCAGGTCATCAAGCCTCTCAGGAATGGGGCAGCAAAGTGCTACATGGGGACGGCATGAGCACAGGAGGCCAGCTGGACAGCAGGGTGTGAGGATGTGTGAGCATGTAGGTTGGCAGTTTCTATAGACGGCTCCTCACAATTAGCATCATCTTGAGGGGAGACAGGATAAGAGTTAGGTCAGTCAGCTTTTTTTTTTTCTTTTCTTATTCTTTTACTAAAAAATAAATCACAAACTAGATCTCTGTAGGCAGAAAGGGTCCCCAGGAGGTGGTGGGGAAGGGAAGCGGGGAAGTCTGTGCTGTTCTGGTGCTGGTGGTGTGGCTACACGAGGCTGCGTGAGCCACTGGAGTACCTGCGCCTCTGAAGCAGGGAGCTGGGGGGGCAATACTGGTGGGGGTGGTTGTAGGGAGGTGGTGGAGGTGGGAGGGGAGGCTGATGGACCAGCTTCATGGGGGTCCCAGGGAGCCCACTGCCCACACCGTGCCAGGGGGTGGAGGTGCAGGAATCGGAGGTGACGTAGCGTGTCAGAGTCTGGTTGAGGGCCGGCTCCATTCGAGCGAGGCACGGCTTGTCCAGGACAATGACTTTGACAATCTGCTGGCACTGTACAAGTGTCCCCGCCGAGGCGGGGTGCGAGGGCACCAGTGCTGTCTCCAGCCGCTCCCGTGGCATGTTAAGACGCATGCTGGGCTGCATTCCACTCTCGGGCCCCAGGGCGGAGTTGTGCTGGTACGTTTGAAGCCTGTTGTGAATTGACACCTAGTTTAGAAACAGCCAAAGAAGCATTAAATGTTACAAGACTTTTCCCATCTGCTGCTACTGGCTGCCCTGAACCCCCACCACCAGCCGGCCTCACATGCATTAAACCCTCCCCCCCTCAAAAAATCAGAACAGGCACAACCCCCAGCTGCACAGTCGTCCCCCCCCCAATAGCCCCATCGTCCCCATCTAGGCCTAAGTGCCCCTGTCCTTTCCATCACGCCAGTGGTGGCAGGGCCGGCATTCCCAAATGCACCGCAACTTTGATTATCCAAATGGCACAGGGAACGCAAGTCAACTCTACGAGTGGAGGTGTCCGTGAATTCTGATGGTAATGAACAGACCTCTGCGGTCATGCCCTTGTCCCCACCAGCAAAAAGGAGAGGGGAACCAGACAGCAAGGTTTCAGATAATCAAGGTTGTACGTTTCAGCAAAATGACAGTAGCTGAATCTGAGATAGAGAGAGACAGAGAGACTCAAGCCTTTCCCAGCTCCCTGCCTTTCTGAGTAGGAAGGTACACCACATGACTGGCTAATCTGTTTACAAAGGAAAAAGCAGAAATCTGACATACTCTAGTAAAAGGCAGCTCCCTCTGATCCATTTGATGGTTTGTCAGTGAAAGGAAATGATTTTCAAAAAAAGAAAAAGAAAGAAAAAATGCCCGTCTAGCTCATACAATGATAAAAGAAATTCATGATGAAATGGCAGCAGATTAGATAATCTCAAAGAAATGGAAATGCTCCTCTGCTGGCAGAGTATTACTTGGGCAGCTGAAAGGGGGAAGGGAAGCAGGATGTCATCAGGGTCCCCACAGAGAGATGCTGATAATGGTGTCAAATAAGGGAGCTCACTGAGTCCAGTTTGAAAAGGAGGAGCTGGCCTGGACTAGAGGTCCCTAGGGGGGGAAGCACAGCAGGAAAATGGTGTTTCCCGAATGGTGGATGAAGTTGTAGTTCCTCCTGGCAAGGACATGGGCTGATGGAGACGCCAAACCACAGCAAAGTTGCCGGCTCAAAACAGAATGTCAGTCAAGTGACAAACCCTGGGTAGAGAAAAAAGTGCTTGCAGATTGGCATGGCACTTCCAGCTAGGCAGGGGTACAGATGGGCAGATGGGACTGTAGGGGTGCCCTGATGGTCTGGCATGTTGGGCAGCAATGCCAGCAACTGGGAAGGAGAAGCTTTGAGTGGCCAAGCTTTCCACCATGCTGGAACAAGGATGAGCTGTCTGTCCCTACTCAAGCATGGAGGTTGCTCAGACTCACTGCACAGCAGGACATAATATTGTGTCAATATTTATTCAGACAGTGGAACATCCCCTAGGAAAACCTGGTTGCTGGGCCATGAAGTGCTAATGACATTAGGATACATGGAAGCCATTCTCGACAAGGAAACACTCCTCCCAACAGGAATAGGAAATTGGCTGGGAGAGGCACCTTCCCCAGGAAGGGGGTGTCTGCAGGGAAATGGGGTGCTCTTCAGCGAAAAGAAGCAGCAACCACTCCCCACTGAGAAGCTGAACTCTTCAAGTAAATATACTATGACAAGAGGGGAAAGAACTATCCTGGAAAAGGGCAAATTCAGGACAATGGAGATATTCCAGACAGGGGGAGAGTAGGAAGTAGTAGATAAGATTTTCAGTGTGAAGATCGCATTTTCCTGTTTCCTCACAGGCAGTGGGAGTATGGGTGTCTGTGAAGAAAAAGGCAACCCACTGGATGCTAGACATCCCTGCAAAGACAGGTGTACACAGGACAGCCAAACTCCCTACCTAGGAAGGTGAAGCTCTAGGGAAAGTCTCTGGTACACAAAGGCCATGCTTAATCCCCTTCAAGGGGGGATGGAGAGACAGAGCTGCAGAGATTGTGCAAGAAAGCTGGGCTGCGGGGTATTTGCATGTGATGCTGCATGGAGTTAGCATGTCAGGGAAGTCTTTAGTGGGGTTCTCAGTCTCCCCATAAGCAGTGGGGTAGGTTAGTCTACAGCGTTTAGGAGCTTTGTCCATGAGGGATGTTACAGTTATAAAAACGGATTGAAAATGCTTTGAAGTTTAGTTTGGATTTGAAAGTTGTATTACCCGTCCTAGCAGTAACTTTTAATTGTATCTCTGGAAATTGGTAAAATTGTCAGTCTGGCTGGGGAGGCATTGATTAAAACCTGAGAAAAGAAACAACAGAGAACGTGAGAAGAGCTGAAGTGAGAGAGAATTACTTACCTCAGCTGCTCTGCACTCTACTTACCTCCACTGTGCTGTCTGAGACTTTCTCCCCCAATTCCTTCTTGCCTTTGAAATAAAACAAAAGATCTCACTCGTGACGTCTGTACCTCTACTCAAGAGCTGGCGCTCATACTGTGGACTGGAAAGCTAAAGGGAGAGGTACAGGGCCAAACAAGACTCTTGACTGCAAGAACAAACCCAGACCCTCTTGCAACCTAATAGCTGCTCAGTGGGGTAGGGGAGGCCCCTTTGGGGTCCTATCCTTAGGTCCTGATCTCAGTGCCATTCTAGTGAGTTGGTAGCCACTCACCTCTGCACTTGATTTTTGCTGGCATACAAGCCAAGGCATGGATGGACACAAAGCCTTTGATACAAATAGGCTAGTCCAAAGTATTGGTGAAGAGGCAGGAGGAAGTTGATAGTGCGGTTACTGTGTTGCATCAGTTCAGGGAAGAAAACTGGGCCAGGTTCTTCAGCAGTTACCGATGCTCCATCAGTAACACCTCTTTGCTAGATGTGCAGCTACAGACTGAGTGATGAGATTTTAATGGCTTTTCTAGAGTATCTGAAGAATGCATATGTTGTCATATTTCCACTATTTGCCCAAGGCTAAAGGGCACAAAACTGTCCACTTCCTTTTGCAGTTATTCTCACAGGAATCAACGAGAACACATTTGCAAAGGCAGCATTGCTGGACCAAGAGAAATTGGGTGTCCTCTTACCTGTTGGAGAGCCTTGCTTAGACTGCAGTTCCATCTGGGCTCCGTTGGTCCTTAATGAGAGAGTCTTTGCCCCTTGCTGTTTCTCCAGCTCCCCTGCAAGACAGATATATGGAAGTGAATGAGGAGAGGGGTGGAGGGAAGGACACCACCATACTGAAGAAGCAATATGGGAAGTCAGCAAGGAGAATTAATGCAAGAAAATGACAAGAGAGTGTCAAGAAGGGAGGAAGAGAGGAAATGCCAAGAAAAAAAAAGAAACTGGAGAGGACTTGACATGTGGAGGAACTTGTCTATCTCCACACGACCTTCTATGTATGACCTGCATTTATACAGAATAGGTTATTGCTGCACAGGAGGGGACCACTGATGCTGAGCTACTGTGGCTCATCAGTTTATACATGCAAAGGCCATCGAAGGCTACATGGACATCTAATCTGTGTAAGACAGGCCACAGAGGGACACAGTACAAACTGCTTGTCCCCTAGACATTCCTGGAGTGAAGGACAACTCTGCCAAGGCTATCAGACCTGTCCTGTACTTCCCAGCTACCTACAGATCATATTTGCATAGTCGAAGGAATATGGGGTGGAGGAGAGTCTTTTGGGTCCGACAGTCTAAGCTTCACAATCCCAGGCCACTGTATCATACACCCTGTTTCATATGCATCACAAGGAGTTAAGGTCTCCCATTTCTCCTGCTGGCGGATGGTCACAGAGCCAGACTGCTTTTTCACCCTATTGGTGAAGACAAGAACAATCCTGTGCAGACTTGTGCTACTCATCCTCTTTCCCCCTGTTCCTGAAGAACCCATTTCCTTTACCCTTTCTCCCTTGTAGACACATGCAGTGTGATGGCATTGGAGTGTGAATTTTATTAGAGGCCCTTACATTCAATTCGTATCTGCTCCAGCTCTGTCACTTCTGCTATTGACTCTTTCAGATCTTCCACAAACTTCTGCATTTCCTCAGCACCCAGAGCACAGAAGTGTAGTACCTGTTTCTTCTCTGAGCCCGAAACTGGAGTCACCAGTGTGATGCCATGGGGGTAATCTATAAAGAAGTTGTGTCAACAAAATAAAGAGACATTAGGTGTTCTTGCTGGAGTAGTTGGCTCCTTTGGTACCTCTGCAGGATAGAGAGTTTCCAACATGAGTCCAAAGAAATGGCACACCTAGAGTTTGTCACACTGCAAACTGTGGGAACCTGCAGCATTGCAGCCCTCCAACAGAACGGAATGGCCACGCTGCAGCAGTAAGGCAAGTGCCACCAGCACCACAGCGCTGCCAAAACCAGAAAACTGTAGCTCTTAGGTACACTTAGTGCAACATTGGCTCTGGGAACCTGAGCACATAGGTAAGACTCTAAAGCCCTTCTGAATCTGTGGAGGAGTAAACAGTATATATAAGAGGCCAACAACACTTCTTCTCCTGTGGCAGATGCAGCAGCAAAGCTTGGCTCCTGCAGTCAAATCCAGAACAGCCGTTAACATCTACAGTGGCAGGACTTCTCCCCAGTCTCTACTGCCGTCAGCAGAGATCATGGCAGGGGTGTTAGCACAGCATGGATGGGGACATCATTGTGCTGTGCAGATAGAATGGTAAAGAGAAAGATGTGGGTTTGTAGGTCTCTGCTTAGTACTCCCCAACAGGCAAAATACATGGGAACGTAAATGAAAGGACATGCCCAGAGAGTGAAAATATCGCAACAAAAGGCCTTGTGTTTTAAAGATGAGGTTGGGTGCAGGGAGGTGGTGGCTGGAGAGCCAGCCAACAGAAGCAGGAGAATGAGTGTGTGCAGAGAACTTGCTGTGCTTGTGGCTGGACTTTGTCTACATTTTGCTCAATGGCCAGTGGTTTCAATCCCTTGTCTCCTTCCCTCTCACCTTTCTCTACATTTAATGTCTCTCTTCCCCTGTCCTGTCTTCTCTTCTCCACTGCTCCTGCATCTGCCTGCCTTCCCCACCCTCTTCCTTTATCAATCTTTACCAAACAAGTCAAAGGACCAACCTGCTATTTGCTGACAGCCCTCAGCTCCCCCCATTTGTGTCCCAGGCCCCTTTTCCCACCCTGTGTCTGTCTCATCTGTTTGGATCACAAGCTCTTTAGGACATATGCTTTTCTGTCTCTGCAGGGGATACACAACAGGATGCCTTTGCCAGAAGCTCCTTGGGCACTCCCAGGATAGTCACGATACCCCTGAAAGCTGATCCCAGATCTGATGGTGCTTCCTGGGGATGCTCAGTTATGAATCACTCTTTTGTACATACAGGGATGTGAAAGCCTCTGCATGCTGCAGAGGGTAGGGTCTTGAGAGAGTGACTCATGCTGCCAATAGGGTGGAGGAAAGATGTAAAAAACTTAGTATAGCCACAGTGCTGCTACAGTCTTCCTTCCTTGCAGCATGTTCTGCAGGTGCTCACAAAAACCCCAGTGGGCATCAGCCATGCTTGCCTGGGGCTGCTGTGCAGCCCCTCTGCCTGCACCAGCAGGAAGTCTGCCTGTTTCTGGAACTCCTCCACCGTACAACCAGCCTTAATCATGACACATCATGGCGCTATTCCCAGACCATCAAGGACAGGCTGACTAGGGCTGGCCTCTCGCCATGCTTTGGTAGGTGCTGTTCCAAGGGCTCTGCTTCTGTCTTGGGAAGCTTTCAGCACAGCACAGCATGGCACAGTGCGGGGAAGCAGCAGCAGCACCTGAGCCTTTATCAATGTCAAAGGTACAGGTGGGAGTTGTGACTTTGGGCATGAGGGGAGAGGGGCTAAAGCTGGCAGCAGCAGTTTTGTCAATGAGGTTCTCCATCTACAGTTGGCTCCTGAGAGCTCAGTGAGATGTATCTGGGGATTGATTCCCTCATTCCTCCTCACTACTGCTCTCTCTGCCACCATGACAACCCAGATCCTTCAATAAGCTTAAGTTCAGCCCTTCTGCAGGTGCGCAGACCTAGTGAGAGGTACCAGGAGCCTCTTCTCATCACACTGTACCTGCACAGTGATCTCCTCAGCACCAAGCCTCAGTTTTCTCCCCTCCACTTTTATCCCTGATGGAATCTCTCTTCTGATGCAAACTCACGCTAGATGACGCAGCCCCCTCCCTCCTTCTCCTTTTCCCTGCCAAACCCCTCCAGGCAACCAAGGAGCAATGGACTTACATTCATTCTCAAAGAGATGGAACTGCATCCCTAGCAGACCGACCGACTTGCAAAATGTGTACGTTGAGGAGCTTTTCTTCTTGGGGCAAAGCTTGAGGATCTGTTGGAGGGAGAGATGCATCATTGGGCAGGGTGCTGGGGAACAGTGAGGCAAGAACAAAGGAAACTGCTCAAAGCAAAAAAGCTTTTTGCAAGCTCTGGTAATTTTACATGAGAGTAATACTGGGTGACTGACAGGCTCTTTTCCCAGAAAGCTGCCTGGCATGCTGCACTTGTAACAACACTCCTGAAATTACGTATGCATAGCCCTGGGGCCCACTCAGCTCTCTGTCTCCTAGGGGTGCTGGCTTTTTGATGCCCACATTTCTGACTTTGCAAGGGTAATCCTTTTCACCTAGGGCCAGAACAAAAGGAGAAAGGAAGCCTGTCAGAAATACCTTAGAGCTGGGAACAAGAGCATATGTGAATGCTACGCTGCCCTCACTCCCTCAGCACTAGTTCTTCTGGATCTGATTTATCCCATGGAGTAGAGGGATAGCAAGGAGAGCAAGGAGCAGACGCTCTCCCCAACTTCACAACTGTACAAATGGGTGCAGAGGAATAGGTGGGGAAAGGTCTCTTGTGTTCTGCTCCTACAACAGCGTTTGATTTTAGCCTTACATTTGCAACATTCACAGTTTAATTTTGCCATTAAATTCAGCAGAACTTCCATCTTGCTTGGCATCCTTCCAGTCTCAGCATACCTCTGCCCTCCCTTGTACCTGTCTGAACTCAGTTGTAAGGTTGCTGGGGCAGGACACTTTTAAAAGGACTATACACATTTGGGGCTCCAGTAAGTAATACCTACTCTCCTACAGCCTTTGCAATGTTAGAAGGCAATGGTTTTAAAGTGTCTGGCAGGGAAGACTTAAAGTGCATGCGAGGGCTCTGTCTACTATCATACAAACAGACAAAGGAATGAACCTCTGTTTCATGAAATGAACCTCCCTGCTGGCAAAGGCATGAGAGAGAGCAATGACATTGCTTGGATGGGTGTGGGATGTGACAGTTTGTTTTTTTAAGGGTTAGAGGAGTTTTAGAATTGGTAGGTTTTTAACAGTGAAGGATCCAGAGCTGTGTCTTACAATGTTGATGGACCAGGAGATGGTCTGTCCTTAGGACAGGGGGGAAATGGATGTTGTGGACTGGTTTTAGATTTCTTTATAGAAATCAGGGCGAGTTTTATCACTGCAGTGCCTAATTGCCAGAGCACACTCACCACCAGCAGGTCATTGAAGAGAAAAACTTCCCTCTGGTGAGCTGCCTGCTTCTGCACTTTGTTCACATCAGTCACTTCGTACAAGCGGCTGCAGCAGACCAGCCGGCGATGGGGCACGGACAGAACCTGCAGAAGACCCACAAGAGCATGCAGGGGCTGAGGGAGGTGCCACTGTGTCTCCCCCATCCTCAGCCTGCACAACCCTGCCCAGTGACAGTAGCACAAGCCAATTCTGCCCACTCTGCCCACTCAAATCATCTCCTCACCACTACTCCTCACCATCACTTTTCCTGCTGGTGCAATAGCCGGGAGAGCTATGCCTTTGTGATCTGGATAAATCAGAGGAGTGGGACAGGCTATAGGCAACACTCTTGCTCACAGATCCTACCTCTGGCTTCCAGTCACTGGGTGACTGTTCATCCTCTCTCACCCTCCTGGACATCTGCAGGTTTCCTAGGCTTTGAGAAATTATTCTGCTCATTTTGGTTAAACAGTATGTATGGTTTTGCATTACAGATCGGTTACTGCTAAAGAAGCTGTCTCTGCATTTCAGGGTCTCTTAACACCAGCAATCCTCAGGGAACTCATTAGAGACGGATGGGTGAAATTGTTTTCTATCATTTTGCCTTCTGCTTCCTACACCCTCACAAGTCCTGAAAGTTTGAAACACTGCGGGGTTATCACAGGAGCATTGGCAGGCAGGACCTGCACTGGTAGGCAGGACCTTCAATGAGATTCTTGGGCAAACAATTACCGCACCAGATACTGTAAATTCTGGCCAAGGAGATCCCCCAAAATTAGGAAAGAAGGAGATAGCAAGGAAAAAGGTGTTTGGAGAAAAAGGAGTGAATTCATCAGGACAAACAAGGAAAGTATTACAGAAGAAGAGTAGGGGCATAGAGAAAAAAGGCAGAGAAGAGGGCCAGTGAGGGAGATAGGGGTGAGAGGGGTGAGTGGGTGCCAGCAGGGCTGTGGGTGCTCACCGTTTTCATTCCAACTATGGACTTCTCCACTTTGGTGACATAAGTCACATGGTCCTCATTGGATTTCAGTTCTTTCTGCTGGATCCTCTCGTAGATCCCCACCACCAGCTCCCGTGGGATGTCAGCACCGTCATCCACCCCTGCCAAACACAGAAAATGTTGGGCAGGCTCGGCAGGGAGAAAAGGAAAGGGAAGAACTGGTGGTCCCTGACCGGCAACTGCTGCCTCTGCGCTGTGCAGTGCTGGGAAGGCTAAAGGAAAAGAGCAATACTTCACTTTAGGCTGTCTTCTTTTGTACTTTAACACACCTAATGCACCAGCAGGAGAGACTGCCATCTCTAAGGCCAATGCAGAAGATTTCATTATTCCTTTGGTCTGCATGGTGGCTTCTTTCCATGTGTTCCCGAAGGTTTTATAGCCACAATTTCACATTCATATATCTTGGGCTGCACAGCAGCAACCCCTGCATTGATTTCATACCATCAGGAGTGCAAGATGTGGAGGAGATCTATGATGGGATCCAGCTGCTCCTCCTGCCAGTGCAAGCATCAGCTCTCCTGCTTGCTTGGTGGCCTCCACCATTTTCCTTCTGTGATGTCTCCTAGGAGTAATACTTCCCTGTTACTCTGCCTGTGATATCTCTGTCTTGGCCCTGTTCCTTTTCTCTTTTACATCTCCTTAGATAACTCTCCAAATTTTGCTGTCTGACCCTTGCAGAGCCTGGAAGAAAAGTTTTCTTTCACCCTTCCCTGAGCCAAACATTACAAATTAAACTGCCAGTCTTTCCTCTGAACTGAATTCCTTCAGTCATTTTACATTGATTTTCTCTGCTTTCCCTCCAGCTCCCTGGTCTGAGATGTACTACCCTGAGTGATGCAGGTGAGGAACGGAGAGGCATTGTCATCTCCTGGCTCCCTCATCCACATCCTTGCAAACGGAGCCTGAATACTCTGTCTTTTTTTAAACACAGGCTGGTTTGACCTGGGCATGGGCCTGCAGGTGAGTCTGGAATTAACTCTCTCCTCTTGTTTGTAATGGGGTGACATTCACTCGCTCTAGTGAGTTGTGGTGTGTTACACACTGGAGGTGAGTGATCCTCATATTGGCTGAATTCATTGTGATGTGAACTGGCAGATTTTCAAGCAACTCTAAGTGTAAGTTAACATAAAAAAACCCTTTTGAATTAGTGCTATCATCAGCTGTGATACCAAAGGGGATGATGACAGGTATCAGCCCCATTCAGTATCTCAGGAAATATAACTTGAAAGAGGACCTCACTGTCACTTTATACCAGTCTGGAGTGGATGACAAATTGGGGAAGGTGTGGCAGGCTGAGATGGCACTTTCTGAACAGCAGTCAGGACAAAGAAACAAGTCAAAGGAGCCCACAGAAGTTCAAAATCTAGACAGGGATTTACACTGGAAAAATTTTGAGGGAGCTTCATCTGAATTGCAGATGTGCAGTAAGAGACACCTGGAAGACAGCTGACCTAGGATGACCTAGGAGTGAACATGGCTGGGAAATTAGACAAGAATTTGTCTAGACATGATGTCAAAAAGGCCAAACAATACTAAGCTGCATTAGCAGATCTGAAAATAAAGGAGAAGGCAGTGGCTCTATATATGAGTATGTTGTGACCACATCTGAAAAAGTGCTTTTAGCAACCTATTACCAAGATGGGAAGGACCGACCTTGAAAAACAGAAGAAAATTGGTTTGGGGAACTGATGTATCAGAAATTGTGAAGAGGTAATGTATGCATGAACTCTGTCAGGCCTACAGTTACTATAAGTAATTGCAAGCAATTAAGAACGGGAAGATGTAGCCTGAATAAAAGGAAAATGTGTTCATATATTCAAAGCAGCAAGGAGGGGAAGGGCTTGTTTAGCACACTCCAGCAGGGCCTAAGAAGGATGGAGCTGAACAATAGGAAAATGTAATACAATGGACTGTTTCCAAGCAGTGAGATCTATTAAAAGATGAAACCATTTCTCAGGAAAAATGGTTGGTTTCTGAGAAGTCTAGACAGCTTTCTGCAGAAGATAAAGCTTAGATTTTCCCCTTCCCTAGCATCCTAGAAGACACCTCAAAGGGCCCTCCATGACTGGCTCACAGGGAGCAGCACCAGACCTGAAGAAAGGCAGCTCCACTAGGTTTTTGCTGCCTTCACCTAGGCAGAACTTAGAGCAGCAAGAGAGCAAAAATATCAAAGCAGGACCCTCACCTCTCAGATTGCGAATGAAGTCCTCCAGCATCATCTTCCTGTCAGGCTTGATGTTGGGGCTGTACATGTCCGTATTGAGCAGGATGATTGCAAAGGCCAAGATGAAGATGGTGTCCGGGTTGTGAAACTGCTGGACCACATCTGGGTTACACATGCAGTACCTCTGGCTGCAGCAGGAGGGATGCACACACTTAACATGGAACATGGGAGTCATCAGCTCCAGGATAGCAATGACTTCATCACAAGTGGATCAAATTCCTCCTTTCACTCCACCTCTCACACAAATGAGAAGGAACTGACTGGTCTCTGAAGGCAAATTTACCCACCAATGGCTGAAGTAGACCAAAGAAACTTCAGCCTTTTTGTCCTCAGGGACCAAAAGAGCAAGTGAGACTAGAGAGGACTACTTAGGCTGGTGTCACTACGTAAGGGTAATATAGGAGATGTCTACTCCAACCTGCCTTGCTAAGGGCAAAGTACTCCTCTGGATGCACCAAGGGAGCAACCCTTGCAAGCCCCAGTGCTGCTCTTCCTGTGAGTCACCAATGAAAAGGGAGTCCCTTGCTGGCAGACATGTCAGGGCTGGCCTCACTCTGGCCCTTTGTGCCCTTCAGGCCACTGAACATCTGACAAGGACATGGCTCTGCTGCAGCAGTGGCACAGAGGACTCCATGCTTCAGAAGCCCCTCCATGATCACCTTCTTTGGAAGGGAGGTCCCTGGCTATTCACTCCATGGCTGCTGCATCTTTTCTGCCTTGGGCATGCTTTCTGCTTCCACCTGGTTGCAGCAGTGGGGCTGCAGGGCTCATCCTCTTACCTGAAAGCCTCAATTAGCCGCTCGACCTTCTGCGCCTCCCCTTGCACACGGATATGGGCCTGGAATTTCCGCAGGGCTTCATCCAGCTCCATGCCTGAGAAGTCCATCTCGTCCACCACGCAGCTGTGGGAGGGGGACACAGCCTTCATCAGCACCTCCTCCCGCAGAGGACACCAAGCAGGCTCCTTCACTGCAGTGCCAAGGCTCAGTCTCCAAAGGAAATACCATGGGAAAGGCCCTGAGACATCACTACAGCTGCCCAGATCATACTTAAAATGGGCAGTAATTTCAGACAAATGATTCCTGCATTCTACAGCAGGTGAGCAATTCTTGTGCCTAACCATATATATATATATACACACGTGCATGTGTGTGTGTATATACACCATGATATATATGTCATATCATATGCAGCATATACATTTACATATACACACACAGATAAAGTATATACATATGTATTGATATTTATCTGTATCTATATAGATACAGATATCTAGACATCTATATTGACACAGATATTTAGACACCTGTATCAATACCAATATCAATATAGATATAGATCCACCTATTTCTGCCTTTCCTATCATCTGGTAATCCTTCACACATTGTCCATTCCTCCCTCCCTCTCAGCACATGCACTTGTTCACTACACACTTATCCATCCTTCTCTTATCTCTAGTCCTTGGGCTGTTCCTGCACTTGTCCTCTCCTCATCTTCCATTCTGTCCACTATACATCCGCATTTGCAAGCTGTACCTTCTTCACCACTCTTCACTCCCACTCAACCACTGCAGCAACAATGTTCATTACGTTTTTAAAGACCAGAGGCAACTCAGAGAAAATAGGAAATGGAAGCTGTTGTACAGAAATAACACTGCAACGTCAGCTGGCTTGTAACATCCAGGCTCTGCCCATGTGGTCAAACACCAGGGGTCCCCAACAATTAATTCTTTCCAAACACCTATTCATTTTATACATTTCTACCCGTTCCACACAATCTTTTCCATTTCCACTTCCACCACACTTCAGTGCCATGCTTCCCTGTTATCTGCTGGAAATCCTTCACCTCATACATCTGGTATCAATTTTCCTTTCACAGTGATGCTTTGCATACTGGTAATTCATATCCAATTTAGATACCCAAAAAAGGCAATGTTACCTCTCTTGTTTCCCACTAAAGTGTCATCAGCTTGTAAAAGTCCTGCTGTCAGTCTCCAAAACCTATGACTACAGTTCTTGCTCTCTGTATTAGTCAAATAATCTAATTCTTCTTATTCTTAGTGCATGATATTTCAGTCATTTGAAATGACAACATGTTCCCCATGTGGCTTCAGCACATTTGGTTAGCATATTCCTACTTTCTGTATCCAGGTCATTAACTGCAAGCATTAATCAAAAGACTAGACTCAGAAAACTCTGCTCATAACCTCCCTTAGGCCCAGCTTCCCATTTCAGCAGAGTATGTAGGCACTAATGTCTGCATCAGACAATTCTTTCCCCCGTTTATGATTCCTCTGCTAATTTCTCTCTCTCCCACTCTCAACTAACAATTTCTCATGTCAAATGACTTGCTGAAGTCTAGAATTACCTTCTGTATGTCCCTTGTCTAGAAAACAAAGAAAGACATTGAATTAATCTACCTTCCACTGGCTTTGGTATGTATCATTTACCTTCCTGTCTGCCATCATTCTTTCCCCTAAATAAATTCTCAAAGCTGACATTCTGTCTCACAGACCAAGAAATTCACAGGTGCCAAAATCCCATTTTCTTTAAGCCTTCCTTAAATACAAAGTTACTAATCTGCTAATCTTCAGTCATATGGCACCACCTTGACATTACAAGTGTATTAAAAATGCAAAGACTTCATATTTTCTGCTTCTATATACCTTGGATGCTAATTCTATCTCCCCCTCCCCCCACTTTATTTCATCCTCTGTATTGTGTTTGGTTTGCTTTCTCATGTTGTAAAGAATAAACTGACCCCAAATTTAAGGTTAGCAGGAAATCTTCCCCAAGACAGCTTGTCTGGTACTATATGAGGAATGGTACAGGGAAAATAGAGGGGGAGGGGATTAGCTCTCTTCTGGATCCTTCCATTTCCTAGGATTATCTGGAAATTTTACCAAACTAACCTCTGCTAATAAAGGGATGTGCTGTCATCAGTTTCTTCTTATTCCTTTCTGTGATAAACTGGAGATGTGTCTGTTGGTCTTTTCTATAGTGCTGCAGTTTGCTGTAGGCTGTTGGGAAGTGTTTTGTGAGCTAGGCTGTTGAATGCCATGTACATCCTTGCTAGAATAAAAATCTATTGCATGATGTCTCAAATGGGTGAGGGACAGGGTTCAAATGCTTAGAGACATCTCTCCATTCCTCCATTCCCCTATTGATTCAAGTGTTGAGATGTCATTGCTTAACCGGAGTGACACCCATAGAATAACTTACCAAGAGCTCTGGCTGAATATAGTGTTCAGTATCTTCTAAGGTTGGAATTGTTACAACCTCAGTTAGGAAACGTGGTCTCTTTCCCTGCACAAACTCCATATAATCAAAACGTAGGAACAACTGGTGAGGAGCAAGGGCAGAGAATAAATGGGGCTGCTCTCATAGGAAATCTTACATGAAATCTCTTTTTTCCTCTCCAAGATGTGGACTGCAGAAACACTCACAAATGATTTCTGGCAACAGCAAATACTTCCTCCACTGCCTCTTTCCTTTGTTATTTTTGTTTTTCTCATACTTATACTCACATGTCCCTTGGCTTGACATCAAGGCATCCTGCTTCATGGAATTTATCTTTGATAGTAAGAAAAGTTTTTCTCTGGTTAGTCGTTAATGCAACCACCTCTGCAGTTGGACTTTTGTTATTATTTTTTAATCCTTTCCAATGTGTGATGTTTCTCAGCATTGACCCCAACAATTTGCTGTTATTGTGTACTTCCAGACATGTGAAAGCAGAGTCCTTGCACACACCAGTGAGACCTGCTGAGGTCACCCTATTAATCCCAATCCACCAGCATTAAATCATGTATCTTTCGCTTTCTCCCTCATTGATCAATCCTTCCCTTTCCACACAGGCTGCTCTAACACATCCTCCCCTTTGTGTACAAATCTCAAATAATAAAGTCAATGCCCTTGATACAGAAAGTATCAAGACTTTATTAGGACAAGTAGGACAAGGCAGCTGTTTATAGCTCTTTTCAAACTCAAACAGGCATTGCTACATGACTTATGCTCAGCTTCTCCTTTGAGAGTTTCTTTCACGGACTTACAGATGCAGGTTTACTTTGTAAATTGTAAGATGAACTTCTGGAAGTCCCTTCCATTTGTCTCTCAGCCCAAAGAAGGGTGGCCCCCATCCTGCTTCCTGAGAAAAGTTGACGAGGCAGAAAGGACAGGTTAGGAAGATACTTTGACTCAAGCAAAGTTAGTCTGAGCTTGCATTTGATTTATCTGACAATGCCTGTGCCAAAGGCCTGAGGAATAGCTCCTAGAGGAGCCATCAGGTATGCTGCTACTTTCTGTTGCTAGACAGACAGCAAGAATGGTGGATCATAGTTGTCTGATATTTTTTGTGAGCAAATTTGACACAACAAAGTCCATTCAAAGAGCCAAAGATCTTTGTGCCATGAGGCTGCCATGTTCCTGCTCCTTTTCTGGGTGGCTACAAATTTTGCTGCCTTGCCTGACCTCAGACTCCTGTACAGACTCCTGTTAACTTTCCAAATGCACTGTGGTGTTGATGTCAGAGCTCCCCTGAAATTCAGTGCAACTTTTCTTTGTGAAACCAAAGCAAGGAGGTCTTTTCTTTCCAAGGTAGAGACCCTGGAAGCTGACACAGGGTATCCTGGCAAGTATACTGCAAAAAGTACATTGATCTTGTCAGCCTCCAGAGCTGCAATGTAAAAGGCAGTGTAACCGCATACATGAGAGGGGTGTCTCCCCAGAAGTGGATTTGCCAATGTAAGAGATAAAGGTTGAGCTGAGAGCAGGTGGCTGGCTGCATCCAAGGAATAAATCAGCAGCCTATACACATGTACCAAAACCAGTCCTGAGTTCCTTTTTCCACAAACAGCAGAATGCCTGTGAGATGCCTGTTCCAGGACCACCAGGAGGCCTGAAGGATAATGAAGCAGGGGCAGAGTAATCACCTTATAAAATCTCCTCCTCTTTCAACTCCTTCCTCCTCACAAACTTGCAACAAGCCATGTGAACTGAGCTCACAGCGCATCCAAAGATGTGTTTAGCCCAGTACCTGCAGGGCTAGGACTTTGGATGTTTGGATCATGTTGCTGAAGTGAGCAGAAAAAGTGCTGACACCCTGCTTCATAAACAAGGTGGTGGACTTTGAGGGCTCTTGTGCCACTTGTATATATGGGGAGCTTGGTCTGTCCTGAGGCACTAGGCAGACAGACACCTCACAACTGCAGAGATTTGCATGCCAGGTGCCAGGTGACGGGACCAAAGGGTGGGCTCCTGGTTGGGTCATTTTGCTCAGCTATTACCTCTGTGGCAGCCATACTGCCTCCTAGGCTGCAGGGCATAGGTCCCCCCAAAAGGGGGTGGACATAGTGGCATCAGAGTTGCGAGGATTTAGCACAGGGCTAAGCATGGCAAAAAAGCCTTGTGGTCCAAGTGACTAGCGACAGGACAAGAGGAAATGGACTCAAGTTGTGCCAGGGGAGGTTTAGGCTGGATATTAGGACAAATTTCTTTACTGAGAGTGTGGTCAAGCATTGGAACAGGCTGCCCAGGGAGTTGGTGGAGGTGTTCAAAAAACATGTAGACGTGGCATTGCAGGACATGGTTTAGTGGGCATGGTGGTGTTGGGTTGATGGTTGGACTTGATGATCTTAAAGGTCTTTTCCAACCTTAATGATTCTGTGATTCTGTGTGATTCTGTGAAAGGGTTCAGTGAAGGCAAGAAGCAGCTGTATCGTGTGGGGCTGGGAGCTGCTCACCCAAGTGTAATGACCTATTTTCCAGCTTTTCCGCTCAGGTGACAATGCAGCAGGAGCTGGGCTGCAACTAAAAGAGTCTGTAATGAACTTGCAGCCCACGCTCAGGGAGGGAGCAAGGGGGGAGGCAGCCAGGTGGAAAGTTTAAAACCACAAGGCACAAAGATATTAATAAAAAACATCCCTCTTCTCAGCTTCCCTAACCCTACAAGCTTTCTGAAGATGAACCAGGCTTACGGTGGACTACAGAGGAAGAGCTCAGCTCCCTGGGAGGAGGCTGCCCTGCACGTGTTAACTGAGGCTCACAGAAAGCAGTGAGCAGGACTCACTGATTCCTTGTACCAGTGGGCATGGGAGTGTGTGTCAGTTGTGCCCTCCGTGCCCTCCCTGTGCGACGGTAGTCTCTACAATGGACACCATGGCCCACACCAGTCTTCCCTTTCTGGGGGATTGTGCACTATATGTATTGCCTGTTTTTTTCTGGGGCTGAGTCATGCCTGCTTGTCCTCCTAGGGCTGTTGGTAGCTCATGTGGCTACTCACTTGGGCATCCACTCCTTCCTAAGCAAGAGATTTCCTAGTGTACCATGCCTTGCACCAGAGCTGCCTCACAAGGTGGAGAGCTATTCTCACTCCAGGCATGTTGACCATGCAGGGGAGGGTTCTGCCCAGCCTTCATCTTCCCCTCCAAGGGACATTGGGAACCCTTGTCTCCCAAGGGACAAGGGAAATCACTGTTTCCCTGGGCACCTAGGCTGGTTCAAGCTGCACCTTCGGCCTTTGCAAGCATGGCATGGGAAAGCTGCTCTTGTTCACAAGTTTGATCTGTGCCACAGCTCTGCTTGCAGCAGGAGGTCAGAACTGCCTAACATGTTCTTCCCTCTGTCCTGTTTCCATCACATCATTATCTATTGCTCCACAGCACAAGCTGCAGCACTGTGCTGCTCAAACCCTCCTGTAAGGCAAGTCTCCTATAGATCCTCTGTAATGTCCTCAGTGAGAAGGGGAAAGTTTGGCCTAACCTGTCAAGTTCACTCTGCCAGTCCAAGAGGAATCTAACACTTCTTTGAGAGACAGTCTCTTTGCTGGGGTCCCAGCTCTGCACTTACACTTCTAAGAGCAGCTTTTCTCTCCTGACTTCCCAGGAGAGAAAGAGAAGACAATACACACTTGACAGGCGGGAGAGCTGCTCATGCACAGGGACAGTGTGTCTAACAGCAACTTACAGACTAACACCAACCAGCCCCCGACTCAGCACAATGTCTCCTCTGCTTGAATCCCTGCCCCTTTCTCCTCTGACAGCAAATGCACCAGGACAGCCACTTCTGCACTTCCAAGTCCCATGACCTGAACACAAACCATCCAGTATCAGCAGCACAGCCAACTCCATTCATGGCATCACTCACATTATCTTGTTTATGAATGAACTATAAATGGAAGCAATTCCTGAGTCAGAAACAGGTGGAGGGGAAGAATGAACTAAAGTGAAGGGAAATACGAATGAAGGAGAACAAAAGCAACAAATAAACACAGAATGAAGAGTGCACAAAAAGAAATAAACAATACATCTAAGCATGTAATACAAAAGAAAGGAATGAATAAAGGATGCAAGAATGATGATGTGTCTCATATTAAAAGTATGTGTCAATGCCTTGGGCATGACTTTTTCAAAGTAACAAAATGATTTTTCTGCAGTACTTGCCAAGTAGCTTGATAATAACTGCTCAGTACCAGATCAGTGCTTTAATGGCCCAGGCTACCTCTTTACAGCTGTATTCCCTGGACCGGTAGACATTGAAACCCTAGGGCAGGTCCCCAGTGACTCCTCCCAGCTGGCTGCAGGGTAGGTTGTGGAAGCAGCTTCTCAGCAGAAGAGGCTGGATCTTACTGTGGGATGCTGGATCACAGTGAGTGGTTGTTACTCTGGGATGCTCAAAATGGTTACAGATGGGATTTATCCCCTGTAACATAAAATGCCTAAAAGCTAGATGTCCACCCTAAACTAGCACATTGAGAAAAACAACACTCTTGAGGGACCTGTGTCTCTCCACTGACTAAAGGAATTCATAAATTGATAGAAGACACTAAACTTGGTGGTGGCTAACAATAGGTGAGATAAATCCTACTTTTAAAGATTGAAGCCTTTTCTGCAAGAGAAAATGACATACTGCATCTCCCTAAACAGACAGGCCTGACCAGTTTAGTGTTATCAAAGGATGTGTGCCAATTATAGTCAGATACTGTTGAAAATCCCTTGCTCTCTCCCTTGTTCCTCTGGCTAGTGTGTATAATTACTTGTGAGTTATCCAGACAGCGTTTCTGGGTTCCAAGAAAATTAGTTAAAGGTTGAAAGACAGAGTAGGAAGATGGCAGGGAGAATATAATTTCAGGGCATTTAGGTGCTGGGCATGCAGGTGTGGGAAGGCAAAATAGCATACTAAAGTGCTCAAGCCTCATACTTTGCTTACCCTCGCTCACCCCCCTGCCCATGTACATAAGAGACTTTGCAACCAGCATGGCAGTTCTCTGGAGTTTTGCATTTACTAGGTGGCAAAAAAGAGGAATCCTCTTCACAGTCCCAAATGCCACTGTGCAGTCCTGAGCTCTGTTGCCTGACTCCAGCAACACGCAGTGGTTGGCTTGTTTGTCAGCTAGCACAGCTCCAATACCTATGGAAGCCAAGAGAAGTTTGCACAGTATAGACTTATGGCTGCACTTACAGCTGAGTCTGGAGTTTGTAACCCGGGCAGCTCTGCCACGCCTCCAAATGCACAAGGGAGGCTGACACTTTTGGAGATGTTTTAAAAGCTGTCCTATTATTTATTCATGCAGTTGGGTTAATTCAACCTGGCTGCAATAGAAACAATGCTTACAATACACAATTCTAACACAAGTTTTCACATCGAGCGAAAGCTAAACTAACACAGCAAGTGGCATCAATAATTGAAATTGCTCTTGGGAAGGAGAGGATGGGCCAGGAAGGCTCCAGAGCCAGGCCTGGGATATGAAAGAGCAGAGACATCCCCCCTGCATACAGGCTTGCTCATTGCAGGTGGTCAGAGCTTGTCCAACAACTACTGCCTGCTCATGGCCACCCTGCCTGGGCATTGGAGCTTGCCAGGACTAGCCATGCCTGTCCTTCTTCTGCCCACTTGGGCCACAAAAATGGCTGTGGCATTAGGCAAATTGTGCAGAAGCTACTGTAGGAGCTATCATGTCTGCCACATGCTCTCCAGGGAATACCATGTACCCTAACACTGACTTTCTAAGTGTGGGTAGATGTGGGGACTGCGAGGCAGCCCTTGCAGAGTCTATTGTCTCAACCTGTGCCAGTGTTCCTGAGCTAGTTTGATTGAAGTTGGATGGGGAATGAGAACCAGACTAGGTCTTAGACAGTTCTAAAATGCCAAAAGGTCTTTGAGCTGCCTCTTGTTCCCACACAAACACCTCAGAAGTTGTGACTAGCCCTTGAGCTACAGAGCACTGGAAATGCCAGCACACCATACTACACTGCCAGCCCTCTTCTTCCTGCAGCATGGACAGGAAAAATATCCAGTATGATAATCCTGAGCCACAATGTCCCTTGGCAGTGCCTTGTTTCCATGCTTGTTACACCACTGGGTGTGCAGCTATTGCCCAGGCAGGTCTCACAAGTAGCTGATGAAAATTTGCTTGCAAAAATCACCAACCATTGCCATCCCCAAGCTCAGAACTGACACAGGAAGAGAGTGAAAGTACCTGCAAACAGCACAGCTACAAACAGCTGAATGTGTGTGTTTCTTCCTTCCTGTTTTAGAACATTTTGTGTGTATTTTATGCCTACTTTTATCTTTGCCTTTGAGGAAGACGAATCAGCAATTTATTGTGAAGAGGGGATGGCAGCACAGATTGTTAGTGCAAGAACATCATCTGTTGCCTGGAGAGATCAGACACAGGTCTGAACCCCGAATTCAGACTCAGTTGCTTGATATATGTCCATGTACACACAGTCCGTGTCCAAGATATATCCATGTACACACAGCCTCAACAGCTCAGTTCCCATCTCTGAGCCTTGCTTCCTACATCTGTAAATAGGATGGCAGGGTCACTCTTTCATCGAACATTGGGAGAGCTACATTGAGAAGTGCAGTGGAAACTGAGAGTAATGAGCATGACCGAGTAGGGCCATCTGCTTTAATGGCCCTCCTGCAGCATGCAGAGACGAGACAAGACAGGCAACCACAATGTAGCAGCTCCTGGGCATTGAGGCTGGGAGGCAGACACCAAGCTTTGCAATAGGGACTGTTCCCAGGAGCTGCAGACACACAGTTTGTAGTCACATGTGAAGCAGAACATGGTCATTTGCAGGGATGATGCCACGATGCCAAATTTAGGACTACAAGGAAGTGCCAGCCTATTGCTATTGCAATATTTCCCTGTCTGTGCAGAGGGTAGGTTTGGACTTCAGCAGAATATCTGTAAGAAGGGGAAGCAGCCCACACATTGCTTACTGGAGAAAAAGAGGCAATTACTTTTAATTGTAGCTCTCAGCATGAAGGCACTGGAGAGAACATGTGTCTCGCTGCTGGCCAAATCAATACACACACAGTATATTAAAAAAAGAGCTGGATCAAAGGTCAGGTACTTGCAGCAGTAAGCAGCAGCAATTGCAGCAGGAATGAAATTTGGGGCCAGATTTGGCTGTTGAACTGGCATCCTCCAGTCTTTCCCGGGTGTAGAAGGGATGTGTGCATTGGATTTAGGGTTTCTGTTTGGTTTGGTTCAAGAGAAACCACTGGAAAATTCAAGGGAGATAAAGAACATTTTGGAGAATGGGAGAATATAATAAAAGATCCAGTGCAAAGGACTTCCTGCCTAATGGAAAGGCAGCTCTCACTAAGAACTGTGCTTCTGCTTAATAAAAGAAAGACCCAGCTGAGTGCTGTTCATCCCTTGAAACAGGTCTCTGAATGAGCTTGTTGCCCCGTGACGACACAGGTCACATCACGCTGCATGGCAGCCCACACATTCACACTCTGGTGCAAACTTGCCCTGTTTTCACTGTAGTAGTTGTCAGGGTGGGAGAGGTGGTGTCCCCTGTTCCTGATGTACCCTTTTTATCATATAGAGAGCTATGCTTTCTCCTTTTCCCTCATCTGATGTAGATCAGGACCAAGCAGGAAACAAAGGCTCACCTCAGTTCCCCAGGCCTATCTTTGCAGAAAGCCTGTCATCTTGGACAACACTCAGAACAACAGGTAAGATGCTTTTCTTCCCAACACTTCAGACCCTGTTCCTGCAATACTGGGGGCTGACAAGTTAGCAATGGTTACAACGTGGAAGGCAGAGAAACAGGCAGGCGCTGAGGCAGTATAGGTCTCAGGTATTCACAGGATTTTGCAGCCCAAATTGCAAGACTTGAAAATGGAGAGAGGTGTAGGCTGAGAGATGCATGGCTTGTGTGACCAGGAAAGGGTCACGGTGAGAGAATTGAAGGGAACAATCCAACAAAAGCAGCCACCGAACAGAAGCAGGGAGGAAACCTGAGATCTTGTTCAGAAAAGGGACAAAATCACAGAATCGCAGAATCATTAAGGACCTGTAAGATCATCAAGTCCAACCATACAGTGCAAGACAGCTCAGCCCATTGGAGCTTTTGGAGTGGGGATGTTCTTCAGTGCTCTGTGACTGCAGTGGTAATGATAAAACCTTAGTAGCATGCTTCCTCATGCAGGCCTCTTCATTACCACAAACAGGACCAACTCCCCTCTTATTATCCCTGTAGTACAGTTGGACAAACTGAAAAGGCCACCCATCTCAAAACTGGACAGAAAGAGAACCAGGTGTGGAGCAAACACTCACTGCTCCCTGCTGGTCTCACAGCAAGGAGCAGATATTTTTCCTCTTCTGCCTCTCTTAGTACTTCCCAGAGAGCATCAGAGGTGCTTCATCTGGATGGGATGAGACCCCAGTCACAGAGTTTGCCAGCCACAAAACCTCCAAGCTTCACTAGTTCTACCACCCGACGGTGCTGAGCTCCTGCTAGACGACTGCAGGCCCTCTGAAGAGAGACTGAAATGAAAGGGCTGTTGATAGTAAGGGGGAAACACATTGCTGGGAAATGCATTGAGAAGTGCCAGATGGGGAATGGGAATGGTGAAGTTCCTGCAGAGTGGCGATGGAGGAGCATGGATGACAGGGTGCTTGCTGGTGCAGCCAGGGGCAGAGTGGGCTGGCAACTCCTTTACAGTGCCGGGAGGAGGGGAAGAGGTTTCCACACTTACTCCAGGACGTCCCTGTTGAACTGCTTCTTGCTGTTGCCCAGGAACTCCCCAATCATCTGGCGGCTGAGGCCCTTCCGCTGGAGCAGGAAGTGTGCCACCCCAATGGGGGTGTCCGGGATGAAGCCTCGGGAGATTAGGAACTGGATCCCTTTGTCTGGGTTTCTGAAAGGGAAGGACAGAGACATTGTGAGTTTGCATGATCTCTCTGAGGCATTATTGCCTCTGGCTCACCTCATGGCTTGCAGCAATGCAGCCCTGAGTATGTGCATGGGCTCCTACGAGTTCATGTGTGTGGCAGGTATGGGATTGGTGGCGGCAGGGAAAAGTCACTTGGGGGAGTCCCCCCCACTTGCCGCTGGGGACAAAAGGATGCCATCGGACCTGCTGTGTCACTTGCAGCACCTGCTGTCACCTGATGATCACAAGTGCCATCCCACTGCCACAAATGATCCTGCTGCACAATACCAGCCTCATCAATGACTCTCTTCCGCCATCCGTCTGCTCCGGAGTCAAAGGCTCATGTATTGTCCCTGCCCCAGCTTCATTTGTTTAGGGTCCTTGTGAGGACATGATTAGTCTGTGTGTCCCACACAAACAGCACAGGAAATATCAGTACATTCAGCTGCTCTAAATGCAACCCACACAGAGCTGTCCCCAAGGACCAGGGGTGAGAGCTGGGCCTGTGACCCTTTGCTTTAGGGGAGTTGGGGTTGCACCTTCTGTAGGGCAGACAAAGGCAAAGGGAAAAATGTGTTTGTGAAGAGACTTAGGAGACATTGCTGCCACAGTCTATGGACAAGTGAGGCTCAAGACACAACTGAGGATAACCAAAGGTGAGGACTTTTTCTGTAAAAAAAGTAATTCTCTTTTTCATACATTTTTAGTGCTCAGTCTTGAGTGACACTTTCTACCTTCCCCACCTGAGCCTGGTGCTGGCCCCTGAACAGCAATCCCATGCTCAGATTTGCTTATCTCTTCCTCCACTTCCCCCACCCTTAGCTGTGTTGTTCTTCCCTTCTCTATTGATTTACCCCCTCAGGCAGCACTCTCTGTGTGGGTGGGTGAGAGCCTGCACCTGGAGAATGCCTTGGCAGAGCTGGGAGAGAGCTTCGTGCAGCTCCCAGGCAGAGGGTTTTTCTCTCTCTGTGGCTGTGTGTGCCTCTCTGAGAACAGGCTTGGTGCTGAGTGGGCCTGGCTGCCCGGTTGTGGGAGTGATTTTTTCCTTGTTAGTGTGCCAGTGTCTGTGCCCGCATACGCAGCTCTTGGGGGGTAGCGCATGTCTCAACAAGCACACGTTTGTGTGTGTCTATGTCCTGTACAGGCAGATTTCTCTTGCACCATACATGTTCATCAGAGCCCGTGTGTCTGCATGTTTTGGCCTTCTCCTCATGTCTCCTATAAGCACACATGCTTCTATGTATCCTGGGAGTGCCTGTGAGACTATGTGGCCCCTGTCCCACTGTACAGGCAGGAATGAGTGTGCATTGTGCAGGACGTTTTCTTCCTGTATTTCAGTCTGCCCCACTGAAGGGTGTCTGTCATGATGCACTCTTGCTGAGGGAGATTAGTGCAATGCCAGGAAGATTTCCACATTCCTTTGGTTCTCTGAGCTGCTGAGTGGGGAGAGGTAAGAGGGTAGCTTCTTCATGAAAGGATGCCATACTTCCATCATTAACCCAAATTCAGGGATCTTTGTCAAGGCTCAAGGATTGAGTTTGCTCAGGCAGTTTCCTGGGGTGAGGAAAGGATAGGATGAGATCTCAGAGCACGTGAATGCATGATATGCACAGGCACAGACTGTGACATTGTCAGGTGGTGAAGGATGTGGGTGAGCAACATATGTCTAGCTATAAGGGGATCAGCATTCAGGAGAATGGCCTGCTCCTTACAGGGGCCTCATGGGTATACAAAAAATAGATGGGCTTGAAATAGTTCTGCTTACTCTGTAATGTCACAAAGAAAATATGCTGGGCAGTGTGGCATCCCTGGGGAGAGTGGCTGGGAGAACAAGTCAGCCCATTAAATTTATGAACAGGAGAGCTGCAAGATCTGGTATTGAAAAACCCAGGCCTTCTTCAGGGAAAAGCAACAGTGCACCTTCTGTATTATCACACAGATCTCCTCATTCACCTTTGAAGAACACAGGCAAAGTTCTCTGCTGAGTGCAAAGGTCATACAGTCAGGACTAAAGCTAAGCAACAGAGATTCATAAAATGCACCTCCACCTGCACACTTTGGTATTTGGCAAGGGACAGTATGGTGTTCACAGCACGAGGATGATCTCAGCTACACTGCTGTGACTCCAAAGACACTGGACTGACTTTGGATTCATTCCAGAGGAACTGGGAGCTGAATACGGCCAGAAAAACACAGCTCACACACTGGCATGGATGTGCAGATTTCAATAGAGATGGCACACACAATGCAAGAGGATGTAGGATAAAACAGTCCAGCTGTGACAGCCCTCCTGCACTGCCTAGACTGTAATTCAAATATACTTGCACACACTATTCTTCCACTAACAGCAGCCTTTCATCAGTTTTTCTCAGGATTCAATTTGTTCTCCACAAAATCCTGATAGCAGTACAGCATCTCTGCCACTGAACACCTGCAGATGTATCCCATGTACTGCACCATGCAGCTTTTACCCAGATGTGCAGCAGACAACTCCACTTCCATCTCTCCTGAGCTTGGTTCCTGCTATTTTCTTTAGTGTTGCAGGGGTGTTAAGCACAGCCAGCAAATGCTGAGGGATTCCTCACGTCCTGCTGGCTTTCCCTCTGCCCACACAGCCAGCTGCCCACACACACTGAGTTATTACAGCAGCGCTGCATAATGAAGCACTCTCCGTTCCAGGGGTTCCACCCCCTCCCTGTAGAGTGGGGATGGGGAAAGTGCCACAGCAGCGCAGCATCGATGTGCTCCCAGGGGCCTGCTCCGAGCCAAAGCACTCCTTGCTGAAAACGCAACACGAGGCCGGATAGACTATGGCAGATGGTGCTAGCAACTGGAGACTCTCGGCTCTTGGTCTAGGGGCGCGGTCAGCAAAAACGATGTGCACACACGCACGCACAGCCTCAGCTCCATGCCCTATGTGTTGGTGTCCACATCGCAAACCCTGCAATGGTAAATCGGCTCGAAATTGACAGGGAAACCAACAACCGAGTAACTGCAGAAAGCTGAATGGCCTTCCCAGCCCCTTGCATGGAGGTGCACTACGGTGTCACAAGGGGAGCCATGTGTCCCTTAGATTCTGCTCAGAGAATAAAAAAAAAAGCTAACAGGCTAAAAAAAGAGCTAACAGGTCAGTTCCCTCCCTCCCTGTCCTCCAATGTTTTGTCAAGAACTGAGCCTTACAGGTTACCACACATTATTTCAGCAGCTAGTTTCAAGGGAGCAGGGGAAGCTGTAGTTTGGAGCTCCACAGTAGTCATCTAATCCACAGGGACCTGCAAGATGCAGTGAACCCAGGTCACTGAATGAGGGAAGACGGCAGAGCTGCTTCCCCAAAACAGACCTGGCACTGCTAATTTGTCACATGAATGTGTGCCAGGCAGACTGGGGGAGGAGGAGAGGCTGGGAAAAAGCATTTTCACTCCTGCTTTATCTTCACATCAGTGCTCATGTCAACTGTGCAGGAACGAAAGGAAAACACATTGAGTGGAGGGACTCCAGCCAAGCACAGCTGAGAATACTGAAACACGTAGTAGCAGAGACCTGAGCGCCACGTCCCCCTCCGGAAGTACACCTATCCCAACACAAACGCCAGAACATCTGTGTGGACCTGGAACTCTCTCTATCACAATCAACTACCACCTGTGTCTGGTGCCTACCTTCTCTCGTTCCAGCCTGCTTGTATTCATCAGGCAAATCTGTGTGCGCCCAGAGCCTGACTTTGACATATACTCATGGACCCACCTGTTCACAACCTGATCTCAGAGCTATTAAAACGTCCTCCTCAGTTCTGTAAGAGTCCCAAATCCATCTGCTCTAACATTACTTCAGTTCTGGATGTGCCCTGAGCCCAGCCCTAAAAACCTCTCTTCCAGGTTCCTGCCTCCTGGAGTCCACAGCCTCCACACTACACATATATGAATCCTGTGCATTGCCCCCTTATCTGTGCAAAACGTCTGCCTAGGACTGCATAATCTTTAGGCCTTGCTCTGACCAAAAGGCCCACGCTAATGTGTGGCAAAACATTCTTCTAGTATGGGTGTATTAAATCCCCAGCACCTGCATCAGGGGACTCAGATGGAAACCAAGACAGCATAAGATGAGAGTGTGATGATGGAGCAAAACCCAGTATTTCTCATGGGTTGCTTTGATAAGAAAAGTCTCACTGAAAGGCAACGAGCAAATCTAAAGCTCCTTATAAGAGCTCAGCTGCTTTCTGCCAATCCAAAATAGACTATGTGTGACCCCTCGAGTTAACCTCTTCTGACGGTAATCTCTGGGCTGTTCTGCTTTTGCTTTCACACCTACAGCCTTTTCATAAGATATCAGACTCAGATGTGTGAGAGACTGAGATGACTAAACCTGGTCTGTCAGGTGAAAAATCTACCCAAATACCAGAAGGAAAATGGCAGCCAGAGCACTCATACTGGGCTAGCTAAGCTCAGCTCTACCTCTGTCTCTCTCTCTTTACTTGGAAATGCCCCATGTTAAGTAACTAGGGCTGGGTTTATATCCCCAGCTATGCTTGTTCCTTTGCAACAGAGTGGGGCAGGAGCCTAGATCCCAGGCTCAGCTGGTGGATGCCAAATGGACAGCAACTTGGACTGAAGATTCAGAATTCAGGAGAACATGGGCACTACTCAAGGGTCACTGGGCTTGTTCCTCTGTTGGGCAGAAGATCAGGACAGCACTTGGGGGACTTTAGGGAAAAAGCTTCTGGGCAGCCAACCTGTGGTCTGCATTGCATACCCAGAGGGTCATGCCCTTGAATACGAAAGAACTTCCCTGGACATGGATCTAGACCAAGAGCCTGCCACCTCCTTTTCCTGTGAGGCATGAAATAGTCTGGGAAACACGAAAGAGGAAGAGTCACTTACATATTAAAGAGGTTCAGCCCAATGCGGTAGAGGCGCTTCCTCATGGTGTCTGTGGAAAGTGTGGGGGACTTGCAGCTAGCTGGGTTCTCACAGTGGTACCTTGGGAGGCTGAGGATCATGGCCTGCAGTGCTTCTTTCGAGGACACTTCAGAGGCTGACTTGGCTGAAGTGGAGGTGCTGCTGCTGCTCAGCTGCTCCGAGTTGTCTGCATTCTCAGACTCAGAGCCTTTGCTTTGCCCCATCTCGTTGCTAGCATCAAACTGGAGCTTCTGCACTGCCATCTGCCCAGGCTCAGCACTGCTGTCTCCCGTGCCATTAGTACTGACATTCACCTCGGTGAAAGTGTGGCTGTTCTGGAGAGCTCTAGACTCAGGTAAGCTCTCTGGGGCAGCTGGTGATTCACTGATTTCTCCCTCCCCTTCTCCTGGGCTTTCTTCAGCCTTGGTATCTTGAGAGAGCCCAGCCTGGGCATTGCTGCTGAGGCAGTTTGCCATGGACACCGAGGTAGACGATGAGACAGAGATATTCTTGTTGTCAATCTGGACCGTGACGTCTCGAAAAGCCATCATGAGAGTGCTGCTGCTCTTGGGTAGGGTATCTGGCAGGAGCCCTTCCTCCTTCTCCTTGTCCTGCAGCTCAGTTTCTAAGTCTTGGTTTGGCTGCATTGAGCTGGCACTGAAAGTCTCCCTTATCTGGTATGAGCCCCCATCTTGTAGTGAGCACATGGTCTTCAGGCTCCAGGTGCTGAGGGCATCATCAATAGACTTGGCCAGGGACTGAACTTGTTCGGTGAAAGAGTCCTCCAGCTCGGTCAATGCCCCACTGATGGTGGCTGGCAAAGATGGGGACCTCACCAATGGGATGCCCACAAAGTTGTACCCCTCCACCAGGGCTTTCTCAGCAGAGAAGCTCTCTGAGTTCTGGACCCGGACTTTCCTCAGAGAGATGCGGCGTGGCATGCGGCTCTCCAACAGCGAGTTGCGGATCTTCTCGAAGTTCTTGCTGAGCTGGTACTGCCGGAAAGCAGTCTGGATGGTGCAGGCTGCCCTGCGAGATACCAGGTGACCTCCGTATTTGTGCTCTAGCATTTCGATCTGAAAGACATACAAACAGGAGAGGTTATTTTTTGTTAATTGACTTCTGGTGGCTTTCTGTGAGCCCAGTTCCTACACTGATTAGTCTGTAATGACTGTCAGAGGAACTTCTAACACTGAATTAGCTTTTTCCTGCACTGCTGTGCCCTTGATTTCAACGGAAGGCTCCCCTTTGGGCATGGCTGGCTAAAGCATCTGTACTGTGAGCTTCCTCACAGCTATAACATAATCATGCCTCTTCCTAGGGTGCCAGCCATACAGGCTGGAGCCTGGAGGTGCCCTTCCCTTGCAGACCCACTTCTGATGGCCTTTAGGGCAAGCTCATCACTGCAGTGTTCCAGCAATGTGTCTTCCTGCTCAGCAGTGCTCTGGTAATGTCAAGTATCATCCCTTGTCTCAGAGTGTTACTGATGCTCCTCCTCTCCTTAGTCACCTTAGTAAATACTCTCAGGGAAAGGAGAAACCATACAGAAAAAGGAAAGAAAAGCTAAGTTTTAAATGCAGAAAATGCTGGCTTGATCATAGGAGCTAGTGAGAAACATCAGCTTCCACAGAAGTTAGTGGAGGCTGGGTTTGTTCAGTGTCTTTTAAGAAGCACTCTGAATCCTGGAGTGTCTTCTTTTCTGATATATTAGTTTTTCAGGTGTCAGCCAGCAGTGAAATGAAAACTACTCAAGAAAAGAAAGACTCTCAGTTTTGAAAGGTAAAAAATTCTGATTTTAAATGTTGAGACAAGATATTAAGAACAAGCAGCAGGAGGATTTACTCCTTCCTGAGCTAGTAACAAGAAACACACATGTAAATATGTACACACACAGCTAAGTCCATCTCAACAGGCTTCAACAAAGCAAGTATGTATGGTAATTTCTCTTCCGTAATCTAGTATTCATACTTCCTGGTAATCCCCTCACTCTTCCTCTGCAGCTGGGCCTTCACTAACATGCTGCAGGAGAATGTTAGATGACTTGGTTCCAGTGAGTGACTGATGGAGGACAAGGGGGACAGTGTGAAAATGATGGTGGATGATGGGATTGAAGAAAAAAGAAGTATGAACTTGAATTACTTTCACTGAGGTTTTGGCTGAACTATGACCTAAACTCTACATTGTCAGCACTTCACAGGGCAGAGCGCAGATGCAAACTGTAGGTTTTATATGTGTGTGTGCACATGTGGGAAAGCCAAAAAAAGGTCAAGTGCAGGTCTGGGAATGCTGGTAAAATCAGTCCTGAGTTAACAGAGGATTCACTACATCATTCATGTGGTGAGTATGAGCTTATTAGCAGATCCAAAAGATAAGTTCTACTGACTGCATCCTTATCCCCAGACAGACACCACTTTCCCTTCACCATGCCTTGCTGGCCCAGTACTCACAGGATGAAGGACTGAGCTCACAGAAGATCTGAGTTTAAATGCAAACTGGTTCTGTAGTCAAAGCGAGACTGAGGCATGAGCCTCAGCTCGCAGAGTCATGTCATGTCATATACTTCCTTCCTCTTTTCCTTTTTTGTAACACTATGTAATTTGTAGATAAAACCATCAGTGAGTGACCTAGGAACAGGTGGAGGCCTGGAATGAAAGCTGTGAGAAGTGTAAATCACCTCTGGCATCTTCCCAATACTAACTCCTCTAGAAGTAGGGAAAGACGGTATGACCTTGGGAGATGACAGGAAGAGAGGAAAAACACGACCCCAGCCATTCTGTCCCTGCACTGGTATCCTGGCTGCTGGAGTAAGTACAGAAGGTCTTGCCCACTGGCACACCATCACCCCAAGCAGCAACAGGTCTAGGGATCCTACAGCACTGGATGAGAGGCTGACATTTCTGGAAGGGAGCAGGGGACACACACATCCTTTCATATTTCCCTCGCTGGAAATGAAGCAGGGACCCTTTGCCTTGTGCTCAAACATAAGCTAGGCTTCTATTTTCTGTTTGCCTTGCCCTTGAATTCACATCTGTCCAAAGCAAGCATAAAAGCTGGGCACTGAGAAATACTAGCAATTTGTTTAGCAATGGGGTTGGCCACTGAAGTTGTGGAAGCAGCTGGCTCAGACTTCTGCTTACCCCTAATTTAAAAAACATTGGCTTAATACTTACCCTGCTGCCCTCCCAGAAAGGGTCTGCAGAACTGGTTCTAAAAATCACCCACACAATGATCATGGGTTCAGGTTCGTTTATCACAAGACTGTCAGTAGGCTTTTTGGATAAACAAGGTCTCTGCTTACCCCCAGAGTTTGATGTGGCAGGAAAGAGGAATACAGGGACAAGAAGAGATTCTGGGTAGCAAGCAGAAGGGTTTTGCTGGAGTTCTTTGTCTTTCTTTCCAAAATGACCATCTTAAATCCCACCATAAAACCAGCACTCCTGCCACATCTCTTCAAAGTTGGCTTCCCTGGAAAGAGACTGAGTTATCCCTTGGCCTTTCCCTTCAGGAGGAAGGCTCATGCAGATAAATGCAAATTAAACCAATAACCTGCACAGGCCCAACCCAGACAGTTATTACTGACAACTGACCGTGAACACTTAATATAATGGTCTGATTAATCAAAATGTAGAGCTAATTGTGTTGGGAAGGAAAGAGGAACAAATGGGAGGGACAGACACAGCTATCTGAGGGACAGAATAATAGTAAGATGCAAAATAAGGCAGAAGGAAGATCCTTATAATTATCTGAGGTTTCCAAGGAGGTGACAGCCATTCTGAAAACATGAAATTCATATGCTCTGATCTTATTAGAGGCCAAGACAAGATGTCATTGCTGATCTGAAGTAAAAGGCCAGTTTTTCTCATGCAAGGACAGTTCTTAAAAAGGCAGACTTTAATAACTACTGAGAGGAGAGATCCTTCTAAAAGTCTATCTAAATGAACGGTCCAAGCTGTCAGTACCTTGACAAAACATCACCAGCTTTTTCCATCCATTATCTCAGTCCTCCCAAAGGGCTAAGTCATTAAAGAGCAGAACAAGATGTAAAGTGGGAGGACTCCCAACCCACTTTGTTCTCCAGTTCATACCAGGTGTGCAAGGATGGGTTCTGCATGTGGCCCACTGCCATCCAGGCCTGTTCAAAGCAAGGGGAGTCCTACAGTGTCTTGTGGCTGTGATAACAAGCACTGGAGACTGGTCCAAAGGATGCTTGAGAAGACTGGCAAAGCCAGAAGCAGCACCCCCATAGAGAAGTGCCCTCCCCACCCTTGCTTGGTAGGAGTGGGTCTCTGTCTCTCTCTCCTTGATGTAGCCCAGCCATTTACTGTTTACTAATGTCTGAGACATTCACATTTGCTATCAGGATGAGCTAACTGACACTCCAGAGGAATTAAGGATTTCACACAGCCGTTGGCCTGTTTCTTCCTCTCGAGAGGAGGAAAGGGCATCCATTAGCACCACAGCAGTCACAGGAAATGGAGATGTATGTCTGGCTTGTTGTAGGAATCTTCTCTTCCCATTTGAGAGGCGAGAAAGTCCAGACATGACTGGCCACCTCTCACTCCTAATAAACCCTATGAATCACAAGTAATTGCCTACTTAAAGCTACTCTTCTCTGGGGAATGACCCGACAGCCAGTGCCAAAGGAAGGGAAAAGCAGGAGGGGGGTTGCGGGGATTTCAAAGAATAATTAGCTTAATACATTTCTGGACCTCAATATGAACAGTCAGTCTGAGCAATTCAGGCCTTGTGGCTGAATTAGAAATGGCTGGGAAATGTCCATTGCCATGAGGGATTGCACATGAAGGGAGCTTTAGCAAGGTCAGCCTAAGGCAAGCCAAAGTGCCAGGCCTGGATATGGCCAAATATTTGAGGTGCACACCCCATGGCTTTGCTGCCCATAGGCATAAATTCATAAATGTGCCAGGCGAGAATGTGCCTGATTTATTCTCAATTAGCACTGGTTTTCCACCCAGGTAGCCACTAAGCATGGCATCATGCCACCATGTTAGTAAGAAGAGAATCAGGCTCAGTGACAGAATCTGAGTCACTCGAGTCAATGCATGCATTGTGAAAAACAGAGACATACAGAGCATACATGTTCTCTATACCTATTCTTAACACATCTCCCTCCCACCAACCTTTCACAATGGAAGGACATTGCTATTAGGGCTGTGTGTTAATGGGATGTTCTCCTTCATACATGGGACATCTGCCATCCTTCAGCACAGCAGAAGAGTATGTATGACTGAAAGCATGCTCCTCTCTCCTGTGATCCCCTCCATTTTCCCAACATTACAATAGAGCCTAAATATAGGGTAACTTTAGCACTTGAGTTTCCTTTCCAACCTCCCAGCATAGTGTACTTCTGTTCTGCGCACTGTCAGCATGTCTCTTTCATGCAATAGACAGCAAGGAGAGCCACGACCGCACTCACTAACCCTCTAGTATGATGCTGAGGGGAGATGACTGGTAGATGAACTGCACCCCCAAGCCCTGGAGAAGAGGCTGTACAGTACCCTCCTTCCTTACCAGCACTCAGTCCTCTCCTGAAAGCTAAATGTGACTTCAACTGCACTGTGAGACTAAAAATGCCTCCTTCCACCTGTTTTTCTTACTGTAGATTCTATTAATGTATTACAATTTGTTCTATGACTAGGAAACTACTGGGACAGTGCTGCGAGGGTCTTATCACCCTTATTGCCATTCAAGAGAACTACCTGACAAATAAGTTGATAGGAATACTTATGAAAACATATACTAGAGTGCAAGACTGGAAGAATTAATACTCTTCACTCCCTGAAAATCTCCCCTTCCAGAGCTGGAGGCAACCCACTGAGGACATCCATCAGGCTGGAGTAGCACACATATTGTAAGCCCCCTTTGCTGTGAGAAAAGTGGTTTCACCTATGAGATAGGCTAGGTCCCTGCAAGGTCAGTACTTGGAGGCATCAGAATTTAATGAACGAGCAGCTAACATGTCTCTGTCTCACATGCATCCAGGGCAGGTCTGGCCTCTGCTGTAAGAACAGTGATAGGACAACATGACCTTAAAGCTAAAATAACACAGGACAAACACTCCCCAGGACAAATCAGAGCAGCTCTAGGATGTGGAGGAGGCTAAGCCCATATATAGCAGCCAAGATCTGTCCCACCCTGAGGATATGTCACATTAGTTTGTGAAGCCAGTTAATTAGTCTCTCGTTTCTTTTCCCAGTGTGAAGCAAGAATTCTGTCTGAATTGAGTATTCAGTATTTCGAGAAAGACAGAGCTAGAGAACCAAGGTCTCTTTTTTGCTCAGGAATTTATTGGGCCATTGATCTGACATTTATGTTTAGGGACAGTAACAATGCCTTGAGGGAAGTGGCAGAGATATGTCCCAGAAGCAGCAGCTTCTTCTGTGGGAACCTCATTAGCTGAGACTCTTCATCTGCAACAGCACAGCTCCCACTGAATTCTCCCACTGAACGTAATCTGGACACTGTCACTAGCGCTCGCTTGTCCTCCTCATCTCACATTCTTGCAGGGTCTGCATATGAAACAGCCTGTGGTTGAGCTGCCATCCCAGGGAAAATTCAGAAATTATTCTTTAGGTTTTGTTTTGCACAACAGCTCTCCTGGGCTGTAATTTGCAGAGACACGAGGGGGGCACGTTCCACCTCATTGCCTTTGAGTGAGGAGGCCAGCTGCTATTAGCCCCTGTCCCTCTATCGCCTGCTGCGAGCCCATTGGGAGATGCAGCTAGAGATGGGTAGACTTGTGTTCTGGAGCTAGGCTATAGCCTCAGGCAGAGGTGGCAAGGCTTGCGACTTCAAGAACTGAATCATTTTCTCTCATCCTGGTAAACCTGCCTGTCTCTTCAGCATCCATCACTGGACTGAAGGCAGTGATCGCAGGAATTCACAAACATCATGGTAGACACTCTGCAGCACACTCATTGAGTAAACCCTACTTCCCCTGAAAGCTCATGATTTGAAGAGGCTAATGTGGAAGTGCACTGCGCGCCTGCCCAGAGTGATCCCAGAGGGCAAGATGGCTCTTGGAGACCTCACCCATAAGGAAGGTCTTTAGGGACAATCAGTTCCTGGGAGCCCTACAGGCACTGTACACTTGTGAGCAAGGCAGTGTCTCTGGATGCCGCAGCTCTTGGCTGTCCGCAACCCGACTCTAAGCCTACAGTCACAACTGAGTATCTGGGTCCGTTTTGGACCACAGAACCCAGGCAACGAGGAGCAGAGACCAGTAGGTTTGAGTGAAAGGGTGCAGCAGTCACAGGTGGGGAAGCTACTTCCTCTATTAGCCCCGTGTAGCCAAAGGACCAGGCCTGTTCAGGCAGGGCAAAAGCTCAAGGTGAACGAAAGGCTGAAGTATTTGCTGAAAGACGTCCCACCACAGTGCGAATGCAGCCCCACCCACCCCGTCCCCTTCTCCCACAGCCTGAGGAGGAAGCCTCTGTACCTGTTTATTCTTTAGGTCAAGGGAGAGCTCATAATCGGAGGCAGCTGCATGGGAACACGAGGCCGTCCCTTTGCTGCGCTGCACTCTCACTGGGGAGCCCGTGTGGTGGAGGCTCGCCTTCTGCACCAGAGGGGAACACCCCGCTGCCTGCTCTTCTTGGAGCTCCGCATGCTGGGCTTTTAGCGTCAGGGTGTCGGACCTGCCTTCCTGGCCACTCTGTCTGCCGGCCTCCTTCGGATCCTCCGTTTCACACCCGGCTTTCTTGCTTGTGGAACCGCTGGGATCGTCACTGTGAACAAAACGCAATGTTTCGCTTTTTTTATTTGTTTTTATTATATTTTATTTATGATTATGTTTATTGTTCGCTATACTCATTCACTGAGCTGTATTTTAAATGTTTAGGGAGCTGGGCTGTGAGGGGTCTCTCTCAGTGATGGATCAGGACTTCAGGTTGATGCAGCCAAAGCTCTGATCCCTTCCTCCCTAAGAGCAGGCACCTGTGCTGCACACACTGTATGAACCAGTCCTTTGACTCCTGGAGATGCTCAGCTGCCTCTGCTTGAGGTGCTGCTGTTGGAGGTGGGGGGCCAAGGAGGGTGTCATGGCCTATAGATACCTATCCTGCTCCCTGGAGCAGCTAGCAGCTGGCAGTCACCCCTGTGCCCTTGCTGCCTATTGCTCAGCATCTCCCTGTGCATCCCAGAGTCCCATCTGGCATGGAGCCTGGATCCAAAGGATCCAGTTTTCCCCTGGAGTTTCTAAGGGCATGTGGGAGATGGTGCAGGGGCAGCTGAATGTTGCAGAGTTTCCGGAGGAGCTCTTGGAGAGCTCAGAGTATAAAGGTGCAACAGAGCCAGCCAGCCCTGAGATCCCAACTCTTCAAAGCATGTCTGCAATATAGCCATAGCAGACTGCATAGCTTCCAAGAAAGAAGCCGTTTCTTTCTGACCCACAGGACAGCTTGCTGTGCCACTGAGATCTTGCGGAGAAAGGAAAACATCCTTTTCTCCTGTCAGCCACAGCAGTAATTGTGTGAAGCCAGGGCCTGACAACAGTGCACTCTAAGAGAGCTGACATGTTGCTGCAGACAGAATGGGATTAGCGTATGTCTGATCCATTGAAGTGCTGAGGAAGTCTGTTGTTAACCACTCTTGCCAAATATTTTCAAAAAGCATCCAATTTCAAACAAGATTTTGGTATTCTGGGGGACTGTTTGAACCATGGGAGTGTGTATTTGTTGTTACATTAGTCTCTTTCCAGTGGCTACAGAGAAATAATTCAAGATTTCCAAAAGTGTGCAGGCCAGTCTGCATGGACTCTGGGTTCTACTGCACCATGTACATCAGATACAGCGCCACTGGTTTCCAGGGGATGAGCATTTAGCTGAGAGCAACATCTAGTTTGGAAAGAGTTACTACAGAACCAATGTATTTAATACCAAGGATATGTACGGCTGCCCATATTTAAACACCATTAAATTATTTAATTGACTTCTGAATCATATTTCTTTCTCTTGGATTTGCTCCACATATGACCAGTTCTGCTGTCATCTAGATAACAAATCATTTTATGATTGCTGTTGATGTCAGGGCAAAATCAGGGAAAGTAGACATGATTTTCTGTAGTGCCCAAGTTACTTAGAAGCATTTAAGTCTCCTTTTCAAAAGTGCTGTAAGTATTTAAGAGCCCAAGTCTTCTAACTGTAAATAGACTTTGCCTCCTAAGCCTCGGAGAACTTTCACATGCTTACTAGCACTTTAAAAGGAAGTTTATTCTCTGCAATGGCAGCTCTTCTGTTCAGTAGATTTAAAAATCAAATTTAGAAATATTCCCACAGTTTCTAAAAGGGGTCCAAATCTGATGAGCCAAAGACAGTACCCCAACTTCAGCATTTAAAGGTAGAATGTTTCTTCTTTTATAACTGGTAGTCACCAGTTAGACTTAAAAAATAAATTCACAGAGGACACCGGTCTCTTACACAAATGCTATATAAGCAACTTTGTCAAAGCATGTTAAAATGACATATCTGCATACTCATCAATCAGGAAATGCCACCATTAAAATGAGGCATAAAACTGTCCTTTTAGATTGTACACCTCGTAAAATCTTTCCTTGTTCTATTCCTCATACTATACAATTGAACATTCTTTTTTCTACACCTGAAGATGTACATGTAAATTATGTGCCCATTTTTAACTCCTTCTGTTCTATGTCCATCCACATTGCAGGAAACATTAATAAAAGACTTTTCCCTTATAACTCTCACTGTAACATTTTTATTGGCAGCCTCTGTTCTATCCATTCTAATTTTAACCAGCAGAGCAGTAATTTTTATTCTCAGCTCAAGGGATGATCAGGTGAACAAAGATTTGATCTTGTTTTCATTGAACTGCGTGTCAAAAACCTCACAAATATTTCAGTGGGAACTGAACTGTGCCCTACAAAGCAACTTCAGCTAGATGCATAAGCTCTGATTCAGCAAGCCACATACCCCAAATTGCTCTGCTGAGTCAAGGCCACAGTGCACAGCGTGCTATGCAGACTTTCTTTAGGGCAGATCAGGGCCCAAGGCAGTAGACTAGAGAGCTAGTTGACTTCCCTTGGAGCATGAATGGACTCTGAATGCCAGCAAATATTCCCTGACGTGATGGTCCTCTAAACACTCACACATATGCTTAACTCTGTTTTTCTGAGGGCCTCCACTGACTGCTCATGGTAGAACGTGAAGTGTGTGCATAAGAGTTTGCAGCATTCAGGCCCATTGCTCTGTAAGGCTGTACATCTCCTCTAGTGTATGCTACCTGGTTGGTTTTCTGTCGCGCACAGTTTAGAGTCTGATTGAGTAACATTCTTCGTGACAGGATATCCTGCATGCACTGCTAATATAGAATAAAAACCAGCAGGCTTTGTAGAATCACAGAATAACCTAGGCTAGGAGGGAAGGCTGGAGGTGTCTATTCCAACTCCAGTCAACTCTTGAATACCTCCAGATATGAAGATTCCCCAGGCCTTGGAAAGCCTTGTCAGGGCCCTTAGTGCACTAATAGACCTTAACGGCCTGACCAGCCTCACCTGGGGCTGCCACAAATATCCCCTATACAGTTCCCCCTTTTCAGCACAGCCCAGGGCCATCAGTCCCTGCCTCAGCAACACTGTAAGAGTGCTAGTCTCCAGCTCCGCCACAGCCTTCCCCTTCCCATGGCCATGGACCCCCTTGATCTGGACTCTGACCTTCAGGCTGACTCCCCAGCTTGACCTTGGACCTGCCCATTGATCCCTGGGCTGTGTCTGACCCTAGGTACTCTCACTGGACCTGAATCTTACTGTGGACAATGAGGTAGAGGGCATTGGACCAACCCAAAATGCTCAGAAGCCCCCTTTAACCTCATTAGGCTTTTAGGATACTCCTCAAGACACAGGAGGGCCCTAAGACTGCAAGCACTAAGCGCGCACATTCAGTCACAGGTGTGTGAGAAGCACCACCAAGCTCAGTGCTCTCACTCACAGTGCATAACTGAAGCCCCTAAAGACACTGTGCTAGGATAAGGATGTAAGCTAACCACATGTACACATATAACCTTGCCTTCCTCCTCCATGCATGGTCTGAGCTCAGTGAATACACCCATACAGAAAGTACTGTGCTTATGCGTGGAATTTTCTGAGGGTCAAAACTCGGTCAAATCAAAATCAGATTCCCCTGAAGCACTCAAAGGCATTTTTCACCTAGATGTTTTTATGCTAAATATAAACTTTTTAACCCCCTGCTGGTTTGGCTGTTGTGCTCTTCAGAAAGCAATAGCAAATACTCTTGCTGAAGTGGAAATAGTTTCTACATGTTCTTTTGAGAAAAAAAAATGGCTGAACCACTTTTACTTAATGGGAAAAAAAAATCTCAAAAAAAAAAAAAAAAAAAGACAAACCTACTTCACCTTTGGGCAAGAGACCAAACCTGGGAAATTTCAGCTTCAGCTGATAAACTTCAGTGACTTACAAGCAATAGAAAAAAGGGGTAAAGACAGAGTTTGCTTAGCAGCCTGAATGTTAGCATGACAGCCCTATGGTTCCACTTACCACTCTGTGTTCCTCACAGGTTTACTCCCATCTTGAACCTCTTTCTGAGGAAGTGTTGTGGGGAGGCCTATTCTCTGTTGTCCAATACCAGTGATGGATGAAACACATGAGAGACAAAACACACTGCTAAAGATAAAAATTGATGCGGCAGTGAAACATAGGCTAAAACCTTGACGATCCTGATTTTTCCCTCTGTCCTGAGTGATGCAGTTGATTTACATTGGTAGAGCACAGTTTTTGTTAATAAGTGAAGGCTCAGGAGCTATTGTACTCATAGTAATAAAAAACCCCAACAGTAGGAAAAGTAAGTAGGGCAAGGATAGACACTACAGCATGGAATATCTCCAGGAAAAAAAGTGTTATTAAGTAAATTATGGGGATCTACTGGTTTTCCCTTAGCCAGTGAGCAATAAACCTCCCTGGCTGTGGGATGAAGGAAGGGAATGGTGCTATTGCATGTTCTGTTTCTTGGATGAGCAATTTTTTCTAACCATTTGTAATAATTAAAAGTCCCTTGCAGAGTCTAAGGTGTGAATCCCAATGTCCTGGCCAAACTCCAACTAGGTTAATTTAGTTCTGTATCCCAGTATCACCCCTGCAGTTTCAACTGTAATCAGTATTCTTTACTTGCTGTCCTAAAGTATCATATACCACCATCTTTCCCAAGTTTTACAGCTACTCTTGCATGATAAATGAAGCAATTTACTGCTAGTCATGCAATCAGGTAGGGAAGGTTTATAATGTCTTTGAATTCTGTTTGATTGAAAGTTGTAATACTAATGTAAATCACTTGCAATCAGATGAAAAAGGAATACTACAAATCCAGCTGTTCTGTTCTTCCTAGATGTTCCTACATGACTTTTATGACCCATAGCAACTAGCTTAGTCATTATTACAAATAGCTTTCATCTGTTGTGGAAAACATCTCTCATGTTTCAGGTACCTCCTGCTACTTTTGCACTGCTGACTAGTATGTGCCTGCTGCAGACAGAAACCAGTTTTGTTAACAAACATGGTGACTACAGACAATCTGACTCAGGGCTTATATGAAATAATATAGCTAGCCTAGCATTTCAAAACAGGGATATCAGGGCTCTGGGCTGAATCCTAGTGTTTGTTTCAAGAAAGCAAGATGGTGAAAAAGCTCTCACTGAGACAATTCAGCTGTGCACCCATAAATATTTTTGTCTAGCACAGGTAAGCAAGATTTGTGATATTTAGCTTTTATGTGCAGACTTCTCAGGAAGATTTTCTTTAAGGAACACACTGAGGAAAGGATGTAGGGACATGATAGAGGGAAAATGATACTATGTAGAGGTTTCTTTATAACTTCTTTTTTTCTCCCTTCCTGGTATCTTGGAAACCTAAAGCCCAAATACTAAGTTTTCAAACAAGAGAAACCCATCTGCCCATTCCTAGTAGTATCAGCTCCCCGTGTCTTTACAGAGCTGTTGTATCATACTCTGTCCTGGGAGAGATTTGACTGCTTTTCAGTTCCTATGGCATCAGGATGGTGCACTTCCTTGCATACGCCTCACCACCTCCTTGCTGCTGGAAACATGTTTCCAGCTTGGCAAGGATCTGTGCTTCTAACTGCCAGCTGTGGAGCTGAACCATGGTTATCTGTTGGAGGCATAAACATTCCCATACCTGATGACTTGAGAAAGAACATGCAGCCCCTTCCCCCAAAATATTTCAAGACAATTTCAAGCTAGACCTGTAGGCAGGAACACAGAAGCTGGATGCTCCAGACATCATATTCCATTCCCTCGCTGTCAAATACCAGAATCAGTTCATGGTCTGAAAGTAACTTTCAGAGCTCTCAGAAAGGTGTTTACAGGGTAGCTGCATGACTAAACAGGGCTCTATGGCCAGAAGAGCTACTCTTCTCAAGGACAGCAATGTTAGTCCTGTAAGAAATTAAAACTGAGCTTTCTCACGCATGACTCCATAGCTACACAGCTCCCATGTGGTCAAGACACAAAACTCATCTCTTTTCTCCTTCTGTCCTACAAGAATAAAAATTATTGCAGATAAACAAGAGCAATAACAGAGTAACAAAAATAGCAAAGGCTCTTCTGGACTTGGACAGCAGTATAAGAAACCAGTCACTCAAGAAGAGGATGCTCAGATGCCCTGTTGGCAGGTATAGTGGTTATGCAAAAAGATCTAGCTAATTGGATAAGAGGAAGCTATGGGTGTGAGGTATTACAAAAGTACTACAGAGGCTGATGTCACCTACTCTTTGTGTCCCTGTGTCACTCCAGGAGAAGACCACATTGCTGTTTCCCACGTACAACTTAGCAAATGCCTTCTTCATGGTATTCAAGGTCAGCGTGCAGGATTGTGACCTGTAACTGAGGCAAAGACTACATGGACTAGTTGTGAAGGACGACAAAAATTTATGAATCCATTTCACAGAGCTCCTTATGAGGATCAGTTTGTTATTGTATACATGCTGCTCTAAAGTGCTATAAGTGATTAGTATTATCATGGCCTGAGAGCCATATGAGACTTCAAAGCTTCAGAGATGTCAGAATAAAAAACCCTTAGAAAGTGCCATATGGAGAATTAGAAAAAAGAGGTCACTAGCTAATGCCGAGAGAATAGAGTCCAGACCCTAAGTCTGCAAGAACCTGTGCTCCCTCTGTCTTAAAACAGTTCAGCATTTCTGCTGTCCTCTCTCCTCTCCCTGCTCAGAAAAAAAAAAAATAATCGATTGCTGAGTTAGCAGGGTTCAAAGTGCCTTTTCAGTTTATTTCATTTCAGTGTTCCCTGAGGACACCCATAACATATGGTGAATGAGTCGATCAGAATTCAATGAAAAAAATGGCTAAGACAGGCTTGGTAATATATTATGGGATCTTTTCAAGGTTCAGAGATTTCTGACATGTTGGGGGTCTGAGTGCAAAAGAATTGCTTCTGATTTGCTTTTAAGTTCAGGTTTTAGGGTGACTTGGAGGCAATGCGCTCTGGGAGCATGCTGAAAATGATGGAAAGCAAAAGTCTATCCTGCCAGAGAGGCAGGGAACTTGGAACTTGATCTTGGCAAATCATCCCCTGCCAGCTGAGCTGCAGCTTTCTCAGACAGTCTCCCCCAACACAGACAAATATAGGAACAAGATTCTGATTTTGTCTACATTCACGTAACACCTTGCAAAGCAGTGGCATCAAGCCATCTTCTCACACTAGTTTTACCCAAGAGGAAATAATGATAATTAGCCAAGCTCATTACCCATCCCAGAATATATTACTTGTTTCATAAAAAGGCTGGCACACACACCTGTAAAATGGATTTGACAGTACAGTAAATATATTGGAAATCAATTAAATTTAACATCCTATAGCACAGACTGAACCAGGCAACACCGTGTGGATGTGGCATTGTGGGACATGGTTTAGTGGGCATGGTGTGTTGGGTGGATGGTTGGACTTGATGATCTTACAGGTCTTTTGCAACCTTAATGATTCTGTGATTCTGTGATTCTGTGATCTTTTCAACATTGCTTAAAGTGATTTCGGTGAGATGTGTATTAAGCAGACAGAAAATATAATAATACTAGCAAATGCCTCATGTCCCACAGGGTCCAACATGCCAAAGTCAGGGCCTCTATTTTGGATTTGGTATTTAAACATGATCCTCATGTGCTGTGTAATTCCCACATTGTTGTGTTGTTGTGCCTTTTGCTACAGAACAGCACTATAGGAACTAAACTTTTCTGTTGCACCCCCTGCCCTCGTGGTGCAAAGATGATTGTCCAGGTGTCAGTCTGGGCTGGCTGCCTGTCTGAGGCCCAGGCTTTCCATGACTAACTTCAGCCACTTGAGAACTCTGCTTTTTCATGGAGACAGACAGGCTCCTCCAGAGGTGACTTGGAACAGCTAAGGCAGCTCCCACTGAATGAGAAGTGGTGTTTATGGTGCAAGGCTGTCCTGGGTGGTGTGCTTGTCACATTTTTTTTTTCTTATAGTTCCTATGTGTGTCCAGGTGACACCTCAGAATAACACTTGGGCCACCTCTCTGGCATACCTCTCTTTCCTTCTTCCTTCCCAGCCATGCTGCCTATTTCACCAGCTGCAGGAGCACAGGGCTCAGCTTAGGAAGTACAGTGCCTTTCTCAGCTGCCCATCACACCTCGGTGCTTGACGTCCCAGGCCGGCTGCTGTGCTGTCTCTGCAGGTTAGACTAGGAGGTCACACAGCTTGTCACTGCAGAGGGGGTTACTTGTGGCTGTGTTAAACGGGGCACCGATGCTTATCACTGAGGTGTGAAAAGCACCAAGTGGACAATGAAGGCATAGGGGGGACCTGCTCTGCAGGTTTTAATTACTTTTACTTTAACCCCAGACCTCTCTTGCCTCTGCAATGTTTGGTAAAGACGACCTTTTAGAGAAGGAAAAAACAGATGGCATCCTGCATTAGCGTAACTGCCCGCTCAGCACCCCAGGAAAGAGAAACTTGGCTTCTCAGCAGCAGTCTTTCTGCCACTTCGACTCAGATCTCTTGGCTCCTCATGCCTGAGGCAGGTTTGAACATCACCAAATTTGCTGACAAAAGCCTGCCGGTGCAATCATGCAGAAGATAGAATTTCACTGCTAAAATGAGATGAATTCAGGGCTGGGAGGCAGCAGAGCCTCTACAAGGCAAGGAAACCTTGCATATCTCCTCAGCCCATTGCTCTCCTATTCCAGCTACCTGTGAGCTGGGTGAGGGACACAACTCTTGGCATTTATAGACCTAAGCAAGGGCTTCTGTGGTCTTCTTTTTCCACCTGTTGTGACAGATCCTGGGTTGGACTGCACCTCTGGGTTCCTTCCTAAGGGGTCAGGGTAATTGATTGCTGAAGGCAGTGAGTGAGCCACTTCACAGGAAGATCTTTGTGTAACCCAGATAAATTTTTCTGTTCTCAAGTATCTCAGCTATTTTTTCTCTTGTGATCACTGCAGCCCAGTGGAAGGCTGGTCAAACCAAGGAGAAGGAAGCCTGGTCCTCCTCAACATAAAGAGTAACATAGCTTCAAATCCCCATCCTCAATACAGACAGTCCAAACACCATTCACCAGCTTTAGGAAATCAGATATGATGCAGATTTTAAGTTTGCCAGTGTGTTCAGATCTAGGGTTTTGAGTTGGCCTATAGCTGAAGACCAAGATAGAAACAGCATGATCAGCATTCCTTCCTCCTTTCCCCAATCCAGTGACCACACCCACAGCTTTATGCAGCAGGCACAAAGCTCTACTTTTCCAAGTTCTAACCTATTTTGTCACTGCTGCTTCACTCACACTCTGACCCACTTCATGTCACTTCTCTTCCCTGAGGTCTTATTCCCTTTTCTGTCTTTCTTCGTTCCCATTTGGAAAACAGATGACTTAGCAGCTTACACATTTGGTCATACAAGCTCAGATTCCCCTAGGGCCACTTAAAATTTTCTTCCCTATGAGGAATGAAAATGATTCCCATCCCTACACTTTGTACTCAGACATGGACCTTTTGGGGCAAGATCATTAAGAAAAATAGGAGTTTGCCTTGACGCAACCAATCCTACTGTGTTGTTGAACAGAACTATGGCTGGAGCTAAATGGCGTTATGCCAGTGGACTGCATCAAAGTCAACGGAGGATCTAGCCCAATATGCTGTATTTTAAGACAATCTGTAACATGCTTATCAGATCCAATTGTGCTGTAACAGCACAGCAACACTTTTCACAATGCAGTTCTGCACCATGCATTTTTGTGCATCTTCACCTACCACTCTCGCATTAGTGTATTCTGGGAAATTACAGGCATCTGTTATATTTCGCCAGTCACCCTGGAAGACACGTGCAAAAAAGTACCAGCAATGTGTACATAGGGTAGTCTAGCCCCATCTTCCTTCTTTCCCCAAAAGTTGGAATGAGAGAGATTGTGGTCAACCCAGATACACGGGCAATAATAATAGCATCATAACCTGTTTACAGGAAAGCAGCAACATACCAGTGTGTGACATGACAAAGGTGACACATGGCTCTAGTCACTAGGCAAATAAAGTTCCCGGTGGGATGATGGTACAATCTGTGTGTGGAAAGAACCAAGGTGCCAACCAGAGATGCTTAAAAGTTACTAGAACACACTTCCAAATGGTGTGGCCAGAGTTAGGTTCCTCAGTCTCAAAAGAAAAATCTCACTGAACTCAGCTCCTGTTTATGTCTTGATGCTTTTCTTCAGGATGATGTTTCCTCACAGAAGATGGAGTGGTCTCCAGCTCTTCTGCAGTTTTTGAACAGGCCAGGTGACAGTCCCAAAAAATCTCCCAGCTTTTTTACACCCTCTTCCTCAGCTATCTAGCTGTTTGCAGACCCCAAATAAAGTGGCCTGAGTGGCTGGACAGTGTGCTCCTCTTCAGCATCTCAGACTCTTCAGTTCTTCCTGGAGCATATGAAAGCCTGCCCGGGCCACATGCAGAAGAAGGAACTGTGGAGCACAGACATGTTTTTCCAAAATGAGAGCTTATTGTATTTGAGCACAAAGCCTGCCCCATGGTGGTGGTCAGAAGATGAACTTGCATAGGAGTGAGTTAGTGTTGCAGAGCACAGAAAAGACAAAAATCCTTTGGATTGATATCACATTGCAAGAAAGTGTGTAATAAAAGGCCACAGCCTCATTGCTGTCACTGCCAAAGAATGCTGGCATGAACAGGAATATTCCAGCCAAGGGACCTGCTCATTTATCTCCTGTTCGTATGTTCTTGTTCCCTCCAGTTTCTTCTTTGATTTACACTATTTTTTAACTTCCTGCTTTTCTTGCTCCTTCTCTCCTGTCATTCTCCTTCTCTCCTGTCATTCTCCTTCTCTGTATAGCATATTTGCCATCCATTTTCCTTACAGTAGCACTGTTACCTTTGTTGGGGTGAGTCTGTCTCCCTCTCTTTCTCATTGGCTCTTTTTGCCATCTCTTTGCCTTATCTCTCTCTGCCTTGTAAACCATGAACAAGTGTGTGGACAGAGGGTCCACAGAAACCACCTGTCGAGTTCAACAGAACACACCTTAAGTGTACAAAAGATCTGGAATGGCCCAGTTTCACAGGTGGGTGCATCTTGACTGATGCAGATCAGGTCAGATGATGCCAGTAGAGGATTAGAATGAATGGTGTGAGTTCCACCACAGTCCATCTGCTATTACTTCATCAATCGTCTGTGCCTATTTTCCAGTGCTAGATACAGGACTGTTGCCAAAGCTGTCATAGCCTCTTCTCATGTATCTCTGTGGCGCTACCACACAGAAAACACAGGATACAGCAGGTGTTTATGTTGCATTCCACTGGTACCAAGAAGTTGCCATGTTATGGGCAGGGAATTGTTTGCAATACAGGAGAGAGAACATGAGGATCATCTGCAAACCATGGGTGAATCACCTAGTATTAAAGCAACTAACTGATCTCAATAGCTGTTTAAAGTGGCTCCCACAACCGTAAAGCTGACTATGATCAATTCCCTTTCACTGACATTACTGCTGCTGCGGCCCAAGAAATGGTAAGCACTGTCACATGTAGAGAAGAGCACCTGAATCCAAGCCCTAATTCCTCTAGGACAGGTCCCATGTAAGCAAAAGAAGTAACAGGGGAAAAGGAAGGACTGCAAGAACATGTGGCCAATCAATGGCTGGATACAGCTTCAGGATCTCAGAAAACATGTGTCTGATGGGTATCTTTTCAGTTTCAAAAAAGGATACTTAGGTTTTCTTTGGCCTCTCTCTCCTGCCGTCTTCCTCCTTCCTGAAGAAAGGTGTTGATAGAGGTGAACAAAGCAACCAATATGACAGGGAGACTCCAGTTTCTGCCAGAGATATTTTTCCTGTTGAAAAGCCCCTCTATTCCTCACTTTAATTCCCCACCCTCATGTTCTCCAAACTTGCCTGAAAGTGGCTGCACCAGCTGTTGAAGAGAAGGAGCAGAGAAATGCCTGTGTGGGAGATAATGCCAAAATGTCCAGGTGGATCTCCTTTATGGGACTGAGACACTGCATCTGAAACTCACCTCCTGTTTCTTTGGATGCTTCCAGAAAGAGCCATTCCTCCCAGGTCATAGTACCAGAAGAATTGCCAACTATACCTCCCTGCAAGAGATTCCCAAGGTTGTTGGTAACTATGATGTTAAGGATGTTCTCTAAAACATTTTTTGCTTATAATTGTGTTTGCCTATTTCATCCAAATCTACATGCACTAAATACTTTTGTGGTTCTGGACCTAGATTCCTGCAAAGCAATTAAGGCTGCTAGTCTTGACTATACAAAACACCCATAAAAAGTGAGGAATCTACTCACTCCAAAGCTTAGGAGGAGTTTAAATCTGGGTCTAGACATTATTCGTCGCCCAAAACTCTGACAACTGTAAGCCTGGGGAATAGTTATGTGAACTTTGCTGACCCATCCCTGCCTGTTTGCAGCATCTCCACAACCTCCAATTGTAATATCTTGAACAGGATTATTAAGTCTACGGGGAGGAAAGAATAAGAAGTAGATGAGCTGTTAAGAAGCAGAAAAAATCCTCTCTTCATGCCTGTGACCTCAATAAGGAAAAGAAATGAGAAAGGAAGCACAAACAGGATGTGCTAACAAAGCAGAAATGTTGCTCAAACTTCTCCTGTATGTTTTCAAAAACAGTGCTGTGGAGGACTTTAGCATGAATGAAAGAAGTCAGATTGAAGAGCTTTGTATATGAAGTCATTTGTCCTCAGAGCACACAAGGCACAGACCATGGGTGTGGAGGCTTGCTTTGCACTGGTATGTCCAGGTGCTGTAAGCCTGACCTGGTGTGTTCTCCATTAAGAATCAGAGGAGAATTCAGCCTCCATGGTCCACTAATTGTAGGAGCTTGCACTTGACACTGCCAGCTGGGGGCCAATTAGTCAGAGTTGTTATGCTGTTTTGTGTGGTAGGTTATAGATCTGATTTGATACAGACTAGAATCATTATCATGTTTCACACCTGGGCCAGAGCCACTGAGTACCTCTGAGCTGAGAGGAAGCACTGACCTCCAGATTATATATCCAATATCCTGCCAGCAATCCTCAGCCAGAAAGGCTAATTTCCCATTTCATGAACTGGATTTGCATTCTTTCTGTCAGGAAAGGTCAATCTTTTACAAGTTCAGACAAAATATTGGGTAGTTCAGTTGTTTTTCTGTAATGCTTAAAGAGTGATGGATACTGGTGGAAAATCATCATTCCCCACTTGCTTTTTATCAAGATGCTTCAGCGGTATCTAAAAGGAGAATCGACTTAGAGAGCAGTTCAGTTCTCACCAACTTCATGGGCCTCAGCCTTAAGGGGTATTTCATTCACAATTCAAAGAGTGTCTTGTGGATTTCTCAGGAGGATCTAACTGTTAGAGGACCTAGAGCGACCCAAGGGCAAAGTGAGAGCTGTGGAGGGAGGAGTGATGCTCCTGGGCTACAGCAGTAGGGAGCCAAAGAGGGACATGATGCTGTGACTGTGCAGTGGGATAACACTCGTGGCTCTTCTGTGCCAATGCCTTCCAGCATGACTTCATAGGACAAAGAACAAACGCATGTTCAATGGAAACAGAGTTCAGGTAAAGAGACATGAGGAGTCAGAGAGAGCAGACATCCAGAAGTAAATGAAATCAGATTTTGGTTTTTAACCATGTGCTGCTTAGGGTGTAGCATACTCTTATGCAGCTCAGAGAGCTGGAAAGAAAGATGTTTGAAGGTTCAATTTCAAAGAACTGTCCAAAATCTGTCCATCCACTTCTCACCCTCCCACATGCAAAAATAGAGCAACAAGCACAAAGGACCTCTTCCAGCAAGAACACGTATTTCCATTTGAGTACTTTGGTAAGTCAGAAGTGAGGCAAGAGGGAATCTCACCAGAACTGCAAGGAAGGCTGGTTTGGAGATGTATCCAATGGCTAATATGTCTCCTTACCACTAATTGGTTCTGTGATGCCAGGCAGTAACCAATCTGTGATGGTGATTAATCCAGCAGGTACTTTAGAAATGAGTACACAGCTGTTTGAAGTCTAAACTATATTGAGTTACAACTTAATTGGTCCATAATAATGAAGTAAACACTTGCCAGTTGCACTAATCATGTTTCAACCCTGATGTAAGCAGCAGTCTCCCTACTGGAAAGTGAGGAAATATTATCAGGAAAATATGAGCAGACCTTGCCCAACTTTTTCATAGATGTTTCAATAGATGTTTCAGACCCTAGTCCTTCTGCTCAGTACACATCCAAGCCCTTCCAGAAGACCCTATTCAGAGCCCCGACCTCTCCTCTTCCTGGGAGGACTCTTTGTCTCCTTCGCCTTAAAAACAGGTCAGGTCTCATCTGCACTTCTTCCAGATAGGAAGGACCTTCTCTCTCCCACAAATGCAGGTGGAACATCCTCCCTTCCCAAAGAGCTATCTTGCATCTGAACCTGCCCTTCACACAAATGTACCCAGATCCCATCCAGTCTTCTTTGTGACACGATCCTTCAGCCCTCCAGTACTATCCCCATGTTCATTGCCCAAGTGGACCTGCCCCAGGCGCTTAAAGTTTTATGTAGAACTTTTCCCATCACTGGAGCAGAGGTGATTTTCTGCTGATTTCCTATTCAGCACCGCAGGCGAGCCAGAGGCAGGCTCCGAAAAGCCTATGAAAGGCAACTGAATGAATATACTGTTCCCTCCAATTGTGACTCCATCATTTCCTCTCATTACTCTAATAGAAACAAATCTTTCTCATCTCAGCCCTATTACCTCACACAAAGGAAAATGGTATGTAATCCTGTTAGAGCTGGGCTGCTGCTGGACACATTTTAAGGTCATTGTTCTGGGATGCCAGTCTCCACTGTGTGAGACTGGGAGAAGTGGGAAATGCAATTACTAGGCTATTCAAATCCCTAGAATGAAACCCTGCTGTTAACAGGAAGAAGCCAGCACGAAAAAGAGCAGTTGCTTTATGAAATTATAGGGTTTGGCTAAATCAGAATCTATCAGCACTTCAGTAAGGAGCAGGGTTAGCTCCTACTGCCATCCATGGAGTCTCCTCATTCTCCTCAACGTGATCTTTGGCATCCCCAGCGGAAGCCCAACCTGCAAGATGGGTTATGGTCATGAAGCCAGTGATGTACAAGTCCAGTGAAGACAATGGTGGTCCACATCCAGGATTTACGCTGTACTTTGAAATGGGAAAGCCCTAAGAGTTCAGCAACAGGAATCTGCCTGCTGCTGCCATCACCTCATACTGTACTTTGGCTCTGAGCTTCTTGGGAGCAGATTCCGGGATCAAATCTGTCTCCTAATATTCATGGCTGACAGCACCAGTCTTGCTGATTGGTGGTGCAACCCAGCTAAGCAGCCAGGGGGGAAATTCTCATTGCTAAACTCATGGACCTGTAACCCCTACCACATGCTGGAGGAGAGAAGGGGGCTAGCACTGCTTGTGGCAGTCAGTGAAGCAAAGCAGAACAATACCAGTCGGAATGATCACAACTGCCTCATCGAGTTGGCTTCTATTGAGTGGTTAGACACTGACAGGTTCCTAATCATTCCCACTCAAGTGAAGCCAAAGCATTTTTAGCTGGATGGCTAGCAAAGAAAGAGTCAAAAATCTTACAGGACAAACATTAGGGAAGACCACAAAAGAACAATGACCACCACAAACACAAGCAGAGACAAACTTTTGTCCCAGACGGTTCCTGACAGCCAACCTCCTACTGTTATGCCCTGTGTTCCCTTCTCCTTCTGCCCCACGCTTGAGCTGTATGGCTACTCTCACTGGTCTCTCCTGCAGTCAGGCAGTCACTCTTCTTACTGCCTTGATGCCTCTCTTTATCTTCACCTTCTCTGCTGTGTTACCCTCCTGCTGCCCATGTTCCCTTAATCTCCCAAAGGATTTCTGTCCCAAAAGATAAGTCTGGGTTCCTGCTGAAAGTAGGACCATTCTTGCAGGTCCCAGAAGGAAGTGATGTGGGCTGGAGGTAAGGTTCCTGGTAGAGGAGGAGAAAGCAGCTGATCACCACTGGAGTCTCCAAGTCCCTTGAAGAGACGAGAGTCACTTCCTTGTTTATGCTCTTTATTAGTCCCTATTCTCTTTAATCGGCTTAGACTGATGAGCCGAGGCAGTGGTAGGGATCAGCCAGGCTGTTTAATTAAGGGATTGCAGCTCAGCCCTGCAGTTTGGGGGTTTGTGTAAATGAGCTGCAAGTACATTATTTAATCTGCTGTGCAGAGAGGAGTTGGGGCATTAATGAAGCAAACTCTAATTAAAACTAGACAGCTGATAGTTATTAGCGGCATCGGTTCTGACAGGATTTATCTCATTTAGGAAGACGCCTGATCACGGAGGGGGAAAAGAAACAATAAACCCGAGCTGGTTTATCAAATTCACCACAGCACCACTTGTGACTGGCTGTCCATTCAGCGGGGCTCAGGAGAGCTGCACAGGGAGCCCCTGTGTCCCAGTCTCTCCCATTAGCAGCCCTGATGAGCTTATTGAGGGATATGCCTGGCTCACCCAGGAACTGATTGCCTATTCAGGCTGTCTGACCAACATATTTCAGTCTTGATTGACTTTTGTTCTGCCTCGGTTCAATGGCGAGCGTGTTCATGATTTGAGCAGGGTGACAGGCTCTGTAAATAATCTGATGAGCTTCTCCCAGCAGCGTATTGAGCCATTCCAGAACAGCATAGCTATCAGCTATGGACGTCAGCTCCACAGTGACGCTGTGTTTTTCCCTCTCTGCCATTTTTTTGCCCTTTTCACTGCATTGTATATGTAACTTCAGATATGAAGGAAGCCCACAGCTGACTGCAGGACCTGGCAGAGGGTAGGAGGTGTTTTCTGGCCAGTATAAAGCAGACCAGTGAGTTTAATAATCCTGCATGTGCTCTGCCTTTCTTCTGGCACAGTGTGAGAAGTAGGGATGCTCTTCTTGTCTGAGACAGTCACATAGAGAGATCACATATAAAAGCTACTCTGTTTCAAAAAGCAAAAATTCTGTGTGCCTGTTTCTCACCTTCAAATAGCCATAGTGGCTTCAACCATCTCTATCTCTACATAGAATATTGTGTCACACACAGACAGATTCAGGACTGCTGTTGGGGTCTGGGGGCATTAGAAATGGAGAGGACAAGAGAAGGCCTTGGGAAAAAACTAAGGAAAGCAGGAGGCCTGTAGAGTGGGACAAGCTACAGAAGACATAAAATGGCATAGATCAGTATGAGAAGCCCCTTAACTGGAAGCCCAGATGCAACATGCTGTAGGGGTGATTGTCATTCATCCCCACTTCTGACTTCCCTGGCTCAGACTCATCTTTGGATGCAGCTTGCCAAAGTTGTTAAATGACTGAAACAAGTGACTGCTTTCTCTTCAATTTACCTGCCAAACCCCAGGTGAGAAATTTGGTGGTTCCCAGCACAAGGAGGGCAGGCAAACTCAGGCTCAAGGGATGGGTAGGCCTTTGGGAGTCACTGGGACAAAAGGAAGGCCTGAAGCATGAACATGACAAAAACGACCCTAGAGCTTGAGAGACTGTAGGAGTGACAGCCTTGTAGGATAAGAAAATGCTAGAAACTAAGGGAACTGATCAGAAATAAGATGGAGGCTGGGACAAGAATGGGGCAGGGTCAAGGATCAGGGTATGAAGATAGAACACTATGGCAAAATTGAGCCTCGGTTCAGACAAAATAGAGCACGTCATAATCAAAACCCTCTCTCTCCAGAAATGCAAGGGACAGGTGGCTGTCCCTACCACAGAAACCTCTTCCATCTCCTCCTTTCTCTTGCCAGCATCTCCCCAACTGCCACAGAGGTTCAGCTGCAGATGTCCCACAGGGCTGTCGTGCAAACTTTACCAATGCTTGAAAGCCCTCAGCACAGACATCATGGGGGTTAACCCTTCCATCTTCATACACAAATGGGCAGGAGGAGTCCTGCTTCTTTACCCTGTCTCCAAGTGTGGCTGGCTGAACCCTACTTTTAAACATACACACCTACACCCACCCCTGTTCTCTTCACAGCTGTCCAGCACTCACACTTTTCCTTGGAAGGAAATCAGAAACCACAGTCTGCTCCAGTGAGCAGAACAAACAAGAGAAATATAACTTTTAAAATGCTGTAGCCTCACTACTGCAATTCAGCTGCCTAATTCTGTCCAGAGCCCTGCCTAGTAACTCAGGCTTCTTATACACATGGCAAAGGTCAGATGTAAAAGTTTAGCAGTGTGATGAGGGAAATCTTTAAAGAGAAAACTTTTTGCTGTTAACAGAAGGGTAATGAGGCATGAGAAAAAGGAGTAGGTCTGTGAGATGGAGGTGTAAGAATTTGTGAGAGAGGGAGATGGCAAGAACAGAGGGACGAGACAACCATGGAAGCTATATGCAGTATGTGCATCTCAAGTATTTTTGAAGCTCCTTGGACCCCTTGGTCTTGCCACCGATGTCATTCACTGATTAGGGAGAGCTATGACCACTGCTGGTGTACCCCGGCTGCACTGGATACAAGTTGGTAATAGTTAATAGCACCCATCTATAACTGTCCTTCGCTGGCAAGCTCAGACCATTTCAACGCACGTAAAACTGCACCCGCCACCCTGTCTCAGGGTGTGAGACAGAACCCTGAGTTTGTTTGGTGACTTTTACTAGCTTAAAGGTTATGGGTCTATACTGGTGTGTGTCCAGGCACCTTATAATGTGGGATAACTAATTTGAAGGAGAAGAGTGAAGCATGTGTATGTCAGTGTCAAAGTGATGCAGAAGGGTAAGAAAAGGTACAAGCATGGATGTGGGTTGATGGAAGTATATGTTTGAAGAGGGGCTGGAAGTATGTTTTTGGAGGTGCATGGGTGTGTGTGAGTGGAGGTCAGAGTGGGTTTGTGAGCAATTACACAACTGTATGAACAGTACTCTCTGGGAGGGAAAAGAGAGGGACAGTGGTGCTGGGGACATGGAACATATTGGAGGATGGGAATGTATAATATGTGAGTTTTGTCTGGGGCAGGAAGATTAGTGATGGATGATAAGGAAGCAGGGGACAGAAAAGAAAAGGTCTTGCTGGCAGCAATTTCCCACCTTGGTGAGGAGTCCGGAGATGAAGGCTTCTGCTCTGCATCAGCAGCTGGGCAACAGAACTGGTGTAAAACAGTTTCATTCCTGTAAGAAAAAACAAACCATACCAGGTCAGTGTTCAGCTCACTCAGAAGAAAACTCAAGGGAGAATACCTTTCCCAGGGCTGTTCCAAGGGGACAGTGACTCCCAGTGATGCTGAAAGAGAAATCTGATTATTACATGAATGTTTTTCACACCAAGGTGGTGGGGAGCAGGAGACAAGGGGGCTGACAATTTTATTCCCCTACCTTACCTGTCCTGCTGCTGATGTCAAGCTGTAGAGAATGGGGCAAAAGCTCCCAAATAAAAAGTTATCCTTCTATCAGTATCTGTCTCATGATCCCATACATCTCATGAAAAACAGTTTTACCTGTCTCTAACTTTTATTTCTTTTGGGATGGAAACATCTCAATATTTTTCCTATACATTGTAATGCAAAGAAATTGATTTTTTGTTGACAGTGGCTAAATTAACTCTGCAGACATTTTTCCTGACACTTCTCTAGGGTACAGAAATGGCCTCAGCACATAAGCACTGGGCATTACCAGAAATAGTAGTGGAAAACTAGCAGGACAAGCACTAGTAGGGGGGCTGAGATCATGACGACAGGAAGAGATCACAGCAAAGAAATGCAAACACATAAGAAGTAACAAACCTGAGCAAAACTGGAAAACAAAAGGCTAAAAATGTGTTTATTAGATAAGAAAGGCAAAAGAATTAATCCAAAGAAAGAAATCCTAGAATCAACTTCCAAAACTGCTCAAATCCAGTTGGCGGCCGGTCACAAGCGGTGTCCCCCAGGGCTCAGTTTTGGGGCCGGTCTTGTTTAATATCTTTATTGATGATCTGGATGAGGGCATTGAGTGCTCCTTTGGTAAGTTTGTGGATGACACCAAGTTGGGCTGGAGTGTTGATCTGCTCGAGGGTAGTAAGGCTCTGCAGAGGGATCTGGACAGGCTGGATCGATGGGCCAAGGGCAATTGTATGAGGTTTAATAAGGCCAAGTGCCAGGTCCTGCACTTGGGTCACAACAACCCCAGGCAACGCTACAGGCTGGGGGACGAGTGGCTGGAAAGCTGCCTGGTGGAAAAGGACTTGGCGGTGTTGATCAACAGCCGGCTGAATATGAGCCAGCAGTGTGCCCAGGTGGCCAAGAAGGCCAATGGCATCCTGGCCTGTATCAGAAATAGTGTGGCCAGCAGGAGTAGGGAGGTGATCGTGCCTCTGTACTCAGCGCTGGTGAGGCCGCACCTCGAATCCTGTGTTCAGTGTTGGGCCCCTCACTACAAGAAGGACTTTGAGGTGCTGGAGCGTGTCCAGAGAAGGGCGACAAAGCTGGTGAGGGGTCTGGAGCACAAGTCTTATGAGGAGTGGCTGAGGGAACTGGGGTTGTTTAGCCTGGAGAAGAGGAGGCTGAGGGGAGACTTCATCGCTCTCTACAGCTACCTGAAAGGGGGTTGCAGAGAGGTGGTTGTTGGTCTCTTCTCCCAAGTGACTAGCGACAGGACAAGAGGAAATGGCCTCAAGTTGCGCCAGGGGAGGTTCAGGCTGGATATTAGGAAAAAATTCTTTACTGAGAGAGTGGAGAAGCATTGGAACAGGCTGCCCAGGGAGGTGGTGGAGTCACCATCACTGGAGGTGATCAAAAAACTTGTGGACGAGGCATTGTGGGACATGGTTTAGTGGGCATGGTGGTGTTGGGTTGATGGTTAGACTTGATGATCTTACAGGTCTTTTCCAACCTTAATGATTCTGTGATTCTGTGACTCTGTAATCTTGGAAGACTTGTTCTTGGGTCCCTTGCCTGGAGACATTTGTAAGGAGCCTAGTTTTCAGGGGTGTTGGGCACTTATCACAGCATTGGAACCCAGTAACAGCTGCTCAGCACTTCTGAAAATGAGATCCTTTTAAGATACCACCAGGGAGGCCCTTGAGGTGTCACTGGCAGAACAAATCAACAGCCGATTTTGAACACAGTGTCCTTCAGCAATGAAAAGGAGTCACTAAAAAGAGACATAGTGTCAAGGGGGGAAAGTACTAAGGGAATGGAAAAGAAAATGAAAAGACGAGAAGAAAAGCAGGGGAGATAAAGCAGGCTGAATCCTCAGATGGCATCAAATCACCCTGTCTCCAAGTCAGCGGAGCAGCACTTAGAGCTCTGTTCTCAGAGCTACTGCAGAGACCCAGGGCTCAAATGGGGTCATCTTCTTTTAAAAATATTTTTATAGTTTCTAACCCAGACATAAGCAGTAAAGCTAAGTCTCCTGGCTTGTCATGAGGTCTCAGATTCTTCCAAAGGCCCTGCCACACTTTCCGTCACTTTGAAATGTGAAGTTTATCACCTTTGTCTTTCTCAAAATCTGACATATGTGGCCACAAAGACAGCTAAATTACAGACAATGATGATTACTGTTCCCAGCCACCTCATTCCAGCCTCCCAGCTAGCTTAATATAACAAACTTCTTAGTTCTTCTGCTTCCTTGGCTTCCAATGCATTCTCAAAAGGAATCTTCCCTTAGAAACAACAGGATTGGCAGGAGCAACACAGCAGGGGGAAGACGAAAACATTAGCTTTACCTCACTGACCTCCACCTATGCCCTTGGTCCCTGCCTGTGACATGCAACCTACTGGAAAAGAGAGGACATGTTTGTGTGACATATCAAAATCATCTCCCAGTCTTCCATTTCTGTAACTACACAGCTCGCATCCCTTCTCTCCTGCCAGCCTGATTATTGCTGGTTGTCACTACGTTGTTTCTAATTTAAACTTCTTAGGTGGCAAGTACCTATCTGACAGGTGTGTCCATAAATTACTTGTGTTGTCTTTTAACTGAAGCAATCGGTGGGATCACATTTGAGTCTATGTTTAAGCAGGCTCACACAAATACTCCAGCTCCTACATCTTGTCACTCTGCTTCCAGCTAGAATCTGTCAGGAATTTTCTGATAAAATTTTGGGTTTGCATAAAAACACTGATTCATCAAATTTAAACTATCATCTGGTGAAAAAATCTTGGGTTTGACAAAGATTCTTCAAATTACAGGGCTTTACCTGGATTTCCTGGCAGGTTGCTGGAGGGCCATGCCTCCATATCCCACATCTCTAGTGCAGCCATGCCATACAAGTAACCCCTTGGAGAGGGGCCATCAGGTTTTCCACCCAACTCTTTGTTCTGCCCTACTCCCAAAGCAGCAATGCTGGGAGCTGGCTAGCCCAAGAGGTGTGGGTGGGAGCACCTGCGCCAAGGCAGTCGGCTCTGCAGAGCAGCCCTTCATTTTGGAAATGCACAAGGCTCTCAGCTGATTCAGCAACAGCCAGCATTCATTCTGAGGAGCATGCTTGGTTTCAGAAATATCATATATTGGCATTTCCTACTGAATTTCATCTCTACAGGAACAGCTGGAAAAAAGGGCCTACTTCCAGATAAAAGTGACAACATATTTTGAAATCATAGAATCATGTAGGTTAGAAAAGACCCTTAAGATCATCGAGTCCAACCATTAACCTAATACTGCCAAATCTACCACTAAACCATGTCTCTAAGCGCCTCATCCACACATCTTTCTTTTAAATATCTCCAGGGATGGTGACTCAATCACTTCCCTAGGCAGCCTGTTCCAGTGCTTGATAGACCTTTCAGTGAAGAAATTTTTCCTAATATCGAGTCTAAACCTCCCCTGGCGCAACTTGAGGCCATTTCCTCTTGTCCTATCACTCGTTACTTGGGAAAAGAGACCAACACCTATCCTCACTACAATCTCCTTTCAGGTAGTTGTGGAGAGTGATAACGTCTCCCCTTGGCCTCCTTTTCTCCAGGCTAAAAAACCCCAGTTCCCTCAGCCACTCCTCAAAGGACTTGTTCTCTAGACCTTCCACCAGCTTCCGAATGGAATCTTCAAAAAAATGGACACCCCAAATTTCAGCCATTTCTCATCTCAACACTTCCCTAAATGAACTACACTGCTCTATGCTTTTATTTGAACAGCAGATGCACCACTCCAATTCCTAATTACACATGCAGAAAGCAAACAACAGGGAGGGAAAACATAAGGAAAAGCGGAAGGAACAAGGACAGACAAAAAACTGAGAAATAGAAGTCTGTATGTAGATGCAATGCCTTGCTAGTTAATTATCAGGATAGAAACACAGAGAAAAGTAAAGGGGAAACAAGGAAAGGAAGAGTGGTGTGAAGTTACAGGACTTTAGGCTCAGTCTCCTATGGGTGTTTTAAGAAAAAACATCTCACAGATACCCTTCAGAGTATCAGTATGCTCTGAGCACTGCAGCTGCACAGTCAGCTGTTGACTTTGGTTCTCATGATTTCTCATGTGTGTTTTCTGCCCAAACCAGAGTCCTCTTGAACCGCTGAGATCCCAGGATCTCTGGAGTAGTTGTGCACCTTACATGCCACTACCAGATGTTGATAGTTCCCACAGGCAGAAATCTGCCTCCAGACCATTTGGGATCCTTGAGTCCCCCTCCAGGTGCCATGACTCCCATGGAGAAGCCACCAGGGAGGTGGTGAGGAGTAGACACTACCTGATAGAGGAAAATATACGAGGTGTAAATGGGTATTCCAAGACTGTGCTGAAAGCTCTTCCCCTAACTGGGGCAGAGAAGGACATCTTATTACTTGCATTAAATCTGAGTTCCCCAAATGCCCAAGGGCAGTTGGAGCTGTGGGTCTATTTATATTCTTCTTTTACAGCTTGCTTCTCTTTCTCTTTTGTGCTACCCAGGCATACACCACAGGGACTGGGCTCCACCTTGGAGACTATCCCTGTTCATTTTCTTCTTTCTTTCTATCTCTTGATCCTGCATATATCTGATATTTTGCAAACCCATGCCCTCACCTTTGCAGCACAGCATGCATAGCCCAGACAGGAGCTGGGAGAGGGTTAACTTGCTATGGAAGAAGTGAACCTGTTCCCACGCTGAAAAGGCTGTATTAATTGCCATCTGGACAAAGCAGCTTTCATCTGGGTGCAAAAGGCAAGTATCCTAGGGCCTTACTATCACTTCTAAGTCTAAAGTAAGTGCTCCAGAAAGCAGCTGTCTTCTTAACTGTGTGAAGTCTTCAGGTAAGTTGTTATTTTTGTTGCTGTGATTCAAGAGGGCCTAGCAGGGTTGTAATGGCTGGTGGCTACCTGGATTTCATTCCCCTGTAGTGTTGTCAACCTTTGCAGCTTTAAAGTGAGTCTTGAGATATTTAGTATCTGTCTGAAGTCAGTGTAAGACTTTTGATGGTGGTGTTTTTTCCTTTCTGTGCCTTCTTTTTATTTTGTTTTTAAACAAATCTTACTTCATAAGTCAGAAAGGCTACATAAAACTTGAATGTGCAGCCTCTGAGGCGTTGAACACTAGAAAACATAAAGCTTGTTTGCCTTTGAAAAACAGGGAGGAAGGCAATGTGTCTTCAACCCAGTGACAGTTGATTCAGACTCATTACTTTGGGGTGTTGATCTGTAATTTTTTTTCCTTTTAAAATACTTCAGGTTAGGTGGCAATGGTATACCAAGTAAAAGGGTAGGGCCAGGGCTTCCTTTTTTGTCTTTCTGTCTCTTCCTCTACATCCTCTACCTTGCCTTCCTCAGACTTGCAAACCATCACAGCGATTGCAGCTAAACAAACAGTGCTGTGGGCAGATCAGGCAGGTGATTGGGAAGAGAGATAATTTCTCCTGTCTGTCAGGATACTGTCGAACTGTTCTGTTTCCAATTTATTGCTTTAAAAACAAACAAATCATTATCTCTTGGGCTGCACCCCGATGAAAGCTTGGAAAGGAAAAGCCAGCAAGAAGAAAAGGTGTTCTGGGTGAGTGAAGAGGAGTTGGGTGGTACAAAAAAGGAAGAAGCTAAGAGAGGAGGAGGCATGCCAAAGGGCCTGTTGAGGGAAATGTTGCCAGAAATGTATGAGTTGTGTGTGGAGGAGCAGCAGAAGACAAGGGCAAGCATAGATGCAAAAGGAGGACTGGGAACAGCCTGAGCCTGCCAGTGCCTTGCTCTGTCTCGCTGGGACACATGCTCCGGAGGCAAGGATTTGACAGTCCAGACCTATCTTAAATGCAGAGAAAGCTATGCCTGGCCCAGTAGTAACCCGTGCTGTCAATTGAAAATGTTAGCCCCCTCTCCTCTGAGAGAAAATGACTGAATTGTATTCCATTGTCTTTAATATTGCTCCTGACAAGAGGTATCCTCCAGCCAGCTGCCTGCAGCCTCAGTAGGGGTATCTGTGAATGAACTGTCCGGCCACAGCAATTCCTGCTCTGTGATGAACTTGAGAGAGGCCAGTGCCAAACCTCCTGGCTAGTACAAGCTGTCTAGTCAGCTCAGGAGTTAGTTCTGCCTTTCTGGCTTCTTAGAAAGTTGGACTGTGCTGCAAAGGGGCCCCCTGAGTCATGCTGCCTTGGTCTTTGCAGCTACAGATCCCGAAGAGCCAAGCCTGTTTTCTCTTAAGAACTGGTGTTGTAGAGGGTACAAGAGTAGAGCTCCCACAACTGAAAGTCTCTGTAGCTACCCAGATTGCACATCACAGTGCCAAAGGAGTGAAAACTTTCCTAAAATTGCCGTAATGCTGTATCTTCCCTTCATACAAGTGCCTGGGCCTTTATGTTCATTCAGTGTTGTTGCCCATCCTAAGCATCAGTGCCCACTAGTTTAGCACTGATGATAGCTGTCTGAAAAAGAGATGCCTGTCTGCTGAGAGCTGTATTATGGTAAACAAGTCTAACCCCTTTTTCTTCTTCTCCTGTCCCATGCAAAAGCAAACCCCCAACCCAGACAGCATATGGAAAACCGTGGTGCTCCCTGCTCTCCAGCAGTCAGCTTTAATTAAACAAATACCCAGTGCAGCCTGTTCCCATAGATAAAGAGCAGCTCCGTGTTTTTCTGCATGAATGATTTTATACTACAAGAAATGCCAAAACAAGACAGAATGAAAATTGCTCTCACTACGAGTACACAGAGCATGCTTCTCTCTAACATGCTGCATCACCCGTGCATCCCACCGTGACTGCTGCCCTGGTCAGTTAGGTAGGATAGCTAGCATGTCCCCTACTGCAAGAACAATGAAGATCACTGCCAGTACTTCCTTAACTTCTGTAGCCTGGTACTTGGGCCCTACTGGCCTGCATATTCAGTAGCCTTGCCCTTGGCCCAAGCGCACATCAGTTCTTAGAAATTTGGCAATGCTGAAAGGTGAACGGTGATCCCTCAAGCAATGTTTTATCAGTAAACAACTAGTCCGACTCACATAGCTTTTCTGGTTTCTCTTTAAAACCCCACCTTTTGAAGAAATGCTAGAGACGTTGACCAAAAGTCATTATTTGCAGTGCTGGATATCTCAGCTTTCCTGGAGTCTTCTCCTACTTGTCTCTATCTTGCATTTTTTTGGATAGCTGCCAAGAGAACAGATGGAGTCACAGAAAATCATGGCCTAGAAGGGGAAGATTAAAAGCAGAAAGAGTCAAAGGAGAACTGAATTAATCTCAGATGAAGTTTTACTGGCTGTTATCTTTCCTAAGGTGAGGACTGGAGAACCACAAACAGAAACTATTTAGCAATGCTAAGTTTATGTAAGGCCGGTTGCACTGTCTTCTGACTCCCCCAAAATGTATAGCTCAGTGCTACCTCTACCTACCAACGGAGCTGTGACACAACCGAGCTAAGGTTAGCTGCAGACCTTACTCCCTTCTATCATCTCCCTCCTGTGCTAGATCTATTTGTGACTCCAATCAACATGGAACTGAGAGTTAAAGTGAGATCTGAAAGAGGCAGTGTTTCCAAAAGAGTACCTTTCTAGCAACTTGTTGTTTGTAGGTCATTAGACTGGTGTTTTGGAGGGAGTTGAGTATGGGCAGAGTTTATGTTGTAAGGAAACCATACATAATTAAAAATAAATTCAAGATAATTTCTGGAATTTAAGTTGCTTAACTCCTTGTAAAGTCTGATGGCCTCCTCATTGTTATGGGATACTGCTGATGGCAAGAATTTCACAAGATTCAGAGAGGAGCTGGACATTTTAAAGACTATCCTAGGAGAATACTTAATGCAGATCCTTCCCAAAGCCACTGTATAGGGCTCAAACTTTTCAGCATTAGAAGAAGGCTTTTATGGGTGTCCCATGGCTATCTACTGTGACTCTTCTTGCTCTTCCCTCTTGAACATCTGATGTTGGTCATCTCTGAAAAACAGCTACGCAAACCAGATTCACAAATCTGACTGTCTGAGAAATCCTGTGTTAAAGGGCAAGAGGCTTAGTAGCCAAGATACTGAAGTATAGGAGTGCAACAAGACTGAAACTGTCATTTTATTTTACATTCCCAGTAACTACAACAATCCCAACATGATGTTCCCAGGATGCATCTTACAAATGGACTGATTTGGTAATCTTCTCTAAATTGTCAAAGACTTCTGTATTCAGTCAACAAATGACCCAGTATTAAACCCCAAAGAGGAGAACGAGACTGAAGCAGTCTAGAGTCAGATTTGCATGGTAGATTGCTGATGATGAAACTACAACAAATGAAGCAGGGGGAAGAATTGAGCAAAAGATAATAGGAAGATGATGTAGGATTTCTGTGTGTTGACCCAGCAAGCTCTTACCGACACCTTTAGCTACTTTGGTTTTATTTCCCCTTCCCTAACTTCTCAGCCTATGCCTCTTTCTATACTCCACATCTGTTGGTTTTATGGCTATAGATTTACTTTACTCTCCAACTCATCACTGCCTTGACTTCCTCATCAGAAACATCCTCTCAAGTGGCAGTGACTATCCTTAGTCCTTTCGCTATCTGAAGGTCAGTGCCATATTTGTACAGGGCTTGCATATACCACTACAGTCTATGCAGAACCACTCTATATCTGTTCCACATACTTGTCATTGACTCTGCGGTCTGTTGCCTACAGGGATAGATGTTCATAACGTATCTATGTGCAGAATGGCAGTTATATCATCCAGTTCTAGGATTTTCTTAACTTATTTCAGACCAGGGACTGTCTAGCTCTGCCTGCAACCCTTCACTGGCTTAGATATCTAATTAATTGTATGAAAAAATGAAGATGTGTCTAGATGATGTCTAGATACCAGCATGTAACTACTGCCTACAAAAGCAAATTGCTGAAGAAACGCCCTGGCAGTGTCAGGATGATGGACGTATAACATACACATATATGCCCAGCCTTGCCAGGATGCATGGTAGCTCTTCTTTCAGTCCACTTGAGTGCCTATCATTCCACAGCGCTCTCTTTAGCATTCTCAAAGCTGTTCTTCCTTCTTCCCTCCTCCACCCCCCAAAGTCATGCTGGGAGGGGTGCTTGCCTTCCAAAAATGAAAAAATCAAATATCTTTTGTAGTCTGGAACTTGGCCTGCCTTGAACACCTCATAAGTGTGGGAGACAATGTCTTCTTCCATGTTTCTCTACAAATTTGATGATCAAAAAATCAGAGCTCATCCTCTAAAACCTACTTAGCACCTGCTTAATCATCATATTGTTTCTTGGTACAAATTCATTTTAAGTCATACATCCTTTGTATAGCATTACTATAAATTTGTTTTTCTAGTGCCAGGGGATGGGATGAAGATGGGATTCATTGACAAAGTATTTTCAGTTTCTTACCAGAATATGTTGACTTTAGAGACCCTATAAAATATCTTAAAACAAATTCACCTCGGTAGTATAAAATACCATATGCATACACTACTGTTTGGAAAGTGAAAATTCAATGTGACACGCTGACGCAAATGTGTGTCTTTGAGCTATTGTGGGTTCTTCAGAACAGCACAGCTTGGAAGGATAAGCACAAGGCACCGTGCTGAGGAAATGGAATTTCCTGTGCTGGAGGAAGAAGATCTGAGCCAATGCTGCTGTGATCTGATCTTTTTTTGGTTAACTAGTTGAGCGACTATAACAGATATGTCAAATATGCCATTCATTTATCACCATCTGCTTCTAGGGATGGAGATATTAATGCCATATCTTCCTGAACAGTTGGTTTCTCAGCTTACTTTAGTCCATATATGTGGCAGGCATTTCTCCTGTACATCCTCACTCTTACCTTGAAGAAATTGTTGGGAAAAGTGTGGGCAGGACTGGCAGATGAGTGCATGGATTTCGGAAAGAATTCGGGGTGTTTTGCACCAACTTCAGTGCGAAGAACATGTCCAGTGGACATGTGTGGATGTGTACTAAAGAGTATCTGAGCATGAAGGGATAGTGTGAACTGGCATTCATGGGCTTAGGGTCAGAGTCAGCAATGTGTCTGGGAGATAGTGAAGATGAGCTGTGGCTTCTTGTATTCTGGCTCAGTGGGGTCTGCTCCTCTGCCATAGACCTAGACACTCTCTTTTCTCTTGTTGGTGACAGGCTACCTGACAGAAATTTCCTTACCTGAGGATCTAGGCTCCAGACATCACTAGCAAGAGTGAGGAAGATTGGAAAGATGTCACCTGTGGATTCACTGTATTCAGTGAAAATTGCTGCTGACAAGTCCATTTTGTTACCCAGAAACACTTGAAGGAAATCTAATCCATTTTTTAAGCCTACAAGGAGCGGTTGGGCTAGCTGCCAGATTTCCCCTACACCCTGGAAACGGGCAAGAGCCGAAAAAGGAATGGAACACACCCCAGAAATTGACTGGAGGGGGAGAGTCCATACTGGCTTCTGTGTCCAGTCTGCCCAATAATCTCCTTGCGATAGCCAGAAGCAAAGTCTGGGGCCAGCTTTTGGACCCACTTCGAGCACTTCTCATGCTAAGTGGTGCATTACTCTGCGCAGTTTTGTGGCTCTTGGTGCTTCAGCTACAGTGGGATGAAATAACTTACTTAAGGTGAACTAAGGATGATACACCCACTCTCAATTATCTGTGGACTAACTTCATTACAACCAGAGTCAGTCTAGGTGACAGAAATTGTCCACAGGAGGAAACTTAAGGTCAAGTATCTACTGTACAAAGAAAGTCTGATCCTTAAAGCAGTAAACATAATGTATTGCATACACATGCAGTACCTTAATAAAAGGCAGTAGCTTGAAGAGATTTGGAAATAGTACTTAACTTGGACAGAACAAAACATTCGGATTTGGGACACGAGGATGGCCTTGGAGAAGCTAGCATTGCTGAAAGCTCTCTGTAGAGGGGTACTTGTATCTCTGATGTAGCTATGTTGGTGTCTCTTATAGAATTACTAGTTGAGGAAATACTCTTTGGGTTTATGGGGGATGTTTCTCATGCTCTCATATTTGCCCAGCTGAAGTGATTCACTCAGAAGCTTCTCTTCTTGCTATTAATTTCTTTCTTAAGGCACAGTAGGAACAGGAATGAGGGAAATGATTGTACTTGCTAAGCAATTCCCAGGGAGAAACTTCCTGGGTGGAAGACAGTTTGTCATCAGCTGCTAGAGGGGTGGGGGGGCTGCCTCTCCTGAAATGTCTTTGAATCACATGTCAATGGGGACTCCATTCACTCCATTTAAGTTGGATTTCTCTTTTCCAGAGGAACATCAGCCACATAGAGCATGGCTGTCTACTAATTGGATTGGTGCTTTGTAAGCACTAAGAGAAAGAAGGCAAACTGGCAGGAAATGCTGTATGTTGGACTATGCAATAGCCCAATGTACACCACCAGTCTTGTTTAGATCCTCTGTCAATGGTGGAAACAGTTGATGACTTATTGTGATAGACAAGTCACAACACCATTTGCTCTGACTTGCTATCAGGGTGAATAGTGGTACTCAGGAAAAACAGCTACTATGTAAAAGAGCAATCTGATATTCTAAGTGTATGTGCACAGCTAATCATGTGGAGAGGATCCTCTAGTGATACATGCAACACTCACTGGGAGTGAGCAGAGGTTTAATAAGTTGTAGCCAAAACTGTATTTCAGATATCACAACTAGGAAGCTGCTGAGTAAATCTGAAGCATGTGTGAGGGGGAGTTTGTGTAAGTTCCTGAAATAATTTCAATTAAATAATTACCATAAACAGAAGTTGTATTGATTAATTTCTTAATGGAAAGATGGTATATTAATACAAAAATACTTTTCCAAGACATGTGACATTTTCCAAGACAGCATCCCTCACTTCCAACTGTCTTCAATATCATCATTTCTTTTAAAGGTTATATATGTAATGGAATAATTACATGTCTGCAAATGCATGCTGACAGCGACCTTCTGTAGCTTTGAAACATCTTTTCACACCTCTTCTGTTTTGTACTATACAAAGGCCATTTCTTCTTTGTTCAAATAATAGATTTATAACTACATAAAATGGAAACAGTTAGCAAAAGCTCACTTTTAATTACACTGATGAGCATTCTCCAAATCCCCTCCAGTTCCTCATATAATAATTGTAGTTTGTCAGCCTAATACCATGAGTACGTGGTCCTCCTAAAGAAATCCAGAACTAGCACTCTGCCTGAATGCTCTGCTATCAGAGTAAACACCGTTTTTCTTTTCTTCTATTTTGGGCTAATACATATGAACACTATAAAAAACCTAAGGCTTGTGTTAGTGGAATTGGCAACCCTTTTTGTAATTACTGGGACTGTGAAATATAAACACAATTTAGGTCTCTTCCTCAGTAAGAATAAATTATTTTTACTTTTTGAATAAGTGTCAGAATTGGACTCAGTAAAAGGATTTTTGTTATGACTGAGTATTAGATCTGGTTTTAATCAGGCTTAGACTTCTTACTGGCTTCTCACTCGTGTGGCTCATGTTTAACCTCTTAGTACAGGAACAAAGCCCTAGACTTTTCCAGGGGCTAAAATCAAACTGTCTCTCAGCACTGGAGAATGACACAAAGCTATATGAAGGAGTGCTGTTCAGTAATTCAGAATCCCATAAACATTCAAGTTAACTGCATACACAGAAATGGCTCACCACTGAGCTCTTCATGCACCTTAGCGACACTGTCTTCTGTAGACTTGCCACTGCATGGAAATGCATGGCCAGATTTGCTGCTTGTATCACTGCAGTTCTGTGCCCTTGCAGGCAGCTCTGTATTCAATGCTGGATACCAGGTTAGCATGACAGTGAATTGCACCAGCTATTAAAGACAAGCTTAAAAGCTTGTTACTACCACATTGGGCTGATGCACTAAATTTAAGTAGTGGTTTTATTCTGCGTACTCACCAAAGATTATCAAGATTGTTCTGTGAGGTAAGTCCTGCTGCCTAGTACTGAGCTGCTCAGACTCTACTGTATGTTGAGGCTTGACACAAAACATTGTAACAAGAGGAGTGCAATTGAAGGCAGTGAGAAAGATCATGGCTTGGCTTGGCTTGGCTTGCAGAAGGCTGCTTCAGGTCCTTGGTTTGGGGCCTTAGCTATGGAAACCCAGTTACTACCAGACCTGCAGGTATCTGGGGCTGTTGCATCAATGACACCTACAATTGCAACTGGAGTGGTTTCCTAACTGGAAAGGGCAACAAGGAGGATTAGGATTGCAGAACCGGACATAGGGTGCTTGGTGGCATACACAAGACTAAATTTTGCTGTTCTCTGATGCTTCAGAGCTGAGCTGCTTCTGCTGTGGGAAGGGGAAGAGCAGAGGAGAAGGGCAGGACCAGTTGCAGAGCTGATTCCAAGCCTCAGGTGACAGGAATAGTCACTATTGTTTCAGGGGAAATTTAATTTCCCCATTTCCCTTCCACACACACCCATGTGCTTCCACCAGGGCCTTGACATATGGGAAGTAGGCAGTGTTCAAGACTGCTTGTGGACACAGCAGCTGGTTGACACCAAGAGCAGCTGAATTTGCATATGTAATTGCCCTGGAAAGAAAGTATCATTTGGCACTAATGCGAGTGGGGAGAGGATGCAACTTGTATGCTCAGCACTTGACCATCACGGATACTTGGTTTTGGGTTAAGAGGAGGTTTCACAGTTTCTTGAGGCTTCATAAACTCCTGACCTTGCTAAGGTAGCAGAAGAGCAGGTGGAATTAATGAGGTATCCTAAGATTTGGAAAAGCTATGAAAGTTGTTCCCTTTCCCCATCTTAACTGCTCAATAACTCCTGGGATTTAAAACGAGTAGGACATACAATGTACTGTCAAGTCAATTTATCAAGACGATGACAGTTTAGGTTAATCTTAGTTGCAGGAGTTGGATTATTTTTTACTCCCTGTCTGCTGTGGCAGCACTGGGAAAAAATCACCACAAAAATGGAGAAGGCATCACTTCTTAACCTGATGCCTTGCATACACTAATTGTTCATCCATACCCTATCTCAGAACTGAGATACAAATGTCAGCTTACACTCATATACCTGGCCAAAAGAGCAGTACTTCAGTCAGTGATGACTATAGGAACCTATATAGCCTGCATCTGCAACCAAATGTAGAGCTCATCTTGAATTAAATGAGCTGCTTATGTCTGTCTATACTACTGGCTCTCCCTGTAGTGCCTTATTGCAGCTAGCTTGTGGCTTGTGGGGAGTCTTAACTTGCTAAAGCATCTGACTTACAAATCCATTACTGTTCTCTACTTAATAAAGCTTTGAGCTTCCCACCACGTGCTGGAGTTCTTTGTTTCCTTTCCTTTATTTGGAAAAAAAAAAATATAAGGTGTGGTTCTGGAAACAAACATAAGAGGACTACAGGAGCCTGATTTCTGCACAGATATTTCAGGAAAGTTGCAAGAACAATTACTGGAGATCAGAGTGAGGAGCTGCGGGACTGATTATGTTTCTGCTCCTGAAACAAGATGGCTGACGCAGACCTTCTGAACCTTGTGGTACATACAGCTGGACAATCTCCTCTAACAACTGAGATATAACAAGTTTGCTTCAGTACCCTGGTGCCAACAGGGCTGTAGCATAAGCTGACACCATGTGGCTCAGCATAAGCTGGCAGTGCTATTTGTGTTTTCACACTTCAGCTGTGAAGCTACATCAGTGATGGTTCCAGACTCTAGATGCTGGGATGTGACAATACTTCCCTTCTTGGGAAGAGGAGACAGCAGTAGCAGTATCTGCATCTGTGGTTACTTTAGCCCTAGGAGCTGTTGAAATCTTGATTCTTGTGATGAATGGATTCTGCCTAGACGCTAGTTTAGCCTTGGAAGCTGTGTGGTGGGGGAAATTCCACTTTTGGCAGCTGCTGTTCTGTATAAAAAGTGTGTAGTGCATGAAGAGATCCCAGAGCTGTAGAAAAGGTGTTGGGAAGAGACAATGAAGCCTCTCACAGGAAAAACAGCCTAGTAAAATTAAGATTTTAATTAAACAAGTGTCAAACAGTGAGAAGCACAGAGATGGAACTCTGGATTAGGAAGATTCCTTCCTATTCTCTAAGCACAGGTATGAATAGACGAGAGCAATTAACACGCTCCTAGGCTAGGAGGGTCAGCCTTACTTGTAGCTGAAACACAGCCCCCTGCATCCAGGGAGTAGCTACACATAATAGTTGTTCTCAGGGTGACTCCAGAGCAAACAAATTGTGACAGAGATTCATTAGTCACTGGATTTCTTTCATGGTAATGAAGAAGAGCTCAATCAATGTGCCATGGAGACTAAATACTCTCCCTCCTGTGCTAGGAGGGGTACTCTGCCTCCAGGGTCATCTAGTTCTATGCTATTTATATGCAGCTCTGCTGCTCCACCCCAGTCCCACCCTACAGGGAGATATGATTTTTCGTGCCTTGTGTCTTGATTCTGGATTGGCAGAATTCCTGTCTTCCCATGGCTGCTACTTCTTCTTCTACAGGATTAGTACCTGATTCCCTACACAGTTAGCAGATACCAGCATGCTCACACAGCACAAATACTCTTGAAATCTATGAAGAAGGAGGAATGCTGTCCTGGGCTCCTTCCTGTGTGCCCTTGAGAAAGGCAGAATTTGATTTGCAGCTGCAGACCACTATTTAGTCTCTACAGTCTGATGCCTCCAAGGTCATTCTGGACAGTGGTCTGGGGACCATCTGTAAAGTGAAATTCTTGCTAGACAGTCAGCAGTCACCTGACCAAAAAAATCAGAAATGATTCATGGTGGAGGGCAAGTAATACTGAATAACATCCATTCTTGCAGCAAACTGACAAAAACACCTAAACAGGGTGAGAAAGGGGCATCCTCTTTATTTTTGAGGTAAAAGTTGTTCTGCCTTGCTTGCAAAACCAATGAGTAAATAACACTGAGAAGCAAATCTGCCTTTTATACACTTGCCTTCTATTTTAACTAGAAAGGCATCTCTTCAGGACCTTCCTTATCCCTGCCTCCTCCGTGGTCACGATTACTTCAATACAATGGCCAATAGCATATCCAGACTAGTTGAGAATAGCTGTATTGATAGTTCCATGTTCCTCAGCTGACCTCTCCATCAAAAAGTAGATCTCCCAGCTCAGTCTAAATTTAAAACTCTCATTGCATTTTATTCCCCTTTTCACTGTACCTCTCCTAACAGTTGTTTCTCAGCTGAATGTTGATTGCTTTCACCACCATTCTAGTCACTGCTTACTCAAGCCATATAAACTTACACTTCATTGATGTGTTTGATTCTCCTTCTACCTACCATATTTTCAAATTAAGCTTGATGCTAACAGATTAATCTCTCTGGTCTGTGTGGCAGCAGCAGTTATGCCTACAATACAACTGGGATGGGGCTCAGCACAGTGGTCCTTGCTGGGATCTGAATCATCATAAGCAAGAGATACTTTGGCAAGAGGACAAGAACAGTGGTCACTACGGATTGGGGGGGGGGGGGGGGGGGGGCAGGGGGGGCGGGAGGCACTCTGATAGGCAGTTTCTATCAGGAGGAACTTTGCTTTTGCAAGAAAGGATGCATTATGTGATATTTACAAAATGACCAAAGAGATGTCATTAAAAGTACTGGTGTGTGTCTGTATGTGGTAGAAAGAAGCAGTATTTTACAGTCCTGAGATACAGGTGTTTTGTATCAAGCATTTCTTCCAAATTGCCAAGATCAGGGTAATTGATGCTGCTGTGAACTTGAGGACATTTGCTTGGGTTTTCCAACTTTGTGCAGAAAAACTGAACTCTTCCACCCTTTTAGGCACCTTGAAGACCACCATCTCCTTTTTCCAAAATAAATTAACAGAATAACTGGAATACATAAGACATTTCAGACCCTGTTTCTATGTCCTCAGTTACTAGGCACTTTAATTCCTGTATCTCTAGGAACAACCACTGCCTTAACAATTTCCTTCTTGTGTACCACTTGTCTCCGCACTATACAGTACTAAGACAGTGAAGATCATATTGCCAGAGTTTTGACCCAGCACAGACAAGGCTCACTGGAAGAGTGTGTTGGGATGTTCCAGGTTGATGTTATTTTGGAACCTGCAAGGTCTTAGAATAGCAAGGATTTTTGTTTTCTTGACAAAGTAATGCTCTTCAAACAACTTAAGTGGAAGACACTGTCTTTCTCTTCAGGTCTTATGATAGCAGGACTTGTATTCTATTCCCACATTCACTTCCAAACAGTGACCCATTCTTAGCTGGACGGAGACAGAATTTCCCATCTTGAAGAACAGGTTGCATTACAGATTGGAGTCTCATGGTTAGGCTGCACTTGGAATGGACCATGCTTTTCTAGCATTTACTGAGATTTCATAGTGATTACTGTCATAGGACAGATCAAGCCTCTTTGCAAAACAGTGCTGAGTTGTATAAAAGGCATCAATAGAGAAAAATATAGGGGTTTTTTGCTGCTTCAGCCATGGGGTGTAACTTTATGCCATGATTCAGTTGCATATTTCAGGCACCATTGTTAAGATGTTGTCTGGAGTAATCAGCTTTCACTGCTTACGTAGCTGAAAATGCCTAGCTGGTTTGTGTGTTTTCAAGATATAAGGCTATTTAAAAAAAATCAATAGTCAAACTCAGGGTGAATTTGTGTTACAGTAAAATCAAAGTACCAATGGGAGAATGGATTTTGTGGAAAAGAATCATCTAAAAGGACACTTAAGGTAAAATACAGCCCTACTGTAAATTTATTGGCATCAATGGCATTTGCATAGCCTATGCACAGACGGATCTGGTTTGGAGACTTGTAGCTCCTAGCTAATCAACAAGTTTAATGGGAATGTCAGCCCTTGATATCAGGAGAAGCAGGATTCTGTTCCTATACAGTAGCCAGGCAAATTACATTAATTGAGTTAATTTTATAATTTGTTTTTATTCACTCTGTAGCTGTATGAATAAAGTGAAAATCAATGAATAATATATTCAGTGAACTTTGTGATATTTCTTACTCTAGAATCAGTTTGTCCAGCTCTGTTGGAGAACTTCACAGGTGCCATGGTAATGTTTCCACACACTCCACTTATCAACAGTTCTGAGACAGGATCAGAGACTCTAGTAAAGGTTAACCATATTAGAAGGTACCCCATAAATAAACCATAAGCAAAACATAAATGTACTAGGAGATTCCCCATAAGCAAAAAGACTGGAAGGATTCCAGAAGACCGAAAGATTTCCAATGATGCACAGGGAAAACGCTGTATAGAGTCCAAGGTACAGAACATAAGGGAGGAGTTTGGAGGCCTCTATGCAATTCTTACTCTTTTCAGAGGAAACATATAATAACTGCTATCAATATGCTAGCCAGAAAAGGGTAAATAAAGTTTGTAATGTCTTTGACCACCTACTTGCTTGTGCAGGCATCAATTCTACATCTAATCATCCTTTGCCCTTAAAGTTTTCTCAAGGCAGAATGGGTTTGATTGAAACAGAATGTACCCTGGCTAGCTATATGCAACCCTTTAACATCACACTCTTAAACCCCAAACCCTGGTCTTATTAAACCGTTAGCACTTCTGGTACAGTGAGAGACAGAGGATGCCCCAGAACTGCAATAAGGCACTGATGAATACTGTTTCCAAAGTTTTTAATCTTTCCCAGCACATACAAAAGAAGCAGCTGGCCAAGAGTAAGGGTTGAAATGGAATTTGATTGTTATTCATCTGGGATACCCTCCAACTCCCACTAAAACAGTATTTCCACTGAGTTTGTATATAATCTGATTTCAAGTCCCATGCAGTGAAACCTAGCCAATTCAGCTCTTAAGGGTTGTCCTGACTCAAATGCTAACTATCTGCATTCAAATGAAGGCTCTTCCTACTTATGAACAGATCTTTTTCTTGTGTCTGTTGCATGAGAAATGTCATTTATTGCCATTTCAAGTGGGAGAATGAGTAAACAATATGGCTTCTCACACAGCAGCCTCCCCTAGCAATGCCTATGTTGTCCTCCCTGTCTTCAATCTTTTTACATTTTTAACTAAACACTTTCAAATGGGAATAGTTTGCTGTGGGTAGCAGAATCAACAGCCTCATCTTAAGAGCCCCTAATGATTCCATGCTAAATACTTCTTGAACATGGGTTTAGAGATTATGTGTGCGGGCATGCAGTTCTGAAAAATCTGTGGCTCACATATGATCCAGCACGAGTCACAGAAAGACTGAAGCAACAGCAAGAGAGGTGTGAACTGTCCCACTTATATGCACAGAATCTGTGTGCCAGTATTACAAAGTTCTACATGACTTACTGTGTCCCACTAAGTTGATGCTGAGAGCAGGCACAGCTTGCAGTAGAAGGCGGTGCGTGCTTCACTTTTAGGAAATGAAAACATTAGTTCTTAGCTGCCCCATTTCCTCACTGAGATCAGTGAATCTCTTGTGGGTGCTAGGCACATCATTTACAAATGTCTGGAAAGACCTCTGATCCTTGGGCTGAAGACACTTTGAAAAAGCAAAGTGGTGGTGGCTGCAAGGATACTACTACGCCCGTGCTCCTGCAGCACGTCCCTTTGGGTGAGGGGTGACAATGATTTGTTGAGGCACTCCGTGGAAGCCTGAGCTACCATGGCCTGTGCAGTGCTTGTTTTCTGAGGTAAACAGGAAATCTCAGACCTTAGTAATGTCAGTTCTGAACTTCTCACCAGGGCTAAATTCCATTTGAAGGGAAAAGAGCAGCAGGAAAGATCTCTACATTTAGTTATCTCATATCCTGTCTTACATCGTCCTCTCATGAGTGTGCCAGAAGGCCAAAAGAAGACCTCTAATTGTCGTGTATGACCTGCATAACAGGCCTTTCCAGTTGTTGACATGGCATGTGGAAGACTGAGTGAGCTGTGTTCCTCTTCCACTTAATTCAGAGTGACTGGAGAGGATAACCTTTGCCCTGAATCTGCAGGGACTTGAATCTATGTCTCTCTCCCTTCCCAAATGAGCTCTGAATCCAAAAAACTTACCTGCAAAAGTGCTAAGCTGGATCTGAATTTCAGCCTCCAAATTTTCTTCTTAGTATTCTCACTGGCAAATTGTACCATTGCATTTGGAATGCCATACCCATCTATAGATTTAATCATCAAAACATACTTAAATACCAAAAATTTTATTAATCTTTGTCAGAGGCTAGCAAAACACTCTCACTGTTTTTGTTTTCTTTGAGCTTTCCCAGGCAACTCTTGCCTCTTTTCAGGGTCCGTCTTCCACCTGCTGGGATAGGAAGTTGTGTTGTCACTCATATGTCTTAATCACTATGCTTGCTTTGAGGTTCTGGAAAAATAGGAATTTAAATAGCAATTTAAAACTGCCATCCTGAAAGCTCTCTCACCAGTGTTTGTAGCTCAAACACTCCACCTAACCTGACTCGACGAGAAAATGGAGTTGATAAGCATAGTATGTGACTCTCCATCAGAGACTCTCAAGATCCAAAGCTCAGTGCTGGCTCTGGGGCAGCACTAGGAATGTCCCCGTACCACTGCCTGATTCAGCCTCTACTCTAATTTTTGAAGTTGTGGTGCCTTGTATCATGTCTAAATTAAAATATATTCTTGCATTAAAATGTTTTATAGAATTCAACTTCAAAAGCTGTCTCAGAAACTATCTCCCCTTTGTGACAATAATGCACAGTCCCACTCATTTCTTTGCTCCACAAAGTGCTGTCAAACATGTCCAGCCATCCAATGCTCACTGCAGCAAAACTGTTCATCTTTCAAAGGCAGCGCTCTCAAAGCTCTTTACAAACCCCACTGGCAGACACCTCATGCTACCCCCCTGCAAGCGAAATGAGTAACACTCATCTAGTCACACAGGGGGATGCTAAAGTAAAGCAAGGCAATGCAATTTGCCCACTGTCACACAGCAAACTTGTCTGTAGCATGAAGCTCCTACCTTTCTAACACCTCTGTCCTGGTTTCCAAGCAATAGCCCAAGCTTCCTCTCTATTCAGCAGCTCAAACTACTGCAAAGGATTAAGTAGGTACTTAACACCATATTGAACAGGAGCCAAAAGAATTAATTTCACAGGAGAAAAAGAAACCAGCACAAAGAATTCAACAAGTTGGAGGGTGAAGAACATATGTACTGATTAAGAGACAGAAACAACCTACAGTTAACTGCTAAAGCTTGTAGTTGTCAAATCTAGCCCTCCCATACTGCTTCCCCCTGCCCTGATTTGTGATAATTTGCAGCCTTTTTATATAAAATTCCTAGAGAACAGAGTGCAAGTCACTTCTGCCCAGTAGTTCACCTGGCTAGGGTGCTCCTCTAAAGGTCACTGTAAGTTCCTTTACTGGATAGCAGCCTCAGGGAACAGAACTGGGCACCTGTCCTTGAAAAGATTGTCATCTGAATCCTGGTGCTCTTCTACATAGCCTAAACTGTAGTCCCAAAAGAGTACGTCTGTCTCAGAAGCACTATGCTGTGCCTATCTGAATTAAGTATTATCCTTGTTCTGACAGGGCTGCAGATGCTATGCAACCTGACATTGGAATAGCAAATGAGCTCAAATAACCAGAAACAGTCCTTGAACCTAAGCAGTATAAACCTGGTTCTTCCAGGCTGACCAAACCAATCCATTCATTACAAGTAGCAAAGGCAACACAGAATGAACTGGAATGAAATGGTTCACATCACAAATAGACCCCAGAAACAGGAATGAAGCTGACCTGTACTGCTCGGTTGTTACTAATAGGTTAGCTTTATAGGTATTTTAACCAGTCTTCTCCCTCCAGAAGAGAACATATAGCCTCAATAACCCAGTGAGAACCTCTAGCTATTTGTCAGCACACCAAATAAGCAACACCTCTCTGTTGAAATCACCACTAAAGCTCATAGAAGTCTTGCAGGAGCGTACAAATGGGCACAGCAGCACCTGGCTAAACATCTGCTTGTATGTTGAGAGTAGAGAACTGGAGCCCCTGATGTCTTCTTGTGGAGAAAGAACCCTCTCCTGCTTAAGCTAAAAGAGGATCTCTGTGAGAATGCGTAGGTGTCATTGGGATTGTTTCCTCCAGTCTCCAGTCTTACTTAAACCAAACATTCTCCATCTCTTCTACTACACTGCAAGAAGCAGATGGCACATATGCACAAAGAATACTAGAGATAAAGGGTATGTCTAGAACTTGGGTCTATTTCATGGGATCATTAAAAATGTTAACTTTCCCCAAGGCACACATTAACAATCTACTTGAGTCCTCACACCTTACCTGCTTCCATTCAGGCAGAAGGTATATCAGGAGGTGGGAAGTGCAGCATAAGCAAGATACTTAATTTGATATAATAAAATAATCATACTGAAAAAAGTTGCAATATGCCCTAACAGGCAACAATAAATCTCTTTCACTAACTGACTGTCACTAATAGCTACTGCAAGCAAAGGGAAAAATAAAATGGAGAGCCAGCAAAAGCCTCAGCCAGCCAACAGGAACAAACACCAACAAATTTTCATAGAAGCATTTGAGACGTTCTCTCCTTACCAAACAACATAGACAAACAAAATGCAGCCCTCACATGATGAGGTTTATCCCCTTTTGTGATTGATCCCAACACATATTCCTTTATGTGGAATTTCCAGTATGAGGAAAGAACATGAAAGCTACAGGCCATACGATGCACACGGAATGGAGAGCAGCCTTTTTCCCCCTTCCATGTTGTTCTAGCATTGTGCCTTGTCTTTAGTTTTAGGTTCAAGAAGGTTATTAGCCTTTGCAGATTCCCACAGGCATGAGTTCTTCTGCTGAGCCGGCCAGTAGGAAGGCCTTCTTGCTATAACTGTTCCTACTCATATGGAACTAGCTAGGAGTTTTCATCACATTGCAGCTTAAGTCATCAATCCTGAACACCACATCACTGCTGTGCAGGCTCCCTCCTCCTGCAGACTAATCTTGCTGCTTGGCATCAGTGGAAGAGCTTTCAAAGTTAAGGAGTACTGGCACACTTGAAATTTCAGCTAATCCCCTTTCAAAAGGCATTGTTGCTATTCTTGGAATAATGAGTAGGAAGTTTCCTTACTCTGTTAATGGGTACAATTAGAGGCAAAATTGTTGAGTCATTTTCTGACAGCTTGCTCCAAAGATGCCATGACCCATATCACTTCTGGTTGAAGCAAAAGAAGCCAAAGCATTCAAGTTTTTGTCTGAATGACAGTTCATTAAACAGCAACTGGTCAAAAATTGCTAGAGTCCAAACATTCTCCTGACAGTAAGTGCTTTTTCGGCCCAGAAGGAACACTTAAAGATTTTTAAATGTTGGTTAACTTTTTTTAATGACCTTCCAATGGAAAATCTAGGAACAAAAAAAACAGTTTGCTAATTCTTAAGCACCACATTTTACTGAAAGATACACTTTCTCATGAGACCTTATACATTGAAAATGTGTGGGTGGTTTCTTAGCCAGTTTTAGTGTTCATAAATATTCTCAAATGGTGCCAGAGAGAGATTACAAGAACTCCTTATGCTTGTGCTCAATGGAAAGAGCTTCTGAATTCTAACTAATCTGTGTGACTTCTTAACATGGAGTGACTTCTTAACATGGAGAACCTCTCCTCTTGGAGACTAGCCACTAGATGCTGTTATTCTGGTAGCACAATTCCATCGTCATGGACTAAGTGCAATGTTTTCTCCCTCATTTGGTAGCATGATCCATCTTGGTTTAGGGTGGCTGAACTTCACCTGAGAAGTGAAGTTTACCTCCCTGTAAAACGGTGTTAGTACAGTTCAAACTACCTCTGAAGACATGCCTGCCTCCTCTTCCCCACCAACCCCATCTACTGGCATTATGATGTCTGTGCTCATGCTGTAGCTGTGAGAAAGACATTGCAATGCTATTCATTGATCTGGGACATATCATGTGCTCTTTCTCATGCAGTAGTGGTGACTATGGATACATGTGTGATTGCATTCATATTGGGAAGAGGAAAATGTTAGAAACCTGATTGCTGGAGAAGATGTGAAAGAGATAAAAATTAACGTCTTGATGCTAAACTTACGTGTCTGGAGTCTCCAACCTGTGTGAGGCACATAGCTCGGCAAAGAAGACACTGAAGATACCTTGCCCTCTGTGGTGCTACTAATATCTTTTGTAAAATTAAGGTAGAACAGCTGTCCAGAATAAGAACAATAAGCAACTTTTTTAATACTTCCATTAATTCCCTAAGTGCTTTAGAAGGGGGATAGGAGGGAGAGAGAAACAGAGACAGTGCTGTTGATGTCTAGCCATCTCTTAGGTGGGATTTGGCAATCAGTATGCTGCACAGCTGTGTAAGGAGGAGCTTTGAGCCAGAGATATCTAAACAAACCCCTTCTCTTGCAAAATAGACTGGAAGATCAATTAGGGATCTAGCTGCTCCTTTTCCATGAGTGTTAATGGAAACTAAGCACCTGAAATCTCTTGGTGACTTTGAAAGACTCAGCCTTTTTAACTCATTCAGAGCAGACGGGAATGCTGATGTTCAGATTTCAAATCTGAGATTTGCTGCTCCACCGTGAGCTTCTGAGAAACCAGTTTCTTTGCCTTTGAACTGAACCGCTTTTGAAAATAAATGCTCAGATCACTAAGCCGTTTTGAACAGGAACTAAGAGCTGTCCTGCTTGACTATAAATTGCAGGTAAGCTGAAGATTCCACATATGACTGCAGCATGTCCACAGAAGCCAATGTTCCTTGAAAGATGACTGGTTTCCTTAAGTTTATTCTGCTGTCCTAGAGGAAGCGTACAGGCTGGATTATGTGAGTTTCCACAAGAGTATGTCATTCTACTGCTTTTAGACCCTCTGTAAGCTTCTATGTGATTCTTTATCACTTTGCATTAGTCTTTCTGCACTTCTGACTAAATTGTTGCAGTTGATTGCATTACAGAAAGGGAAATTACCCTTTCGCTTGTCTTTGATAGCTTAGTTTCCTCTCACCAGTAGAAAATGCAGCATGAGGAGCTTTTATATAAGAAAATACGTGAAAATACTGAGAACAGGCAGAAATTGAGGGTCATCTAGCTCAAGACTGGCAGTTAGAATGTTTTGGAAATGAGACTGGGCATTGTTTGTGTTGTATTCTTGCCACCTGCAAGGGTATTTTTTTCTACTTTAAAAAGAATTGAAGTGAGATCCTTGTGTTTAGGATGACAAAATTCATAGCAAATTCAGATTCAGGGTGACTCCAAAGCAGGCAGACTGTGACAAGTTTTCACTGCAGTTGCTAGACCTCCTTCACTGAGTTGAAAAAGTCTGTTTAGCAATGCTCAGTGGCCTACAGCTATGCTTCCTCAGGTTGCACTCATGTCAGCTATTATAAGCGAAGTGAGTCAGTCTAGGCATGCAGTTGGATTAAAGACTTCCAATAAAAACTGAAGGGGGTGCTGCGGTAAGTGGCAGTCTTCCTTCTGAATCATCATTGCACCAGTGCCATGGCATGGTGCTATAAGGTTCAGTGTCCCTACCAAGACGTAATGCTGAAGTCACTTGAACTCCTAGTAAGACTAAATGGATTTATTATTGTTGTTGTTGTTGTTACATGCTTGCACGTCTGAACTTGGAGTCTTCTGTCAAACTCCATTTGGTTAACAGAAATCACGGGGGCTATGGTCATATGCACCAGCTAATGGCCTGGTCTCAGTTGGTTAGCCTAACACCTGCACAACAGATTTTGTGGAAGAAATGGCAATTCTGATCACAGGGGACTGCTGCCTTCTGTCCCAGAGGCAGCTGTGTCTCAGTAGCAGGTAATGGTCAGTTTGAGTGCTCAGAAAGAAGAAGCGTTCTGTCAGTGGATATTAATATTCTTCTGGTTTGGTAATGAAGTACAATGTCCCTCAGGGCAAGAAGAAAATTCCAGTCTATAGCCATTATTTGATGGAACTGTTTCCAATGAACTCCTTAATTCACAAACTCTTTTTTTCTAAGGGGAATAATGCTTCTGAAAAGCTTTGTTAAGGCTGTTTATGGAGGGAGAGAATTTCTTAACTGCTTCAGCTAGTGCTTCAGTGCAGGGTATGAATGCCAAGAATCCCTCTAAAGTTCATGCAACTATCGGAAACTAATAGAAATTTAATTGCACTGCTGTGTAAGAGCCCCTGCAAAGTGCACATCAAAGCCTCTAGCAGACCATAGAATTGGGATCATAGAGCAGAAGAAGTGGAATCGATTGGAATGGTCATGGGCACCTTGAAAGCATGCTTGGAATAGAAGGTATAGCATGGTTGTGTCAAAGGGATGCTCTGCGGATGACCTGTGGGGCTGGGCACTGGTGAGTGCCATGCACAGAAGGGAACTGCATGCCAGACTTTCCTTAGGAAAACTAAATAGCAAAGAGACTAAGGGATGAGCTGAACTTTCACACGTGTGTACTGTTCTGCATTACACTGATTCTGGAAATCTGACTGGAAATCTAACGGTGGCTAGCTGGAATGGGAAGATATTAGAGGTTGGCAGGATATTCCTCAATATTCTTTACTCAACAGCTCAGTGTCATAGCCTTGCATTTTCCTTCATGATCCTTAAAATGGGAAAGACAATTATTTGCATCCTTTCCTATCACCCTCTTCTCCATAACCCAGAGCTGAACACGCAAACCTCTGAAAGTATGCCTGTAACTAGACTGACTCCTCAACTTTTAGAAGCTAAAACACAGCTGAGGGCAGGAGGTACTAATGAGACACTAACAAGCAGAGAAGGAGTGATGGTGTTTTGAATCTCTGTAGGGTTGGGGTTTTTCTCCTTTATATAGTACCCAAAGTTTCATAGTCTCTATATAGACATGAAAGATGTAGGCCATCCTGGTCCAACACAACGGGTTGGTCTTGTCATGTGCTAAGTGCTCTGAACAAAATTCTGTGAATGCCTAGAAATAGACTTAGGTTCCTTAATCATGGGCTCATGAGGTGTTATGGCTGGGGAGGGAGGAGTTTTATTATGTGTATGTAAGTCTGTGCTACCCTTTCATTTTTTTCTGGGAGATTCTAAACCTAAAGCATTTATGATATTCTTTCATGCCGTTCCTCAGCCTATCATTATTTTCTAACCATCCCTCTTTCCAGTGGACAGTATGGATTGCTTTCTAGGTACATTGAGTTTGACTTACCACACCTTTCTTCTACAGTAATTAAGACTTGTGTAGTATTCTTGATTTCCTTTGCTCTCTTTCTGGGACATTTTCTAGTTCTGGCTTTTGTTCTTTTGCTCTTTTGATGGAGGCTGCAAGTTCGTTGGAAAGCGTTTTGCTGCCTGCAGTACACATAGAATAAAAGTGCTGTGGATTTTTGTTACTAGGTGTCTCCTGCATGGCTGCTTTTGTCTGCAAGGAACTAGAATTAGTGACTTTGTAACAACCGGTACTGAGAGCTCCAAGTACCAGGATGAAATTAGGAGGTGCTTGTACCTCATTCCCCTTCCTCAACCTCTCTCTTGCTTGTAATGTCTCAGAAAAACTGTGGCAGCCTCAGCATCTCAAAAAGATCAAGGGGATGGCACTTACATTTATTGTTTGACCTCAGACAAAATAAAAATCCTCTGTCTTTCTGGTTATGTGAAGTTTTTGACCAATGGGAGATTCATAGGAAGAAAAACCTATAAGGAGCAAGACAAAAAAAGGAAAGGAACAGAGCATGATGGAAGTACAAGAGGTGGACGTGGAGTGTTATCATGCGGTTTGGGCATCCTAATTCTGCCATGGTGACTAATTAAGTTAGGGCTTTTACATCAATCCAAGGAGTGCTCCAGTGAAAGATAAGATGAGGAATTGTTAATAATGGAAGGAGACAGAGGATACAATCAGGAAGAAAGAAAAAAGGGAATTGTACAACCTTATAGAATGGAAATTCAGATGCATCTGGAGGTTCGTCCTCAAAGATGAATCTGCAGGCTCCTCCACTGGTGCGCTCCATATGAAATACCATAAGCTGTGAGGTAATTGTGAACCTCCAGGATCAAGCAATACTAGCACGTTTGAGAATGAGAAACTTGCCACATGACCCTTAGCTCTCCACAAAACAACAATGCTGACATCTGAGAATAGACTGCTCAACATGCAACAGCAATAAGACCATCTGGCCCAGGAGCAGATACTTTTGACGACCAAATGCCATCTTGCAGAATGTGCTGAGGCTTTGTGACTCCTGGATGGCATGCACCTCTGAAATGTAGCAGGTCTTATCAGTTGATAGCATTAGCTACTACCTCATCTTCTCCTTCCACCTGTTTGTTGTTTTGCTTTGTTTTGTTTAATTAACCCAGCCTTCTGAAGGAGAGGGCTATGCAGCAGTCACTCTTGTGTTTAACTTCCTTCATAAAAGCAACTGCTGTCAGACAGTGTTGGGGTTGGAGTGATTACAAGATCCTTTACATAAATCACCCTCCTAAAACTCATTTGCGTTAACAAGTTCTTGTATCAATGTTCTCTTTATTATCTCTCCTTGGGAAGGCTTGCAGTCTGCCTCGAGACCCTCAGTCTGCTAAAGGAGGAGGCAAAATGAAGGCAACTGAGTAAGTATACTAAAAACTATGCATGTATTACAACAGACTGACTGTTGCACTCGTGTGCCCCTGTAAATGCTTTCCAGGGAAATGCAAGGCAAAATAAAGTGCATTGCTTTTTGCTTCTTTAGCATTTATAAAATCTGTCTTCATATGACATTGCACTTTTAATTACATACCTCCTTTCCTCGCACAGTTTTTATTCAACCTTACCTCCTTTTTCTTTTGTGTCAGATCCTTACTGAAACAAACCTGGGGCTTTTGGTCTCGACAGTGCATGTCAGGGAAGATGTAGGGGATGAGGGATACCTTTTATTCCATTTTGGGAGGGTTTTGATGATGATGATGATGATTTTCTTTGATTTTTTTGTACTTTTTAAAGTAAAATTAAATACGGGACTGTGGAAGGAAAGCAGTGCTGTCAGTGTTGGCTTCATGTGACATTCCTATTTGTGATTCTTTAATATCCTTGACTGAATTCCACAAAAAGGAGGAACTAGGCAAACAAAGACTTCATGCTTTGAGTGTTTGGAAAGTAAAAATCCGCTGGGGCTAAAAAAAGGCAAACTAAAAGAAAAAAATGTTTTTTGACGCATCTTTGTCTCACTCGTGATAGAACCAGAACGGGCTTGAACTTTGAGATATGCAGCAGTGCACAGAACAGCTGCTGTGGCATTGGGACCCATGCCATGTCCATTACTACAGCCAATTGTTCTCTTAGAGACAATAGCCACTGTTGACTACAGCACTACCCTTCTTCTTGCTTGCTTATTCAAGATATTTTTTTTAGTTAGTAATGTAGCCTGTATTTCTACCAAGGCTGAAATAGCCTTCCCTATTAACTGTTCAATCCAGCTACTAAAAGTTTAATTAAATCTGCATCTGTTGCCTGTGGGCCCATTAGAACTCCAAGGCCCTCTGCTCTCTCCTCACTTATGTCTTTTATGGCTGTGGGCTTCCGCTGGATTGGTTTCATTGCCTTCGATGGTTACCCTCAATTTGTGCCAAGGTAAACAAAACAGGAATTACACACTAAGAGTCTAGAAGATATTGGGAACAGACAAAATATGTGAGTAATTTTCTTGTTTAGATCTATAGTTCATTCTGAAGAAAATCTGTTTTGGAGACTGGTTTGGACACTGTTTGGGAGGTTGCTTGATCTATCTTTTCTTGAAAACCTATCCTTGTGTAATTAATAATTAAAACAAGAACATCAAAAGCCTGATTGAGAAAATTGGTTTGGATTCTTCATAGTCAAATCCCCAAAGAGCCAATGAACGCATACTCAGAAATCCTGTGCTATGGAAATTCAGCAAGTCTTTCTACCCAGGAGATTTTCAGCTATCCATGGAATTGTTATGGCCTCTGCACCATCATAATTATGGTGTGGTGAGAGATGTGGGGCATCTCAAGTTCTCAGGGGTGCATAGGCTGTGTGCAACATGCAGCTACAGAAATGGGTACAAGCATTCCCACTCGTGTGCCAGCACTGTGCCATTAAAACAGTGTTCCTGTCTTGCAGGCCAGAAATATCCTCAGTGGATGGATTTGATATCATTAACTAGAATACCTATTAGCAAATGAGGTGATTTCTGGCTTGGTGCTAGTGGAAATCACAAGGTTATAAGGACAAAGAACACCCTGAACTGTTCAGTGAAAAGGAGTTCCCTGAGAAACAGAACTTTACAAAGGACAAGGGAAAGGGAGGGGTCAATAGCAAGTAATCAACCCATGCTTGCACTCATCGTCATGATGGGCAGGATAAAATTGAGATGTCACTTTGCCAGATTCACATCAAGTTTTCTTTTATCTAAGTTCATAAATATGAAGCTAAAGAGCCTTTCCTGCTGCATTTGAGGAACTTTTTTTTTCTTCATAATTTATATGAGTATCAGTGCTTGGGGAAGTGAAAGATTAATAGCAACTGCTTGGTGCCAAGCAGAGCGCAGGCAGGCTTCCTTTGTGCAGCTCTGCAGTTTCTCCTCACCTGCAGCGTCTCCATTAGCTTAGTCCTGAGCACCCATGCAGCTGCCAGTACACCCAAACCCTGCTGGCCCAGACCTATTCATCCACATAGCTCTGCTGCTGATGCAGAAAGCTGCCTATGTTATCGCTTGTTATTCCAGTGTGGATTGTCCATGCAGCTCTGCTGATGCATTAGAATCCTGTCTTACTCTTTCCCATGCTATTCCAGTCTTGCTCCTTCACCTGTCTCACCACATGCAGCATCTGCTAGTCCTTTGCACAACACTCAGTCTTCGTCTGAGTCCTGCAGCATCACTTCCTCCAGTTCTCCATGTCTCTTCCTCAAAATGCAGACCTCTCGCATTCATCTCAATTCTGCCCAGCAATTCCTACCTCACAAATGCAGTTCTGGACTTGCACAGTGGCTCTGCTGAGCAAACTTGGGTTTGCCACCTGGGGAAATACTCACGTAAATGGTAGACAAACGTCACTAAGCTCACTCTAGTTTATCTTAAGGCAGACCCGTAGTAGCCTACTGGCATGATAGCCACTATATGGACTTCTTGCCATCAGAGCCCTCCCCACCTAGCAGAGGGTAGTGGTAGTAGACAAAAAGTACTTTTCAGTTTAAATAGAAGCATCCCCTGATATGGTGTTAGTATCAATAAATATATCACTAAAATTTGTTTCAAAACAAAGCTGTGACTGCTGATGATCTTACAGCACCTGCCACACTGTCTGCTACAATAGCTCAGAAATGGAATGGCAAGAAAGGTTGATACATCTTTTAGCTCCGTGGACTGTGGTCTGACGGTTGATACTGAGGAAGGCTACACTGATTTTAGTAGTATACATAACTATGGCTCTTTGTTTCAGTGTATAGCACGAACTGGGTAATAGGTAGACAGTCAGCATTTTGCTTGCCTCAGTCAGCATTTTGCTTGCCTCCTGAGCACTCCCACCTGTGTTTTTTTGTGCATTATCATAAGTTTCCCAAGCTTGACTTCCTCTTGCTTAGAAGCCTCTACTTCATTCTTTCCTTCTTGTTGCATGACTTCTTTTTTGCTTACTCAGAGCTTCCTCTAAGATATTTCTGGAGCATTCCTAGTCCCAGGTTCAGAATGCGGTCACTTACTCTTTGAAGCACAAAACACAGGTCAAAAGAGCTGATATTTTTTCTGTAGTCATCACCACGCCACTAAACAAAACAATTAAATGTTGAGTTATTTTAAAAAACCATTGGGCAAATCTTCCCTTCCATTTTTCCTTATTGATGATTTTGTTAATTCAGTGGGCTCCTGAAACGCATATAAGTCAACAGATGTAAAAACTGTGATATAAAGCACATCTCACTTAGACTGTTCACCTAGCCAGATATGAGTGAATATATATGTTTATATATTTTTAAATCTCTCATTCCTTCAGACTTCACTTCTCCACACAGGGATGTATATCTAGTGGGAAAGGAAGACGTATTCTTTGGGGATACATTTATCATTCACGTGTCACTTCACCCTACCAATTCACTGTTCAGTACATGCAGACATGCCATGCTCCTCGTCCTCCCAACAGCTATCTGGGAATCCATCAACAGAAATCTTCATCACAGCCTTGTTCTCAGCAGTGCTGCCATTGCGGTGTAGCTGCCACCTACACTACTCTCGCAGCAGAGCTGTAGAATGGAGGGTTTGGGGGAAAGAGTGGGTGTAACTGCAGTGAGAAAGAGCAACAAGGGTGAGCTAAGTAAGGATGAAAAGGAAGTGCTGTCTGGAAGGGGCCAGTGAAGTTTGGAGAGGGGCTCCAAGCTCTATTCCTGAAGGCCAGTTTCATTCTTGCTGGTATCTTTGCAAATGTTGCTGTACTATCAGGAGCCACTCAGGTCCTAACTTTTCTTCATGACTTTAATAAAAGGAGTAATAATAGAGGAATATCATTAAATCAGTCGTATTTTAGCTATTTTTTGTGACATATCTCCAACTAGTGCCATATTGGATCCTAAGAGAAGAGTTACTAATTGTGCCTCCGGTTAGTGTTCACCTCAGGGAATTCAAAACAGCAGCAAATGAAATCAGAATGGAGAAATAAAAAATAGAGCTGAAAGATAAAGGAGAGGGAGTGAGGTCCTGATCCTCTGAGGTGATGAGTCCTTTCAAATTGAGGAAATCTGTATACTCCTACAGTACAAGCTGAGATGAAAAAGTCACCAACATAAATAGCTCCTCACTGGTAAGAGAAAGGAATTCCAGAAACATCCAAGGCACATTCACATCCTGAAGGCATTCTTGCCCTTGTTCCAGATATCCCTTGCCATCTCTGTCATTACCAAATGCAGGCTAGGCCTATACTGAATGCCCCCCTTGACTGTGGGAAATGTATTCAAGTTGCATAGGAATTCCCAGACCTTGCCTCCCTCTCATACATGCACAAGAGTGTGCCAAAGAACACCCTTCAGGTTTGTAAAACACCGGGGCGTGCCCCACTACTGAATGAAAAAACGGGCAGGATGGAGGATCCCTATCAAAGTGATGTTCCCAGATAACAGCAAATCAGACTAAGCTAATGAAACCTTGCTACCATCAAGCCCTGTACCACAAACAAGAGGGATGGGGGAACGCAAATGCACTTCTTATTACTGTAAATGAAAGTCTCAGCCCAGAGTCCATTAAGTCACACCTATCAGTCATGCAAGAGTTCTCCTTGAGTGAGGCAGGAAAAATCTGACAGAGCAAGACTTTGAGACTGTCTGCATGACTTGGTGATTGCATGTACTGCTGTGATTGCGTTAGGGGAGGAGGGGATGAGGCAGCAGCCCCCTGTATGGCTCTGTATTTAATAGGAGAAGAGGGAGAGGGAAAATATAGCTGTGGGAAGAAGGAACTGTTTCTTGCTAGGCAGTGGTTTTTGGAAAAGGTACTCTGTCAACTTATTCACATGCACAGATGTGATAATTACTTTCCGCTTCCCTAGCTCACATGCAGTGCCTACCTCTGTGGGAGGCTTTTCCTTTTGCTCCCACGAGAGGAATATTTTTGGTGTCTTCCATGTGCTTGCCGAGCTTTCTCCCATTAAACCAGACTGAAACAGCAGAGACTATACACTCTTAACAGACCTTCTCTCGCTACTCCCTCCCCTCATCATTCTGTGCAACTCATAACTGGTTCATTGTGGCAAGAAACAAAACACACTCCAGCATGCATGTGTGGTTTCTTGCACTTTTTTACTCTGACACATTTACACCACTTTTTTACTCCGACACATTTTCTTGTTGGACTAGCTGCTTTTGTAAATCTTGTTGGACTTGCATGCAATACACATTCACAGCCCTACCAACCTGAAATCACATGTCTCAATTCCTCCTCAAATTCAATATTCAATTTTATCTCTAGCCTCCACTGCTCATTCTTTCTAGTGTACATAAGTGACACCAATCATGAATGGCTGTTAAGTATTTTTGGTCAAGTTATAGATCTTTAATTGGCCAAAACTCTTCCTGATATCAAGCTGTCCAGGGAGTGAATCAGATTTCAGGACTTAGAGCAATGTTATTTATGCCATAGAAGTGACCTCCTAACATTTAACACTTCTTGTCCTGTTTGTCTCCTTCTTTCAAGGCACTGTAGCCTACTTGACAGATCAGAGCCCTGGGACACAGGTTTTACTCTCAGCTTTGACTAGCTGGGTGAACTCAAGCAAAACATTTTCCATGTCTTCATTCCCTTCTGTAAAATGAGGACTACCTTTGTAAGCACTGAAGGGTCTACTGATAAAGAGTAATGCAGAACATACATCATCATCATCATCATTATTATTATTATTACTTTTTTTTGCATGTATTTCTATCATTCATCCTGCAGCAAGATCTTGCCGTGGTTAGAGGTGTACTAGAGGAAAAGCTTACATACTTGCTACTTGCTGCACTTCTAGATATCGGTACGGACATACACTAACAGTATTCCACTTGTAAATAACTACATTATTTCCCATAGCACTTTAAAAAAGTAACATTACCGTGTGTATGTGCTCGTCTCTGAAATGCAGCTGTTTCTGGTGTTAGATATGAGAGCTGGCCATAGCAGCCTGCAATGAAGCCTCGTAAAAAACTGCAGCAGAAGAATGGCCCTGATTCCTTATACTTTATAAGTCATATTATCATTTGTGCTTGAGGCAGTGGGATGTGAATTGCTCAGTAAGGATTTGCTGGCATCTCAAACCCATGTCACACAAAAGAAGATAAGTTCACAAGAGGAAGACAATGAATGACGGGGCCTGTTCTCAATTAAGCAAAACAGTGAGAGGAACATGATGACAAATTTACACCAGCATGTGAACAGGGATAACTCCTTTGCTCCCTGTGTGTGTATATCCTGTGAAGGGACACAGGTGGCCAAGGTCCCCCACATCTAATCTGAAAAAAGAGGTGCTAATGTCAGGCAGAGACATCCTGAAAAGGATGCTATCTGCAGACATACTCCACTGTCCTCTCCTAGCACTCTTGGCTACTTCTTGGAGATCTCCTAGACACTGCCTGACCAGGTTAAACTGCATTGCTTTATGAGATCTGATAAACCTCCCATCCCACAGTAATGAGAACTAGTCAGATACACTCTGGGCATACGGTAGTAGGCTCCTTCCTTAGCTCAGAAGTTGCCTACTGGTGACGTGGCTTCAACTAGTCAGTATCTGTTAAGAATAATGTTCAGTGTGTGCTGTTTATTATTAATTTCTCCTGTGTAAGAAGCTTCATAAAAATAGAACATAAACCCCTGTCATTCCTTCCCTCCCCCCAGCTACACTGAAGCATCATTACAGTCGCATGCGTAAATGAACCAGGCATTCAAAAACTTGACAGCCTCTGCAGAATAAGGTTATGGGGCTCCTGGCCCTCCTGCATTCTACAGTTTCCACTGGGCCCTTTCCCCTTCCCCTTGTAACTTCTCCCCAGTGCTGTCCACTCTTCCACCAGCTTGTATCTCCCTGCACAGACAACCTCAGCAGAACCCAGAAGTACAGTATATCTTATGACTGCTGCAGAGGCTTTGGAGAGCACACAGATGTGCACACTGTTGGGATGTAGTCCTGAGGCAATGCTCCAGCCATGCTTTCAGGCTTGGGATTTGAAGAGCAGGTTAATATAGGCTTAAAACCAGCCTGAAGGTTGCCCTTAGCAGAGATTAGACACACACTGTAGATACCTCTCATCCCCTTCTACCCCTGTCACCAGAATTTCCTTTCTTCTGCCTACCTCTAAAATAACTTGCTGAAAGCAGATGGAGTTTGGCAGAAGTCTGATCCCTCCCTTAAAACTGAGTAGATTCTTTCTTCCACCTTTGTGAGGCTTAATACCTTTAAATGTCTGAGACTGAAACTCTTTGCCAAAGCTTTTCATCCATCAAGGATACAATCTGGTATTCCCTATCTGCTTGACTGGTAAATGAGGCTATAAAGGTGGTATGATAGTTCCAGTCGGAGCACGTCTAGTGAAGTCAATATTTATGTATTCAGCTTGACAAAGATGAGAAACGCACTCCTTTCTTGGCAGAAACAAGGGACCAGTAGCGGATGTTGCTGCAGCTAACACGGAGATCAGTGTTTTCCCAAATGAGTAATAAAGAATTCTTGGGGGAAACATTACAGCAGTTGGCTGTGCCATCCCAAATGATTGCCATGGCAAGTAGCACAGAATCTAATAGGCTAATTGCTAACTCAAACTGACTAGTTCCAGTGGTGGGACAGAAGCCAGTTCAAGAAGATCCGTAACATCAGAAATTATATATGAGTGTTACCTCACGTCTATTTAAATTTGAAGCCACTTAGTTAAATGACTTCAGCCACTCAGATTTACAGCTAAGTGGTAACAGAATCTGGCTCTTAGACTTACCTAGCTTGTAAAATCATGCAAATTACTGTGCAGTCTATCTACATCAGGAGTTTGACTGGATATAGATTTATTGGCACAAAACGTTACAGAAGAGAACTGCTTGAAGAGACATCTTTGGCACGAGAACCAGGGAATGCTCAAAGAAAAGGGAGAAGATTCCTCAGATTCTTTGCTAGTTCAGATGAAGGTTAGTGGTCCAGTGTGCATGGATATCAGCATGGGCCCTCAGGACAAATCCAGATACTCAGTTACTATGGTGAAGGGGGCCATGTGAGTACCTAGGCAGACACAGGCAATTTACTGGTGTCCTACTGGGAATGGATTCACAAATTAAAAACCAGCAAATGAAAGACAAGGACATTTGTGAGTATTCTGAACTGACTGCAGAGCTGAAACTTTTCCTGGAACAGCCCAACAGAGGCAGAAACAGTATTCCTCACAGAGGGGCAAAAGCAAGGAAAGACAGGTCTGAGCTTGGTTCCATAACTGAAGTAGAAAGGTAATCTTTAAAAATCAACATCACAGGGACAAACAGATTGACAGCAGAATTGACAGAATTTTAATAGAAAGATCAGATTTTGAACAAACATCCAAAGTACAGCAAAACCAGAAGAAAATCCCAAGCCTCCTTAAGATCTACATCAATTTCAGTGTCAGTTTTCTAGGACTCTTGAGAATGTCATAGATGCTTTAGTGTGTTTCTGCAAATATAAATTAACCTCTCTAGTAGTAACTGTCTCAGCAGCAGCCCATGTCCATGCAAATGTTGGCAGGTGGATTAAGATGTTCCACCAACTTCATATGAAAAGCCAGGAGGAGCAACAGACTCCACTTGCCAATGGTAAACCTCCACCTAGGCACCTCCTGAATTCCTGCAATAATTTCCCAATTCTTTATAACTATAATATTCCAAGACTTTTAAGAGGCTATTACACACAGAACACCAGCTCCAATAAAGGGTCACAGATTTGAAGTGGACTGTTCAGTCATTTTGATGTACTGGTGAGCTAAATCAAACAATTATCTAGGACTTAATCTTTATTGCCTGGGTTCCTAAGCAAAATATGTTTTCTGTGACCATATAATCTTTTCCTTTTTCCTTCTATGCATGTGTGTCTCTCCTTCTCTGTTGGGTGTGTGTGTCTATATTGGATCCTACTTTGTAACTACAGATCCCACCTTGAGTTTCAACCAAGTTTGAGTGAGTAACAGTGATTTCAGAGATACTAACCTCTTATGAGTTCTATGAAAATAGCTGGCAGGGTGTAACAGAGAGAACTTTGTAGGTTCTCCACTGAGGCAAAGGCTGCTGAGTGAACTGAAGCCATTACTCCACAAAAGAAGTTTCCATGTTGGAGAGAGATGATATAAAAGTCTCAACACCAGGAGAAGCTTAAATCAGAACTCACATCTTGTTAGGCATCAGAAAATGTAACCGTGATACAAACCTTCTGGAAGCCAAGCTTCATTAGCTCTGCAGCTCACAGACCCCCTTGTTTTCAGCACTAAGAGGGCAGGAAGGGTAAGGTTTGCCATTTTTAATTTCTTATTCAAAATCACTGCAATTTCACCAGAATGTCCCCTCATAGATGTGACTAATCATGGAAAATATTGATCCCCTTCTATCCCCCTCAGAAAGTGCAACTTCAGAGCACATGAAAATAACAGCTGATCAATGAGCATAATCTTAGCAAAAGCAATAAAAGTAATACCCGTGTGAGAAGCAAACTGAGGGTGCATGCACAGGGTAGAGAAAAGAAAGAACATTATCAAACAGAGCAAATATATCTTTATAACCCTGCAGCAACAAAACTCCTACCACCTTATAATAAAATACCATAAGAAAACATTACAAACCTATTATATGAAGAATTAGAATGTTGCTTAATGGTTTTCTCATTGTTCCCTGTTATTTCAGTGATTAGTTGCTATCCATTGCTGTTGTCAACACTCATTTACACTAGTGGATGTATGTGTATTTGTTTGTGAGGACATACACAAAATCTGGTACAGATCCTCAGGTGATATAAATTATCATGGCTGTATTGACGTCAGTTAAGATACACTGATTTCCTCCAGCAGACAATCAGACAATTTGCTTTACTGTATGTAAAAAGCACAGAAACTGGGTGCTGTTTCAACTTTGCTCTTAGACACTTACTGTAGACAAATGCTCATGCAAATACATTCTCTCTTCTATGTGCAAATATACATATTGCCTTGCAGTACACATTGCAAGTAATGACAGGAGCTTTATGCTGCATCCTATGCTGAAATTTATAAAAAGGATTGTTCTTGATCTATCTGCCCACTCTTATCTGTAACAATAGATCTCCAACTGCTTTGCTACAAATCTTAAAATACACAGAGATGAAAGGGACTGTCCAGCATCACAAGTCTGTTAAAAATACATTTAGGAGGAATTAAAATTTGATCTTAAGACTGTTAGTCCAATGCTTTAACTAAGAGTTCTTAAACAGAGCCGTTGGGCAGAACAAATCCAATAGTCAAGACTCTCATTTTCTCACTTAGGGTTTAGCTAAATGAATTTACAAACTCCAGAATAGATGAATACAAGAATATTACTAGTTTGTTTCAAGATACACCTCTTTGAGGGAAAAAAAAGTATATATAAAGTTTAAAAAAAAAGTATGAAAAAGAAAGGGAAAATCGTCACGTCAGGCTCTATCTTCATAAATTACTCTTTTCTTTTTTCCTTATTTGCTCTTATGTGGTTCCATGGAATGTGGACCAAGTAACAATCACAGGCTATAGATAATTTTATAACAAATGAAATATTTTCCATCTGTTAAACAGAGGAATATTTCTGGCTTTCTATAATGTTTTCCTAAGGGAGAAACAACAAAAGGTTTCATAACCGAGAATGGAAGAAGAGAAGTAAACCACTGCTGAACTAGGAAAGAAAGGAGAAAACAAGATTAAGGTAGAGAGATAGTAGCTCTTTTTTACTGTTTCTACTTGGATTCCAAGGCAGAAGGGAAAAAAAGAAAACTGGGAAATTTCTACAATCTAATACATCTGTTTGTCTAGAGGTATTTTTGCTTGCAGAAGTGTACTTCATTTTATCACGTGAACACTTTTTTTGAATGAGTAGGTAGACGCCATAATTAATAGAAGACCAGACTTCCAGCTGACAGGCTCTGGTCTGGCACCATCTAAGGACTAGAAGAGCACCCCGAGGCTAGATTTGTCTGACTTACTCTGACTGAAAGTGCAAATAATTTCAAGTACAGTGTAGATGGGAATGTGTACAGTCTATGGCTGACATAAGTAGCCACTTGCTGCCCGCATAAACTGTATGAACCATGCCTAAATTGTATATTCCTGTGTACACATCATTTTATGAAGGACATGGAAGTATCAGTCACTTGTTGCAATCTCAGAACAACAGGTGTCCTTCCACACTGTATGTGCTGCAAAGAATGGGACAGCCAGCCCAAGAGTCTGGCACTGAGTCCCTGGCAGGAATTCTCAAGGGCATTGTTAATACCTATTCATGTGGGATATTTTTCCATTTATACCTCTTCCAAACAGCCATGTGTGAATTCTTTTGAATGCTAACAGTGTTGCCATGTGAGCCCATTGCTCCTAAAATCCTCTCATAGAGCCTTACCTTGTATCTGTCTGGGAAGTGACACCAAATGGGCCAATACAAAGCGTATGGAAGAAAGATACCTTTGCCAGAGAAGAGCAGCCTGGCTGCAACAGAACACCTTCTCAGAAAAACAAAATAATGCTTTTGCATCCCTCCTCATTTAAGCATTAAATGCATTCACCTATTTTGCTGTTGCTTTCAGTCCTTGGCTTCTCTTGTTAAAAGATTAGTATGAGTCTTTGTTACTCCAGGTACTGCTCTAACTGGGCTCAGGACACAGGTACACAGGTAGTATCTGTCCAAAGCACCGCTAGGCAGTATCTCACACATATTCCTTCCTTGTTATTACTTCCTGATGCTCCCATCCCCCAGTGAGATTTCCCACAACAGTATTTTCAGCCTTGACATTGTGTTGCTCTGTCCGGGACACTATACAGCATCATATTGAGGTGCTATCCCTGTGGGTGGAATTACTCACGCCATCTTTACTCAGCAATTTTATTCCTAGAACTACATCCCGAACCCTTCCTAAGCTGAGACCTTTTCCTTCTCTCACTTCATCTGTTATTTCTTAAATACTGTTGTGAATCATTAATTCCATATTCCTCTGCCTGGGATTTTACAGGCCCTGATGTAGATACGACACAGGTGTGTTCATGTCATAAAGTATGTCTTAGGCTGATTACAATGTGAATGGAACGAGTATGGTTATATCTTTAAATGGGATGTAGTCACAGAGAGTCTACTTTCTTTTTTCCTCTCATTATACCCTTTATTTCAAAATCATGTAAGCAGGGTTTTAGCACCTGTGTAGCTATGCCAATGCAGACCTCTGTCATTTTAAACCAGCTTAGAGAACTCTACTCCAAATAACTTTTGATGCTGAAAGGGTACATTGCTAGCAGGGATTTGCAGAACCCAGGACAGCACCAATGCAACTATTTCTGGTGTGTGAAAGCTCAAGGGAGTTAAACCCTGAAATAGGCTGGGAGAAATCTGAAAGAATGAAAGCAGAGGGCAAATGTAGCATTCCTTGCGTGCCCAAAGTGAAAGGAATGGGTGTCTGGGGTACACAAGCCATTCAAGAGTTGTTCTGGTTGTCTTCTTTTTTTTTCTTTTTTTTTTTTCTTGTGCTGGTGCAATGCGCAAATATAGCAAAATATGTTAATAGTAAACCATAATATTTACAGTTATTGTTAGTATCCATTGAAATCAGTTGGATTTTGTCTAATGCCTTTACCCTGGAGATAATCCATAGAATAGAACATTAATGCATAGTTAAAAAGAAAAATTATGGAAAACAGCACCTCTGCATATGCAATATCTTCATTTTAAAGTTACATAATTGAGCTTTTGAAATTAAACAAAAATATAGCAAACAGCCTCAGACCACAACAGCAACTAAGTGACTCTAACATTGTCTTTTAAAACTTGCCTCTTTACTAAGATAAAAAATACTCTCCTAAACCAACACAAAATAAAATAAAATAAAAAAATAGTTTTCAGCCCAATGCAAATCCAGATGAGCTTTAAGACCTCTGGGAAAATGTGATTTTAGAAAATTTCTTTCAAGAGTTGTAAGAGTTTGTTTTGCATGAGGAGATACCTTGTAGAGCAAACACAGGCTAATAATTTAAAGGCATTACTTAGATTATTTATATCATGCTAGACAAATACTATTTCTATGCCTTGTTTTCACTGTTGGTGACACAGTTAAAAGAAGACTTTAATACCACTTTAATGCAAATTATTTGTAAATAGCACCCATGTCTTTTCATGGAAGGAACTATAACAGATTATTAGCTATTATTCTAATTGTATTTATCAAAGTGAATTTTCCAGCTAATGGGCTCAAAATCTGAAGTCCTTCCATAGGCAGAGCTCCTACTGAGAGTTTCACTGATAAAAAACAGCAAGATTTGGGCCATTTAGACTTAATCTGCTAAATTCAGCCCTGTGGCATTTCCCTGATACTCAGTGAAGGGTACTGGGGATTGGCAAAGAAGGTAGTATTCTGATAAAGAAGGGAAGGAGAATTTATACTCACAGGATTTGATGATACTTTGGGATGGTCCCTTAAGACAAGAGGCTGCCTAGTAAGAGTGATCTAAGCTATGCTAATTTGGCAACCTGTATTTTTGAAGCAAAACATTCCATGACGAATGACCTTATTTTTTTGTTTTTAAAGCTGTGAAGCACTTATGCAATAGACTCCTAAGGTAGAAAGAGACAGATGCCGCAGAATAATAATCAGCCTAATTCTTGCTGAGAATCTCTGCAAAAATTTTTCTCCTTACCTCTCCTTTCATAGGTAAGCTCAGTGCTACCTTTCTCACACAACGACACACAGCAACAATTAGTGGGCTTCTGCATAACTCAGGAATTCTTCCCTTTCTAGAGACAGGCTTAGTTTTGTTCCCTTTTAAAAAGTAGGCTCTTTTTTTCCAAAAAAAAAAGGGCTTTAAAAAAAGAAAACTTAGCCGTTTAAAAAAGCGAATGGTGAAAATAAGACTGAACTTTTCTTTAAAACAATAGAGACGCTTCAGTTGTTTTTTCTTCCGAGCCCCTTACAGAAGACTGCCCCAGTTGACATGAATAGTCACATGTGTCCAAAAGCTCAGGTCTTCATTTCTAGCCAGGGCTTGAGGTGAGCTGGGCTGCAAAAAAAACCTCAATCCTGACTCAAAATGAGCAAAATCCCTGAGCTGTGTTTGAGGTGAGAAGGGCCAGCACAAGTACACTTAAGCATGCTGCCAGAACCTCCTGTTTTGTGAGACACAGAGGAAATTCCATTACTGGGCAGTGACAGCCAGGCACTGCCTGGGTGCTGCTTTAACTCTTGCTTACAGCCACTGCATCCTGACATGCTAAAATATAATTTCTGTTCTGTTTAGAGTGGCCATTTTCTGTAGTGAACAGTCAGTTCCTATGCTCTTGTCTAAGAGAAAAAAAACATAGATAACATTTCATTTCAGGGTTTATAATAGAGGGCAAAACATGTTCAGGTGTGGGGATGAAGGAAGAGAGTGCAGATACCTAGTCTGTGTAGGTATTAAAGTATGTGTCCCCCGCTGTCACACAAAAGCAAAAATACAACTCTCAGGCTGGCCAGCTGGATCATAAGGGATATTGGGCATGCTGTCAATAGGTGGTGAAAGATTCCCCCCCTCCATCCAAGTTGCCTTTAAGTTAGATTTTGCAGTCTCTTTTATTTCCTTCTAACAGTCAGAGATGAGAGAGGATGAAACCCAGTATACACAATCAATGGGGAAAAAAAAAGAACCTGCAGGAGTGAGAAATGTAGACTGATTTGCATCTCTCATATTTCCTTTGCTATACAAAGATTTTTATTTGCCTAAGCTACAGAAGGAAACAGAAGCAGTCTATTTTAATCTTCCTGAGTGAAGAACGCTGCAGAGATTGCTCTGTTATCCCCAGCAGCAGCCCTGACTTTCCACAAAAAGGCTCCATCCATCCACCTATGTATCTGAAATATAAAGATTATCATACGATATACCAGTGATCAGCTGTGTTCTTAATGCACTTCTCTTTGTCCATTTTGATATAAAGAAAAAAAATCTATAATACTTCCCCCAATCAAATCCCACTGCAAAAAAGCTCAGATAAGAAGGAGGTATTTAGACTTATGCATAGAAATTGATTCTTCAATCTGTGTAATGACGTATAGAAACTCTGTTCAGAAGAAAGGAAAGCCCTTGCCGATCCAGTGTTTCTAACAGAGCCTTCACTGCAGGGATTCACTATTGAAAAAACAATGAGGTTGATTATGCATTTTTATATGGGTTTCTCACTGTTTTGACTTCAGTGACTTAAAACTATGCTATTCTGGATTTACACCAGTCAGCATGAGTTCAGGATCTGGCCCTATGTCTTTTTAAAACTCCATCTATTGCATGGTGAATAAGGGCCAGGTCCTGCAAATGCTTACTACCTGTATTAATACTCTGAGTAGCCCACTCACTTCCTTTAACTTGTCATTGCAAAATTGAGTCTTACAGTGCAGTATTTTAGAAGTATGGATCTGTCTTTTAGGATTCAAGCGTGCCTTGACCGTACATATTCCTTTAATAGTATTTTTTTCAATAGCAATTTCTCCACTGGTTTTCATAGGATCACATGATAGATGCTTAGCTGTTATGAAGTGGTGTAACTCTACTTACACCATCTGAAAATCCAGCTCCATGTTGTAGCTATGCTTGTGTATTCAAAACAAACATGACAGAGAAGGGGCCCTTTTATTTAAAGTGTCAAAAGAGACAAGGAAGACGTTTTAGGCTATACAGTGTGCTGCATACTTCATTTGTTTTGACAGTACTATAACCAAAACAATAGACTTCATTCTAGGAAAGAAATTCCGATCTAGTTTTACTACTTATATTAGCTTCTTTCTTACATAAAAGAAGCCACATCAGAAACTATGCTCCTTCTCTTCCTAACTTCACTAACTCTGGCTTTCAACCAGAAAGCATTCCCCTGCTTTTGAAGTCCCTAAACAAAGGACAATACAATACTGAGTACAGTTGTAATTACCAGCTGGTGAAGTGATGGCATATACTGGATACGTGATCCCAGAAAATGTGACTCTTCAATAGTAGCCTCTTCCACCACCTATAGTGCTGGAAAGCTCATCCTTGTTTACTATTCATGCATGCACATAGACCATTATCAGCATTCAGTACTAGTAGTCACGCTTTCTTCACTGAAGAGGAAAGACTAGCAAAAAATACTTTGTCCTTTTGAAGAGCTGGATCACTGTCAGGTGCCACTCACCAAAAAAAAAAAAAAAAAAGAAAAAAAAAGACAGCCCACACACAAGTGCAATAAGCATCCTAAATGTCAAACATATGTATAGCATCTATGAACATATATACATCATGTGCAATATAATGCATATCCTAGACCCCTTACAACAGTGAGGGCAGGAAAATCCCAGCTCGTTCCAGGGATGATGGGGTTTTTTGACAGACACTCGTGACTTAAGGCAAACAGAAGCTGCCACAATGCCGCTATCCTTTGCAAAGCTTCTCCCTGCCTGCGCTAAACCGCACTCATCTTTGATCAAAGACTGACTTATTTATGACAGACAATGAGGGCACAACGCTGTGTGTGAGAACCGTGGGTGAGCAGCCCGAGCGGGTTCAAACGAGCCACAGACACTTGCACGTAAAAATAAAAACAGTGAGCCAGGAGGCAAATGCCTCTTGGAAGCAGCATCCTGGCTCCTCTTTGCACTCTGCCTGCTCTCCCCGAGAGTGCATGGAGGGAGGGATTCCCCACCCACCCACACACTGCCTCTCTCTGTGCAGTGCTGCAGGGGGTATAACCCAGTTCCCTCTTGGATCTGGGCCCGGAAAGAGCCCGTTACGCTTCTGTTCCCCCACCGCCAGCCCTGCCCGCCCCCCTTCCCCCTTCCCACTTACTCCGGTCTCCTGCTCAGGACGCCTTTGCCGATGGCCTGGGGGGTCTTGTGCTGGAGCAGAGCGGCGCAGCACCCCTTCTCCCTGCCGTCCTTCTCCGCCGGGTGCTGGTGGGGCTGGAGAGGGGGGTGCTGGTGGCCGGGAGCCCGGCCGCTGCCGCCGGGGCCCGCCGGTGCCTGCTTGCCCGCCGCCGGCGGCGGCGGCTGCGGCGGCTGCTGCGCCGGGAGCTGTTGGTGGTGCTGGAGCGGGTCGGGCTGGCCCGGCGGCGGCGGGGGCTGCTGGGGCGGGGGGCCCTGGGGCGGCGCGGGGGCCGCCGGCGGCTCGGCGGGGGCCGGCTGCTGCCCGCGGAGGTTGCGGTTCTCGGTGCTCAGCTCGTCCAGCCGCCGCTCCAGCTCGTCGATGCGCTGGCGCTGGGTGTGGATGAGGCTCTGCTGGTTCTGCACGATGGCGGTGAGCTCCTTCAGGTAGAGGACGGCGCGCACCGGATTCTCCAGCAGGCTCTCCATGCCCCGGCTGCCGGCCCGGGCCCCCCTGCCCGGCCGCCAGCGCTCCGGCGAGAGCGGCGCGAGCTGCGGGGAGGCGCCTCACCGCCCCACGCGCATACATACGCGCGAGCGCGCGCGCGCGCGCCCGGGCGCACACACCCGCGCGACCAGCGGCCGCTCACTCACGCGCTGGGCGCGCGCGCGCTCTCGCGCGAGGGGAGGCGAGGCGGCTCGAGCGCCTGCCCCTGCCCCCGCGCGCCACGCACGGCGAGGCCGGGGGAAGGGGAGCGGGGCGGGATCCGCCGCAGAGACCCCGCCCCCCCCACCCCCCCCTGCGCCGGGCCGCGCAGGCGCGGGAGGGGGCGGGGGGCAGAGGGGCGGGGGTCTCGTCCCGCCGCCGGGGCCGGGCCGGTGTTTCTGAGGGGAAGGCTGGTGCGGCGGTCCCCCGCGGCCGTCCCCGACCCTCAGGGAGGCGTCGGGCGCCGCTCCGGCCACGTCCGGGTGGTGCCGCCTCGCTCCGCTGCGGAGCGGCCGGTGCTGAGGGGAGCCCGCGGCGGCGGCGGGCAGCGCCTGCGGGGCCCGGCCGTGCCCCTCTGCGGAACCCTCCGCAGCCTCTCCAGTACCCGTTTTTCTCTCCTCCCTGAATGGCACTTCTAGGTCTTGCTATTCTTTTTTTTTTTTTTCCCCAGAGTGACTTGACTTAGTGATTTTTTTTTTTTTTCAGAGTGACTTGAAAAATTGCGGCTGGTTTTGGCTGCCCTGTTGATAACGGTCCTATTTTTTGCTCTGCCTTGTTAGCATGCAAAAGGCAGGGCTAAATCTGAACCCGAGGGAAGGAGTTACTGAGGAAAATGGATGTTAGAGGAATCTGCTGCTTCCCAACAAGTTTGTCACTCCTTTGTGTCTTTGGTGTTCTTTCGGTTCTTAGGAAGAAAACTAGGACTTCTTGTGGAGATTTGCTCTGCGGGTGTGGGGGCTGTGGATGTAATACCAGAGAAGTGACAGGCAGGGCCTTTGCTATTAGGCACCGTGCAGGTTTTGTTCATTTCGCAAGAAATACCTTCCCTTGCACTTCCTCATCCACAGCCTTATGAGTTCGCAAACTCACAACCTTGGGTCTGAGAAACTATCTGTGTGCTTTCTATTATATTCATCAATAAGTAACCTGGCTAAGGGTAACAAACTTACTTTCAGGAACTCCTCTGTAGATCCATGAACAATTTTGATGGTTTCAGTAAAGGGTAAAAAAAAGTGGCATCCTTTCCATTCACTGTGACCGCTCCAGATCCAGGAGGTGTAATGAGCAGTCAGACCTGGTTTTAGGCAAACATGTCAGTAGATTCAACTGAGCGTACAAAAGGTGCAAGACTGCAGAACAAGAAACAACTGTTTTTAAGTAGGTGATTTTGAGTATAGAACTACTCTCATTTTGCCTTTTCAGATCAGCAAAACCTGCACAATAGCAAGGATTTCCTGGAGTGAGGAACCAAGCAATGTAAAGAAGAATCTCTGTTTCAGATGAGCTGAAAGGTGTATTTCCAGTCTTTTCAGTTCACAGATAGCCCTGGGAACGTAAACTGATGGAAACAGGATCACCAGGATTATAAGATGTTCACAGGCTCCTCCTAAAAAAGAACTGCTATTCACAGTTCTCTTGCAAGCACTTAGAGATGGCTTTGGGAATCGTGAAACTGCTGTATGTCCCCTGTGTGTTGGGGGAGGACCCTGGAGTGAACTCTGAGGAGTAAGAGCATTCAAATCCCACACACTTATGATTTTGTTAGAAAGTTTTAGGGGAAACCTTCCTCCATCTCATTGCCTAGTTTGTCATTAATGTCTCGTGACGGGGGATTGACTGGGCAGGAACTGGCATTATTTAGCAAGGGGAGAGATGGTTATAGGGGAATGTGGAAAAAGGCACACACAGAACGACAGGAGAGGTGAAAACACCTAAGCTGTATTCGGGGAAGAGTGGAAGTGATCGTTTGGGAAATTGCGCTGGTATGCTGTCTCCTTTCAGAGACACCACTGAGCAGCATCATTTCAGTCTCGCCTCACAGCAACAGAGTCCAGGGACACCAATGGAAATAACGTGCTTTTGGCATTAATACATTCTGGGAGACAACCAGGGATGTCTATGGGTATGCTCACATATGTACATACAGACACACACAGAACTACCTTGTCCTTGTTAGGAGAGACTTCAGGCAGAGAGTGTTTATCTTGCAGAATAGAGGAGGCTGTTCTAACTCTTAAGGCAAGCCCTGTGCAGAATTCTGTCTTTGCAGTAGACATCAGGTTCCTTTGCAACTCACCTGGATAAAAGTGATGGAGAAATAAGGGTCATACACATCATACTGGCCTAGCAGGGTATAGTCAGCCAGGTCGTGGCATGTATTCTTAAGGGAAGACTAACTAAAAAGAAAAAATCACCCTGTTTTGGGGCAAAACAGCTTGGAAGTCTTGTGTCTCGTGCTTGAATACCAATTGGAAGATGTGAGTTTTGCTGCACAGAGTGGACCTGATATATTTGTTCACTTCTTCTGCACCTTTAATTTACTTGACCAGCCTCATTAGCCTAGTTTCTACTAATAAATCCTTGTCATAAATTAAACAGAGACCTACAGCCATGGATTGGTAAGCTAAAAACAAGCAGACTAGGAGAATCAGAAAGAAACCCATTTTCTGTGTGGGTGTGGTGACTGGTAGACAAAAATGGTAAGACCAGCCCTGACCTTCCAGGTTTCTACAGAGAGCATGTGCCAAAGGAAAATGCAGCAGAATGCTTTTGTGCCTAACATGAAAGACTATGCAGGGATCTCCTTACAAAACTTCAAGAGGTAATAGAGTTGCATAATCCTCCATAATAAGAAAATTCAATGAAGACGGGGTATTCATTCAGGAGGAATCTGCAAGGATATCGGAAGAAAATGAATGTCTTCTTTCACTTGGTAAGCAAGAATGCTGCATAGCTAGGAAACGCCTCCTTTTTTATCCAGACATCATTGTGTCCCTTTGATTATGCTGCCACAATACCTAGCATAGATCATTTGCAAAGCTCTGCACATCCTGAAGTAAGCTTTACTGTTCCGTAGAAGGTGAATGTTAGGATTGTAGCCATCAGAAATAGGGACACAGAGTTGTTAAATGACTTGTCCAAGGCCATGCAGGAAGCTGGGGGGGACAGACAGATCTCTGATTTCAAACAACTTTGGCATTTGTCCCAATCTTCAGGTCATTAAATGCTGCTGCTTCTCTCTTTAGGAGAGATGATATCTAGAGGGAAACAATGGTGAAGATGAGGAAAGTATGAATTCTCTTAAAATTATTTTTGCCATAGATAATTCATTGGTATTGTATTTTTCAAAGTCCTGATTCTTTTCAGTCCATTCCAGAAAAAATAATAATGAATAATAATGGATTGATTATGTTATTATGTAATAAAGTGCTTCCCTTATCCACTTGGCAAGGTGCTTGGGCATTGCACAGACAATTACAAATAAAGTGCAGCAGTAGTAATTAAAACAAGCATGCATTATAATAACAAAACAAAATGCAAATTAGTCAAGCCCCAGGATTTAATGGAAAGGTCTAATACTACACGAATTAATTTTATATTTGTTTAGCTATTTAATTCAGTCAGAGGAGAGTGAATCCATAAATAAGGGTATACTAACAAATACATACAATAGGGAAGGTAGTAACATCTTCAGGTGTTTCCTCTGCAGAAAAATTTTCACTGCAGAGTGTTCTTGTAACATTTTCTGAGAGGTCCTAATCCCACTTTAATTTGCAACAGCTCACTGAAACTTGATGCAAACGAATCACTCCAGCCTTTTGACAGGTAGATACTAACCGTGGTTTTCCATTTGAAATTCTGTTCAAGGCATTCCCCTCCTCTCAGTTACACTCCATCTCCTTCTCCTGGACAGGGGCTCCTTCACAGCAAATCCAGGCAGTTTTCTCCCCATTTCTTCCATTTGACCCCATTCTCCTCCATCTTCCATGCCCAGCCCTACAAGGTAACAACTTTGTCCTGGTAATTCAGTATCCAAAAAGCTACCAGTTTGAGATGCAGGGCATATAGCTTAGGTTCCCAGCTATGATTTTATGGTCTTATTATCATAAGCTTATGAGCTTATGGTAAGGTTTTTTATACTTCTATAAGACATGTATTTCTATTGTCTGTCTTTTAGGAGAAGGAGAATTAGGTACAAGCGCACTCGAATGCAACAAAGATTATTGGTGTTCAAGGTCAAGTTGTTAGTACTCAAGGAAAGGCAGATTTAATGGTGGCCAACCCACCTTATTTAACCCTACATTTTCTCCCCTTCCTGTCTCTCTCAAAACCATGGCAGAATCTCAAGTGAAATCCCCACAGCCAGTGTTTCCCACCAGATCCATTCTCATCCAGTTCTTAAGAAGTATGCAAAAGGAAGCATAACACAAATCATATAAAAAAGACAGAGTAAAGGATGGAAAGGAAGAGAAGCAAGAATCGCGGTCTTGTGTTGCCACCTTCCATTCTGATTTCTGGGGGAAGACGGGGTGTTTTCAGCCCCACCTGGAAGTTAGCAGCTGCTTGAGTAGAGATTCTCAGAACTGCTTGCAAACAGCCTACAGACAAAAAAATTTCTGCAGGAATTAGATGAATAATTTCAAAATAGAGGATAGAATCAAGACAATCACAATGTACTCATGAATAATTCATGGATGGGGAAAAAATCTGCATCTCCTGAATGCTTCTTTCACTCAGGCTTCTTTCACTTGAGGCCTCATCCAAAACTATTCAGATCAATGAGAGACGTTTCACCATCTTGAGTCTAAGCCAAGTTACTATCTGCTTACACCTGTTAAACAGATGGATGAAACGAAGCTAAGACCAAGTAAAGTGTGTTGCCCGTGATGACATAGGATGCCACTGAGGTTCTATAATTAGAAAGCATTGGAGTCAACAGCAGTGCTCCCTCTGCTTCAGACAAGGATTGAGTAAAGGTAGGAGGAGTCCTCTGGCACCTTCTAGCTCAGTCCAGCACCTAAAAGCCAGGTGGCATGGTCTGCCGTCCTACCTACGTTCTTTAAACTGAAATCTGCAACAAGGTGAACTCTCTCTCATGTTGGGGCTGTTTAATTGTTAATTCATACTGATATCACAAAATCAGAAGCAAAGGGAAAGTATCTTGTTCTATATATCGAACAAAAAGAGCTGAGATGTGGTAAGGACAAATACTTCAGATTCTTTCAATGTTGGGTGGGTTTTTTTCTCTTCAGTGGAATACAGCTAAGCTGACATATAAATATTTTAAAACAGCTGCTCATCAGGAAAAAGGTACAAATTCTGTATTGTAGCCTTAGCTGAGATGTGTAGTTTTGACACATTTTAAAATCTTGACTGTATTTGAACTGTGCTATTGCAGCCTTGCATTATTTACTGCATATTAAAAGGAGTCAAGGTCACTCTTTAGAATGCACTTTCCCTTTTAATGTTGCTAAATGTTACATTATATCCTGTCTTTTTCATGAAATTAAGCTTTGACCACTTAATTGATTAATTCTAGAGAGCAAAAGCTACAGAGAGATATTTTCTTCAGAGTCAGTCAGGTTTTTGTTTGAACTGACAGTTGTTCAGTCTTTTGTAAATACTGCAGTAAAATGAAAAAAAGGAATATGAGCTTAATTCTCCAAATCTTATCTGACTAGTCCCACTGAATTATATGGAGATTTTCAGATGGGGCAAGTTCGTGTGATCTGACCTTGCATAAGATGCACAGAAAAAAAAAGAGAAAAGGAAAAAAAAAAAAGAAAAGAAAAAAAAAGAAGAAATAGAATAATGTTAAGTCTAAACTCATACTCCAACTAGAAGCTTTTTCTCCAGTGGCAGAGATCAAATACTGTCAAGAAAACAAAAAACATGCACAAGCAGTATACATTTCAGCTAAGGCTACAATATAACATTTTTCTGATGAGCAGCTGCTTAAAATATTTATATGTCAGCTTAGCTGTGTTCCACTGAAGAGGTAAAAAAAAAAAACATTGAAAGAAACTGAAGTATTTGTCCTCACCACATCTCAGCTCTTTATGTTTGATTTACAGAACAAAATATTTTCCCTTTGCTTCTGATTTTGTAATATCAGTATGAATTAACAATTGAACAGCCCCAACATGAGAGAGAATTCACCTTGTTGCAGATTTCAGTTTAAAGAAGAATGCAGACCATGCCACCTGGCTTTTAGGTGCAGGACTAAGGATGAAGATGCCAGAGGACTTATCCTGCCTTCACTCAATGCAGAGGAAGCACTGCCATTGACTCCAATGTTTTCTGATTGCAGACCCTCCGTGGCGTTCTGTTTCACCTTGAAAGCGTGGCTTGTTTGGTCTGTGCTCCTGTTACATAACAGGGGTAAGCAGATGCTGACTTCTCAGGGAAATTAAGGCCAGGACAAATCAATAACACATCTGGCCTGACATGCTACATACCATATAATCTGATGCAGCTACTGAACCTGGAACATGAGTTTAAGAACAACATATCTCCAGAATTGCCTCTGGTACCACTGTGAAGATAGTAAAAGGTAGAGCATTTATCTCATTCCTTGATATTTTGTCACTATAGTTAATCTTTGTCATTGTCGGCAAGTTGCAATATTTTTCTCATTGGAATTTATCCTTTTTACTTTCCAGACATGCGTATTTATGCCATTCTCCACTAGGGTAAAGAGCTCTTTGGTCCTAAAGCTTTTCTGTCCTTGAAGGTGACTGATCAGATCACCTGATGATATTATTTTTAGCAAGCTAAATGGATGGAACTCTTTAAAAGATGTAGGTTTTTTAAAACTTGAGTTCTTTTTTTGGGGGGCTTTTGAGGTAATCCTTCAGACTTGCTGATACACCATGTGGTCCAACTAGAGACAGACCAAATATTTGCTGAAGAGGTCGCTGCTCAGATGTGTTCCTATCTCTTGTTGCTCGTTATTTGTGGGGTCAGGCTTCTGCTCAGCTTAACCTTTGCCTTTAAATCTGCTTACAGACAGGATCCCTTGTGCTCAGACATGCTGACTTGTGATAAATATTTCTGTGTTCTATTTTGGTGCCTGAAAGCATTTCAAGGAGCAAATGAAGAGACAAAAGGATCCTGTGACTCAAAACCAACAGAACTTTTGCTCCAGACTCTTCTTTGAGGAACACAGCAGAATTGCTTCAGACAGCTACCACCATTCACATTCCTGCAACTGACTCCATACAGTAGAACCTCTGTCTACACAGCCTCTTGCAAAGGACACAAAAGACCACTCTTTTTTGGGAGGCCCAGATATGAAGAGCAGGAGATAGGTCAAATGGTGGCAGATCACAGGTCTAGTTTTTGTGTTGCATGCATTAGCTTAACATAAGGTTAAGCTCTGGGTGCAAGCCATTCTGTCTTGTGAATTTCTTCACAACTGATGGGATTTTGGCAACGGTTGAAGCCAATCTAGTGACAAGGTAAGCAGCTGAAACCTTACAACATTTAACTTGGCCAGGGAGAAATTCCCCACTCATTTGCTCACTACTATATTTGCTCATCTCCCAAGTGAAAGCAGCCTAGCAGACCTTTTCAGATAGTGAGCAGAAGTATCTTCTCAAACAACACTGCACTCATTTTTAAAAGAGGGAAAAAAGAAAAAAAATCCCAAAAGCTCACAGCAGCACTGCTCTTTCTTTCCATCCCATGCAGAGATGACAGTTCAGTTACTCCTTCCCTCTGCAGCACTCTCTGCAGCACTCACCTTGGGAAGGTGGAGAGGAATGGCAAAGGATAATGGCTCTTGTCCTTGGAGGGAGGGAGGACTTAAGAGCTAGAAGCAGTAATAGTGGCTGGATGGTGGGGACAGAAAACCAATGTGAATTGGGAAGCATGATACATAGACTGGTGAGAGCTGACAGGGCAGGGGACTGAGGATGGATAGGCTGTGAGTCATTGGGGTGGGCAGAACTGAGGCACGGGAAGGCTGATGTTTGGTCTGCAGGCAAGACTAATGTGGAAGTTGTGGAAGAGAAGTGAATGTGCAGAAGGAGGCAGAAAGGTGTGAGCGCAGGAGGTATCTGAGGTGCTTCTCAGTAAACTGAAGAGAATGGCTGAGTATTTGTTATAAAGACATGCTGAGTATGGTTGAAAGGAAAACTCAAAATTTAAAAGTTAGGTTGAAATCCACTGTGTAAGACTTTAAAAGCTTATAAATAATAAAAAGCAGATGCCTAGGAAAGAGAATTACAGTGGGAGCACCACAAAGCGATACTTTCCCAAAATATGCTTCCAACCAGACTTCCTGAGTCAAAGGTGATACCCTTGCATTAAAAAAAATCCCAATAGTTTTCTCTTTTATCAGCTTGGCTGGTCTCGCCTTAAACCTGTCTGAATTTTTAGCATTCACAGCACCCTGTAGCAGGGAGCATCAGATCTTTGCTCCAGCTGTACTTACTTCTCTTTGTGTGCACTACTGAGGAACAAGGACAGCATCACATACCTGAATGAGGGATCAAGGCCACATGAGCAAACAGAGTCCTCTCTCCAAAGATGTCACTGCACAGAAGCATATAGGTACCTGGGGCTTGGTTAAAAGACAACACCAGTCTTTCCATTGACTCTGTCTTAGTTTCATGTTTGGATCCTAAAGCAGCCAGTTATTTGCTGATATCTTAAGCTATGATTCCTTTAAAAGCTTCCCATCTGTTCAGTCTCTTTCATATACATTTAAATTACTGCTGAATGGATGTGGTAGAGTGATGATTTTGAAAACATTCTCATTGTTCTTTAATTTCTTATGTGCTGTGTTTTTTACAGAGATCAGCACAAAAAGGCAAAAGACAACCAACTGTGACAGAATATATAAAACAGCATGAGCTGCCTACAAATAAATGAAAACAGTCCAAAATAATAGAGACCAATGTGAATCATGACCAATAAGCATATTGGTAATACTAAACATGTCACCTGTGTCAGATAAACAATTCACAAATATTTATTAAGATAACAAATAATAGAGAGACATCCCAAATTCAGATCATGTCTTTCAGACCTAGTAGATGTGAATTAGCAGCCAAATCTGCCAAAATAAATCTGGCATTCTCACAGAGGTCATCATACCTAACAAATTAAAAAAAAAAAAGACAGTACAAAGAAGGAGAGAGCAGACAAGCATTTTTTTTTTTTTCTCCTACTAGTATGACATAGTTTAGAGAGATCAGGCTGCATTAGCGCTACTAAAGATGATATAAGCATGATGATGATAAGAAAAACTGGAGGCAGGGTTGAGGGAGAGGCTTCCCTGGAGCTGCAGTTCTGACCCCAATCCTATAAGCTGCTGCAGGCAAGCAGGTGCATGAGGCCTCATTTTGAAATCAGTGGGTTCAAGCCAAGCACAAGAATCTGTCTAGCCAGAGCATCAGCCTGCAGTTACCATGTACCGCCTTTTGCCAGTCTTTCAGATGCAGATAATATTTTGTTGATATGGCATGAGTTTTGATGTCATGAAAAAATGTGACAGAGTATTTATTCTTCGACTCTGGGGGTTGCAGAATGAAGCCGGACAGTTTAAAAAGTGAACGAAAGTTAATTTTCAGGAGGAGCTAAATAAAAACTGTTGTTTCTTAATGCAAACCTGGCACTAGTACATCATGCAGGTGATGGATGTACAGTCCCAAACTTCTGGAAATTGAGAGGCAGAGGTTGTAGCAGCAGTGGGAATTCTTTCATAACGTACATTCTGTACGTTTCACAACATAGATTTCAGGACATAAACAGTATTATACCAAACTGAACAAAATAGGCCTATAAAATACCGAGTGTGACTGAAACAATATTGGTTTTGGCATTAATTTGTTCTACTTCCTTCCCTTCTATGAAGCTAATGGTGCATACTCAAGGCCAAGCTCCTGCTGCCTCCCCACGGATGTATTCAAAGAGGGAAAGGAGGAACTCACAATGTGACAGTCTGCCTGTCCTGGCTGGGTCTCCAAAGAGGAGCAGGAGCAAAAACTACATCATCACTGCTAGTGCTGGTTCAGATAAACCCAGGCAGTTACTGTGATGGGAGCCCAAGTGGCAATGATGTTCTGGCAACTGCTGGCATTTTTACCACCCAACATGCTAATTTTCCCTCTTCATCCTTGCTGGCATTTCCAGTAGTGTCACTGCTGCTTCAGCTGAACTGGTAGGTGTCCCTGATTGGAACTTGTCCTGCTTAAACAACTATGCTGTAGCCAGCAGACTGTTTGTTCAGTGGGCTCCTGAAAAATTAAAACCCTCTCTTATGGGTAAGAGTCAAGCTATGCAGAGCTAAAGGCAAGGGTTCACTACGTGCTTTTGAAGTCAGAGAGAAAAACTCCCATCGACTTCAACAGTAGCCCAGATTTCACCCTGTGTGACATCTACGTTTGTTTCCTAGTGGTTCTGGGGTACTGGTGAATATGAAGTACTTTGCAGTGATAGAGACAAGGTCGAGTATTGTGCCACAGTTTGCATGACTACAGGGAATAAAGCCAAAAATAAAATCAGGACCTCTCAGCTGTAAATACCAGTCAGCACAATAAGAGGTAGGTGCTGCCCCTACTCCCCACTGGAGCTAGTGCCATCACTGCCAGGCCAGTCTGAGTTTCTTGTTGGTTTATATTTTCATTTGCCTTCTGATAAGTCCTACTTACTCATTTGGACGTACCCCCAAAAAATTCTCTTTCTTTACGTTTATATATTTGGATGCTTTCAGATATTCTCTCCCACCCGTGGCATTTGTTTTGTTAAGGTTCCTGAGTCCTTTGAATCTTTTCCTTACAAACCAGCTTTTTTCTCCTAATGCTGTTTGACTTACCTGTCCTTGCTATCTCTGTGCTTAGGCTACCTCCCTGCATGCCGGAAATGGCAAGTCTGTAAGTCTCCCACACTGTACGCAGACACATCCACAACTGCCTGCTTTAAAGGCAGGAGTACCCCAAGGCTTTGCAAGCAGAGATCTGTGCTGCCTCACCATTCAGAGCAGCAGGATGCAGCTTGTCTTTACCAATCCAGCTCAGCACCTCTGCCTGGCAGCAAAATACTTGGACAAAAATAGATAGGGAGGCCACCCTGAACAAAATTACGGGACTTCTGGCCTCAACCCTGATTCTCTGCATTCAACGGGAAATTCAAGAACATATTCATGTTCCACATAAATTTGAGAACACACCTTCCGTCATTGACTGAAACTCAGCCTGAGCTGAGAGGTTAGGAGCCTGGCTGTGGTCCTGTCTTCCTTCCTGCTGAAAATTGTAGTTCCTGGCTCATTTTAGTGGATGTGCTCACTTACTACCGAGGGCCACGTTGAAATGGATGTAGTGAATTGTTTGTCATAAATTGTTTATTTGCCAAAATAAACATTCAGTCAATACAAAATTATTTGTGATTTTGACATGCACTCACTGAATATTTTGGACATTTAAAACAATGAGAACAACATTATAGGAATGAGGAAATGCTTCTTTTCTATGTATTTTTAAACAAATTGTTTGGATGCCTTAGATGAAGTCATAAGGTGGTAGGGACAGAGGGGAGTCCTACACCATCACCCAGCTACCGTCCTGTTCAGCAGCTCCTGGTCAGGATGCTCACATGGACCACAACAGAATGATGTCACATGCCACAGAGGTGCACAAATGTAGCCCGTTTCTCAGGGAAGAGGGTTTAACATTGGAGCATAAGGCACACCCCCTTCCTGCTCTCCAGTTCATAGGAAACTCCCCAGACTTGTGAGTTTTGAGGGTGTTTTTTCTCTAAGCCCTTTTTCTTCTCCCAAGAGCAGGGAAAAAATTAAAACCTGGAGTAGTCATTTATTGAGGCTTAACTTTACTGTTTTTTTAAAGAATGAGCTATGCAGTTTAGCTAGCACATAGAAGTACTATTAAAAATATTTATTAAATAAATGCACTGGGTTTATTATGAAACAATGACAAAGATACTGTTAAAATGGATGTTGTGTTGCACACGCTCTCTAAGATGGAAGGGGGAATTAAAGGCTGAAGTGGGAGATATATATCCTACTGCTTTGTAAATGAAAAGGAAGATTATATCTGTAGGTCTTAGAAATAGAATTAAGTAGGGACCTGATGTTATAATACAGATGCAAAATAAATTCATGTTCCTAGAGAAAAATCTTGTGAAATTAACATGGCAACTTGGTATACAGTTATTACAAGGCAGTTAATACGGCATAATTTTAAGGATCACCAGGAAATTTGGCCTGCAGCACAGAGGAATTATAATAGCCTTATATGGTAAGCTTTGAAATGAAATCACTTCATGTGAATACTTAACAGCAATAGAAAGCGTTTGAAAGATCGAAATGCAAGAGTAATAACATCACTGGATATGTTTAACATGTATTTCACTGCTCATTCAGAAAGAAAATATTTCAGGTAAGAATTTCAAGTTTTCACTAGATTTCCAGTTGAGTAGAAATTGGAAAAACATCTCCGAAGGTGATGCCTAGGCTCTTCTATGAATCTAGTCCTTTGCTTTTATTGCATATACCTGGAAAAAAATGGCAGAACTAAAGTTGGTCCCAAACAACTAAATAGCAAATAATTTACCCTAAAACTATGGAGGCTTTATTATTTACTAAATACACTGAAAACAGTGTTTTGGGGTTGACTTTAGAAAAAATCAGAGTTTAATTTTTCGGTTCAACAACTGAATCAAATAATCAATTATTCACATAACCCAGCCATTTGAACACCCACTTAAATCCTAAAATAGGAGCTTGCCATTGACAGCAAAGAGTTTGGATGAACTTCTTCTCACAGGGGTGAGTCTCATTCCCAGGGAATATGGATTTCTGTTATTTAGTTTTTATATTTGAAAAGATGAAAAATTATTTCCAGCTTGAAACTACGTCTGCAGGAACAAGCTTTTATTAAAGGATGTTTTTTAGTGCAAAATTTTCTATACCATGTATTACTTCATTTTCTGAAATACACTTCTAGGAGGCAATGTCAAAAGAACAATTAAATGGTGCAGGACTGAGTCCTAATTGATGGTGACAATAATTAAAATTAATTATTTCATGAAAGTGTCTTTTTTTTCTTTTTTCCTTTCACCCCTCATTGTTCTGTTTGGAAACAGACTGTCCTAAAATGTATCGAGTGTCCTGCTATCACTATTTAGACAAGCATTTGTCAGTAGGTTCTTAATATACACTAATATTTTCAGTAGGCTTTAAATAGAACATCTTTCTCTCTCTCCAGTTATATTTAACGCTAATCTTTAATGTAGGGTCTTGCATCTCTTTTCATGCTTCTCTTTTTATTAACTTTCCAGATATGTTCAGAAATCCCCTAAATTGCATCCAGCAATGATTTATGTCTGAAGCATTAAAATGTACATTTAAAAACATTGAAGCTATTACAGGAAACTGATAAAATACTATTAAAAGTTCCTGGTTTAAATATACGTGATTTGAAAAATATGAATTTTAAAAAAGAGATATTTTTAAAAAAGGAAGAAATGTTCTTGAAAATTCCATCTCTTTTTTTTTTTTCCTCCTTTAGGAATTAAAAGTCCAGAAGATTAAAAAAAAAAAGGCATGTCCAAAGCTGGGTAGGGAGTGCAGTGAATTTTCATCAGAATGCTGACATTTATTTGAACCTTTCAGAATGGCAAAAAAAAAAATTAAACTTCAATTTTTTTTTAAACAAGGTCTAAAATTTAGCATCCATGTTGTTCTAAAGGAATGTAATGGAGGTGGTCAGAATCAAAAGAATGATGTTCACGATGACTAAGGCAGTAGCTGGTAGTTGTAGCTGGCTCCTTCATCCTTGGGTTGATGTCCTCTTCCCATGGCAGAGTGGGATTAGTCAGTTTCTGACAGCTCCTAACTTCATTACAGCAATGAAAGAATGGCTCAGCAATGGGGTTCATGTCTGAAACAAAGTGGAGAAGGTTTGGATAGCTGGGTTTTGGGTTGAATATGCAATGGTAACTGGCATTGCCCAGCCAATAGCTGGATGTCTGAAAGTGTTGCAGATTCTGTGAGTCTTGTATGTGTTGACTTTAAAATTAAACAAGTAGTTTGTGCCTGTTAGGAGCATGGTTAATGCTTAGAATACTTGTAGCTTTTCTCTTACGGCCATGGCTGTTCTTAGTATTTCTCCCTTTCCTTTACTTTTTTTTAAAGGCCTGGTACGGGATGTTTGATCTCTTGCCAGGTAGCCCGGCAGGAATTCTCTGTTCAGTTATGCAAGAAGCATGGATTTGATCCCTAACTCCTGTTACCATGCTCTTAGGAATACACAGTTACAAAAATAAAAGCATTAGCCTGCAGCCATACTGCTGTGTGCTGTGCTCTCATCAGATCTCACGTGTTCAGTGAGGTCAGCCCTGCTCAGGACTCACGGAGTCGGGGGTGCTGTGGGGATGTGGGAAGGAGCCACGGAATAAAAGAATGTGTGTGAAATGCTGTCCTCGTCTGTGCTCCACTCCAGGAGGTTTCTACTCTCTTGTTGTCTATTTTTTGCTACCTTTTTTCCCTCATATGTACCATTATATCATAAACATGCATTTTTTTCTTTTTTTTTTTTTTTAAGTCAACAAAGGCAATTACTGTGAGTATGCAGAACTGTGTGGATGCGATGCTAAGAATGGCATTTTGGAATTCAGAGCTAAGAGTCTTCCCAGTGACACTTAGGACAGAGACCTTTGCAATCCAGCCTTCCCTTACAGACCAGTTCAAGGTGCATCAATACGAGACACTAGTTCGGCGCAGCTGTACAAAAAGGTACCATTTTAACGTATGATAGTAACACACAAGTCATTTGATACTCATGTGTGCATTGAAGAAGCTGCATTATTATTGTTAATCATGGGGGTTTTTCCAGCACTGCCTGAGAACCAGCCACGGCCTGAGCCCTACGCGAAACACTGCAGCACGTTGTGCCCTGGAGAACTTACAGTCTGATGGGCAGTGCAGGCACAGGATGTCAGAAGGGCTCTGGCACTCAGGAAGAGTAAGTAATGTGATGCTGGCAAATGATGTTTAAAGCTGTGAGTCGAGGGCTGAGGAGGAGGCTCGGATGATAGGGAAGAAAGTGTAGAAGCGGAGGGGTTGAGGAGGGGACTTTGACGAGAGTGGCAGAGGAGAAAGCAAAGGGGGACAGATACGGAGTTTCTGCCAAATTCGGGCTCTAGTTTGTTCCACTCCACTGCATCTTACCCCAACGCCCCATTACTAGGGGAAGAGGAAGCCCCCATGTTTGAGGGGAAGTGTGTGGGAAAAGTGTCTCCACAAATCTGAGTTAGAAGAAAGCTTGTGCAGAAGGACAGGTGGCTGTAGTTGGCCCTTATTTTATGCCCCTGCAGTAAGAACTCCTCAGAGGTAATACAGATATTAACGTTATACTTAGAGTATCTATACCTCTAGGGAAAAAAACCCCAGCACTTAGCACATTCCTTTTGTCTCCCAAGTGACAGAACATTGTTCAGTTATGTCTAGTTTCAACATCCTGTGAGCATATACTGATAGTTAGTGTGCACTCAGAGGAGGTGCTAATTGTCACCAGACACAGAACAAAGGACAGATGTTCAAAGAGGATTCTGCCTGTTCTTCTAAGGCAACACTACAAGCAAAACATTAGAGTCAAACCTGAAGCAAAACCTGAGGTCCAAACACTTTTAAATGTTAGGTGAGTTCAACCCTACATCCAATTGCAATAGCAAAACATTCCTCAGATCTGAAAAACTGCAAAATGAGAGGGATGTCTGGAGTAAAATCTGATCTGTTTTCTGGCCCTCTCCTGACCTTGTGCAAAAGCGACTCAGCCAGCTCTGCCTGAATGTTTGACAAACGCTATTCAAAAGACTACAAGAATTCCAGTGTCTTCAAAACACACAACCACAGCAGCACTCTGTATTCTCCTCACCTTCTCTTTTTACATTTTCCCTTCAGGTTCTGAGTTTTATGTTATTAAATTTTGGTGTAAAACATTATAGTAAATAATAAGTAGCAATATTTTCCATCCTAAAGATATCAAAGATGGAAAAATATTATTGTTTCCATTCTTCTAGTGAGGAAAGTGAGGCACTAATTACTTGCCCAAGGTGACTTTGCTCAGTAAAAGATACTGCAGCAAGAGAAAGAGCAAATTAATTTCATGTTTTGAAGCTTGGGTTTGCTGGTTTGCTTTTTTTACTTGAGAAAAAGCACTCTGGTGGGAAAACGCAGTTTCAGAAAAGTGAAAATGAGTTCAAGTATAATGTGAATCTAAAAGGGTTGGCTCTTGCACATGAATTTGTGGCTGTGACACAACAATAGACGAGTGATCAGTTTGTGTACAGATAATTGCAATGAGTCTATCCTACAGGAAAATAATGTCTTTATGCAAGAGTTCTGGACACGCTGGAAGCACTTGAATATTGCAGTGATAGAAAAGCTAAGAATAAGCACTCTAGAGAGTTAGCCAGAGTAGCATGCAAAAGCACAGAAACCTGATGTGCCCTGAGCTGCTCTGGATCAGCCAGTTGCTCACAGTGAGGACTGTGTCAGCAAACAACAGCAAAGCAAAGCGTGCAAAGCCTCCACACAGCCTACAAGAAGACCAGTGGAAACATCTGGTTTCATTTATTCAGCAGGCCAAGGGCAAAAGCAGGTTCTGACTGAGGGGGGGTCCAGGTCACTATCTTGCCACTGCAGAACGAAGTGACTGAAAGTGGCAGTGCCACCATGCATAAACAGGATCTCTCTGCAGCCCCCACCAACCAGTGTTTCCCATCGGTATCAACTGGGGCAATGGCTCTGAGAAAGCCAGAAGGCATTTTCCGAACAAGCAGTTAGCACATTTCCTAACTGCAAAGCCTCTGCCACGCTGTCATGCATGACTTGGCACACCATGAGGTGCTGCTTTTTGCACCCTCTGAAAAATCATGTCTTACTGACTGCATGGGAAGAAGGACCTCTGTCTAAATCTTCCTGTAACTGAGCAACAGTGGATAGTAGTGCTCCTTTTGTTAGGGGAGAAAAATACTGTGCATGCTTTTGTTTTTGTTGGCTGGAACTTGCCAATGCAAAGCAGTGGCAGTGCGAGCTTGGTGGCCACAGGTGCAGGTCGGCTCCCCGAGAGCAGCCCTTGCTTAAGTAAGAGGATCCTGTCCTCATAACCACTGAAAATAAGCCAGTGGAAGGTTACGAAATGTAGCCAGTAAACATTGTTCTGGAGAGAGAAGAAATTGTGTCCATTATTCCACTGGCAGGGAATGGTGTCGCTTGGTCTCCACCAGCCAGTTGCGTGGGCTGAGACGTGCAGCCGGATGGAGACTAGTGCTTCTGTGGTTGAACTAAACACTGTGTTAAGCAGCTGCTCTCCTGATTTGCATCCATACTCTTTCTGTGCTGTTTTTAACACCTGCTTGTGCCCGGTTAGATAGGTCTTGTCTGCACAGGTTGATATATGACACAGTTACACAGGAGCTCACTATGATTTACAGCCTCTTGCCCGCTACCACGTTCTTCCAGGTGCTTTGTCCAGTCCACTGCTACCCTGCTATGGCTTCTCACATGGGGCTCACTTTATCCCTGCTGCTCCATCACCTGTCTGCCTACCCAGCCTAAGGTTCACTGTCTTCCCTTTCTCTCTCTGTGTTAGCTCTCTTTTTGCCTTTTAATGATGCAAACCTGCTGGATCTTCTTCCTCAGGGTTGCTGGAAGGGGGACATGGGAAGGGGCTGCGTCAGTCTGCCATCACCTCTTGCTTTCTCTTGAATTTTATAAATGCATTGAATTAGATTTTTATCCGAGCAGCAAAAAGCATTTGGAGGGCTTTCCGTCAGCAGTATATAAATAAAAATGGATCAGAATAGATTGGATTGTTGCTTCTTACATCCGCTTCCCTATTTTGTTTTTGACAGGTCCTGACACCCACACACATACTCCTTGCTCAGACTCAGCTAGATCTGCTTTTTTGTCTGCTTTGAGTTTTTGGCAGGATTTTCCATTCCTCATAACCTTCTTCCCTTACATAGAGTTTCAGTAGCTCTTACCCTGGTTCTTAGCTCGTAGGCCTTGTGCCCTAACGCTCGCCATACTGATGCGTCTTACCAGGCCCATCATTAAAACATGACTGAGGCAAACACTGCACCCTCCTGCAGGCTCTGAAACAGGGAAGCCGCTGCTGCTGGCTCCTGATCTCCTTTGCGACTTCCCTGGGTCTAACGTCACTCCCCCACTTCAGTCTGCACTTCCCACTGCAAAGGAGTGGAACCAAGCAAAGAATCTGTAACAGGTAATGGACGTAATGGATTTATCCTTTCACCCCCCCACACCCTGAGTTGAATATGCATGAGCGGGTCCTGATGTCTTCAAGTGCATTCACTGCTTGAAGAGGCTTGCCTCATTTTTTTCCTTGTGCACTGTTTTTAATGCTATGTATCAATCACAAATGTTCCCTGCGTGCATTCAAAAACTGGTATTTGCTATTCAAATAATGTTAAGTTGTAACTGTTTAAGTAAGTATTGAGGAATTGTTTCTGATCCTAAAGTGGATGAGCATACAAATACCTCTGTCATCTGTAGCACACACCCTTTAAAATGTGATTCTAATATTTAGTTGCACTCTTGAAATTTACTTTTCATGAGTACTGGTGCTGGAAGAACTTGGTTGCTTGAATGTGTGCATAAAGGGGAGTATAACAGCGACACAAGAACAAACTAGTAGAACATACCTTAAAAAAAAAAATCACTATTTTATAAAGTCAATTTTTAAATTGCCCAACTCTAAACATAAGCATTGGAGAGAAAACAAGCAAGGGTATGAGTCAGAGATTCCCCATTCGGCTTTGCCGTGCTCCATACCAGAGACGTGGAAGCAGAAAAGCAGCCAGGCACAGAAGCCGGGCTGAGCGCAACAACAAAAACCCAACATCTGGGGGATTTTCGCTCAAACCGTGGCTCTGCAACACCTGGGCAGGGCCCAGGCCGAGAGCTGTGCCAACACCCTCTTCTCTTCGCGGTGGGGTACAGCTCACGGAACCGCTGTGCTCCGATGGGGCAGCCATCTGCGGAGGGGTGCTGGAGGCCCAACACCTCCCTCGCGAGGCACCCAGCAATGCTCCGAGGGGCCTCGGCGGGGTCCCTGGGCCGCCTGTGCCCTGTCAGGGGGCTGGCAGACCACCAGCTCCTGCCGCGCCCCCCCTCGGGCCGGCAGGCCAGCCGCGGCCCCCGCCACCCAGCGGCTGGGCACACGGCGGGGCGGCAGTGCCGGGGAGCGGTTCAGGCGGGGCAGTCGACGCGATGCCAGGCCCAGCAGCGCCGGGGGCAGGGGAGACGGCAGGCGCCCGGATCCCCACCGCATGGCCGAGGCTCCCCGCCGCCGGAGAGCGCCTCACGCGTCACACCCCACCCGCCGCGCCCAGCGCCCCACCCTCTACCGCGCGCATGCCCAGCTCCGCCCCCCGCCCTCGGCTCGGCCCAGGGGCTTGCCGCGAGACGCCGAGGCCCCTAACCGGGCGGAAGTGACGGACCACTAGGGGCGGAAGCGGTGCAGGGAGACGCTTCCTGCTCGGCGTTGGGGCGTGGCTGGCTCGCGGCAGGTGAGGGGCGCGCGGCAGGGAGCGCGCGCTGGGCTGGGCTGGGCTGGGCTCGGCTCGGCCCGGCCCGGCCCGGCCCGGCCCGGCCCGGCCGCGGGGGGCGGGGCCGGGCCCTCCTCCCCCCCTGGGGTTTTGTGCTCGGCGCCCGGGGCGGGCTCGGTGCGGCCTGGCCGGGCCCGCGGGGACACCGGGGTCGGCGGTGCTGGCAGAGGGCGCCGAGGAGGGCTGGTGTGGGGCGTGCCCCCGCGGCGCAGCGTGGCGAGGAACAGCTTGGGCTGGACGCGGCGGCGAGGAGCCGGGGCTCGGAGAGGTTCCCGCCCTCCGGGCCCGAGCGGGGCAGTAGGCGCTGGCAGGGCCCTGTGAGGGGCTGCCGCGGGGTCTGTGGCCCGTCACCCACCGGTGAAACGCTTCTGGTGGCCACAGGCTGTGTCCACCGGTGACCCCGTCAGGTTTTGGGAAGAAGAGCTTGGTAATGTGAGATGAGAGGCATACGGTACCTGCCTGGGTGGGATAACAGGTTTAGAAAATCTTTTCTCACACTTCTTATGCGGTGCTTCAGTGCTGAGCCATGAAATGGACTGGAAACCCACCAGGCAGGTGTGGAGCGTGGAAATCTCAAGTTGGCGGTGACATATGGGATACTTGGACTCAAAATAGCCCTCTCTCTCCATGTCGGTTAGGTGCCCTGTAGGGATAGACAGCTGGATGCTGCAGCCTGAAGGGAGTCACGAAAAAGAAAAAGGCATCCAAGGTAGAGGGTCAGAGGACTCTGGGATATGGGTTATGTCATTTTTCCTCAGAAAGTTAGCTAATGGCTTGTAATAGAGTTGTGGGGGTTTTGTACTATTCCAAGTACTGATTGGTTACTATTTACTATCAGCTAATTCAAAGAACACTACAGATTGTAAAAAACATAACTTCTAGTCCATCAGTGCATCAACACAGTTTGCTACCTGGAGTACTGGCAAATCAGTTTTAATATGGATTGCCTTTAAGTTGCACAAGGGCATGTTCCTCACTCCCGATCTGGTAGCTGTGGTGATGTGACTATTTGTGAAATAACACACATTGTCAGTGTTTGCAAGTCAATCCAAGTGCTGTTGTGATAAATGCATTTATTGTACTAATTTTTTTTCTGTGTTTGAAATAAAGAATGAGTCAGCCAACAGTAAAAAGACTACAGGGCTACTAGACCTAGTGCACGTGAAGAAAGGCTGCTAATGGACATAGTGAACATTGTGCATCCACATCTATCAGCGGTGATCATTGTTAGTATTTATTTTAGTAATCAACAGAAGTCCTATTGTGGTGAGAGGATTTTTTTTTTTTTTTAAATGGTGTGGTTCAAATGTGGAGTGGCTGGACAGCACCTGAATTCTCCCAGAGGCTTCTTTCAGAAGAGGAGGCTTTTCATCCCTGGGGAGAGCAGGCTAATTCTCAACTCTGCTCACTTCTACAGTGCAGCTTCCAGCAAGGAGTGTGGGACAGTGGCAGCTGTGGTTGTGGCATTTCATGTGATTCAAGCAAATGTCAGCTAGGAGTTGGCTTGAGATGACCTATTTATTTCATTTAGGTTGCGCAGCAGGTGTTGCTGGCAATGATTTGCAGACCGGTTTGACCTATCCTGGAGTAGATGAGGTAGAAGGTAAAACTGCCCCTATTTCTTGACAGTTCTCTGAAACACAGAACCTACCTTGAGCAGTGAAAGGAAGCGGAGCGGATAGTGCTGCTCTTGTCAGAGGCAAGGGGTGGAAGCAAAGTGACTTTGGCATGTCCTTGTAGAGGCTTTCTGCGTTTTGGTTTTCTGGGGAATTGGAGGTGCTCCAGTCAACTGTCCCTTGCTTAGACTTTCTTTTAGGAGGGTTAGCTAAGGGCTGATAAGTTCTCCTGATATTTAATTGTGTTTGTCTTGTCTGAGGAGTAAAGCTGGGATGTAAAGGCTGCCCAATATACCTCTGTATTCCTGGGATGCTTTGCCTGGTGGGAAATAGCCACACCTCCAAAGAGCCCTCAGGCAGAAAAATGCCTGAGGCACTCCCAGAGCAGCATAGGCTGCTAGTCTTAGCATCTGCCATTCCTTCAGATAAAAAGAGAGTTCTCATCTCTCAACTCAGGAGTTCATTGGCAAGAAAACTGAAAGCAGATAATCCCTGGGAACTACTCAGCAGTCTGGGTTTTGGTAATACCAGGTAACTATAGTCACTGCACGCTTAGCCTGAGCAGTAAAAGAGAAGGGTAGAAATTGAGGGCTGAGGAAAAATAGTACTGAGATGAGCCTTCAGCAGAGCAGGGCAGATTTTTTTTTTACAATTTTTTTTAGACTAAATGTAATGTGCGGAGGAAGAAGATGAGTATGTCTGAAATTGTGATGTTTCCCGTGGCTGTGGCGTTTGTGCTTGAAGGGAATCATTTTTATCACTCAAAAAACAATTTCTATAGCTGATCAGCTCTGCTTAGACCCCTTCACAAGATAACCTTTGCCAGAAAGTATTCCATCCAGCTGTTTGTTTAGTGGGTTATTGATTCCCCAGGTTTCATTCTTTTGACCCAGCTTTTTGTCAGTTCCTGTCATCCAGGCCGCACTGTTAGAGATTTTGCTTCTGGCGAACGTGAACAGGCTTGAAGACATGTCCTTATAGTGAGTGAGTTCATCTTACAGAAATGCAAGAATTCCCTTTGCTTTTGAATGTATAAAATGGATAGGAACTGGTTTGGTTGCCAGTTTGATTTGATTGTTGCCTTCATTAAATATGTCAGGATTTGTTGTAACACAGTGCATGTGGGGTATGGGTGCTGTAAAACTCCAGAACTTTGGAGCAGAGGGTACTGAATGTGGAGGTGAAAAATAGGACATTGCTAGTTAGGGTTTGTGGCAGTGAGATGTGGCAATGGTTAGATCTGCAGCTAAGGTCACTCTGCAGAAGGCGGAAGCTGATTTTGCATCAGAAAATTAGAGGGAAAAATTAACTGGAATTTTTATCTTTTCTCTCTCTCTCTCTCCTTTTCTTTTCTCTCTCTCTCCTTTTCTTTTCTTTCTCTCTCTCTCCTTTTCTTTTCTCTCTCTCTCTCTCCTTTTCTTTTCTCTCTCTCTCTCCCCTTTTCTTTTCTCTCTCTCTCTCCTTTTCTCTCTCTCTCCTTTTCTCTCTCTCTCCTTTTCTCTCTCTCTCCTTTTCTCTCTCTCTCCTTTTCTCTCTCTCTCCTTTTCTCTCTCTCTCCTTTTCTCTCTCTCCTCTCCTTTTCTCTCTCTCCTCTCCTTTTCTCTCTCTCCTCTCCTTTTCTCTCTCTCTCTCCTCTCCTTTTCTCTCTCTCTCTCTCCTCTCCTTTTCTCTCTCTCTCCTCTCCTTTTCTCTCTCTCTCTCTCTCTCCTTTTCTCTCTCTCTCCTTTTCTCTCTCTCTCCTTTTCTCTCTCTCTCCTTTTCTCTCTCTCTCCTTTTCTCTCTCTCCTCTCCTTTTCTCTCTCTCCTCTCCTTTTCTCTCTCTCTCTCCTCTCCTTTTCTCTCTCTCTCTCCTCTCCTTTTCTCTCTCTCTCTCCTCTCCTTTTCTCTCTCTCTCTCCTCTCCTTTTCTCTCTCTCTCTCCTCTCCTTTTCTCTCTCTCTCTCTCCTCTCCTTTTCTCTCTCTCTCTCTCCTCTCCTTTTCTCTCTCTCTCTCTCCTCTCCTTTTCTCTCTCTCTCTCTCCTCTCCTTTTCTCTCTCTCTCTCTCCTCTCCTTTTCTCTCTCTCTCCTCTCCTCTCCTTTTCTCTCTCTCTCCTCTCCTCTCCTTTTCTCTCTCTCTCCTCTCCTCTCCTTTTCTCTCTCTCTCCTCTCCTCTCCTTTTCTCTCTCTCTCTCCTCTCCTCTCCTTTTCTCTCTCTCTCCTCTCCTTTTCTCTCTCTCTCCTCTCCTTTTCTCTCTCTCTTCTCTCCTTTTCTCTCTCTCTTCTCTCCTTTTCTCTCTCTCTTCTCTCCTTTTCTCTCTCTCTTCTCTCCTTTTCTCTCTCTCTTCTCTCCTTTTCTCTCTCTCTCTCCTCTCCTTTTCTCTCTCTCTCTCTCCTCTCCTCTCCTTTTCTCTCTCTCTCTCTCCTCTCCTCTCCTTTTCTCTCTCTCTCTCTCTCTCTCCTCTCCTTTTCTCTCTCTCTTCTCTCCTTTTCTCTCTCTCTTCTCTCCTTTTCTCTCTCTCTCTTCTCTCCTTTTCTCTCTCTCTCTTCTCTCCTTTTCTCTCTCTCTCTTCTCTCCTTTTCTCTCTCTCTCTTCTCTCCTTTTCTCTCTCTCTCCTTTTCTCTCTCTCTCCTTTTCTCTCTCTCTCTCCTTTTCTCTCTCTCTCTCCTTTTCTCTCTCTCTCTCCTTTTCTCTCTCTCTCTCCTTTTCTCTCTCTCTCTCCTTTTCTCTCTCTCTCTCCTTTTCTCTCTCTCTCTCCTTTTCTCTCTCTCTCTCCTTTTCTCTCTCTCTCTCCTTTTCTCTCTCTCTCTCCTTTTCTCTCTCTCTCTCCTTTTCTCTCTCTCTCTCCTTTTCTCTCTCTCTCTCCTTTTCTCTCTCTCTCTCCTTTTCTCTCTTATTTTCCCTCCCCTCTCTTGTCTGATAGTAAGACTGAGCAGCAGTTTTGGGGTTTTGGATGCAAGCTTCATACCAGAGTCTCTCTTGCTGTTTCCAAAAGTGAGTATGTTCATAGGATTACCTTAATACCTTTTGCTAGTGCAATGTTGGTAGTCAGTAGGTTGAGCAAAACATATATTTCAGATTGAATGGATCTTGGGTACCTTTCATGTAGATCCCAAGGTATGCTGAATTGAATTAAACGGTTATCAGTAGTACGTAGATTGAGCTAACAAAAAGGCACCTAGCACTGTAGCTGATGTCATGGTGCAACACAATGTTCTTGTGGTACCCAGATGTGCGAGATACCACATATGTGGTAACTGCCAGTACTTCCACACCATTTGGATCTGGAGAACTGAGTGGCATTATATCACTGGGTAGTTAGTGGCTGCCTACCAGTGCCGCAGAAAAAGCTTTTCGTTTTCCTGCAGCTGCTGCTGGGACAAATGAGGTGAGACTGCTTCAGTGATGAAATCCACTTCTGCCATTTCCAAGCAGAATATTGGCCCACAAGGCCAGGATGCACAGTGTGTGAAATGCAGCGTGAGCCCCCGAGTCCTGCTGAGTATCAGGTCAGGCTCCTCAGTGCCCTGCTGTTTCTGCAGGGCTGTGGTGTGATGTGGGAGGCTGACTCCTTTTGAAAAGATTTTGGCTGTTCAGGCAGTCCCATGTCAATAAGCAACTTTTGGAAGTATCAGCATGTAGCAGGAGATGCCTTGTAGGATTCATTTTCTACATGGACTTTTTTTGTTATTGTTCTTCTGAGGTAATGCTATACTGTAAGGACAGGCTGAAAGTATGAGGTTGATGAGATTAAGTATCTCTCTTTCTGGAGCAGAGGAACAGAAATGGCTTTTACAGCTGTCGCTAGGTTAACTTTGTGATGTAGACGTGGCCATGATGTGCTCCTGCTGCTCTGAGGGGGAGGGAGAGCGATAGCTTCTAAAGCTTCTCACTTTCCTGCACCCCTTGCCAGTCTCTGTGCCTGGGAAGCTCCAGCTGCCCAGTTTAATTCACTCATGGAGAGTGGGCAGGGTGGGACAGCTGGAATGGAGAACTCTCTTGCTCCAGAAATGGTACTGGGAAATAAAATCATAACCCATGCCAGGCCCTCCAAAGATGGAGAAACCCCACTCTTCATAGCTTTGTCTAAAATAGCTACTAAAGGTCTTGAGACCCAAAGCAGTAACGTCTACAACAGAGCTTGCAGATGCTACTATAAGAGACATCTAGTAACATGAGCACCCTGGTGGAGTACAGCCTGCTACGGGGCCTAATTATGGTCTTATTAATGCTTTCTTTCATCACTGCCTTCCAGCCTTCAGATGATGATTAGACCTATTTATAGGGGCAGAGTTCCTTAATATTCAGTACAGTGCACCTCTTGCCAATCAAATCAGTACCATCTGCATCTTTGATTGCTGCTTAATAACACTGTAGAACATGGTTAATTAAAAAAATATAAATAGACTTTTCATCCTCTTAACTTACCAAAGTGCTTCTCTCCTCCTCCCTTCCCCTCCCTGCAAAAAAAGTAAAGTTGGCTTAGCACAGGGACTGTGGTGAACCTCTTGTCTCACTGCTGGAAGTACATCTTGCTGTCCTACCCAGGATAGTTACCTATTGTGTGCGCTGCTGGAGGACTAAATTTCAACCCCTCCAGTGAATGTCAACACAGATCAGAACGATCATTTGCTGCACAAAAAATAGGACTGACTTCTAGGCTCTTGTGCTGCATTTACCACCAGGGTGTAAGCAACTTCTAGCTTCTGTTTCAGTTGCATGTCTACATATGTGTGAGTGCATGTACACACACTACCTTATCTTGTCCCTTAACAGGAGGACCATACGCAATGACGTGTTTTGCTTTTCTAGCATTTTAAGTCTCTTTTTTTAATACAGTTCCCTGGCTCTGCAGCTGGTAAACTCTCAGGAGTATGCTTTATCTGTGGAGAGCAAGGTGATAAAATTGTCTTTTTTTTTTAATTTTTTCATTGGAGGAGTTCATTCTGATACTTTGTTGGAATGGCCTCTAGGCAAGCTTCTGGTACAACCAAGGTATGACTTGAATATGCCAGCAGATTTGATCATGATTTGAAATTCTGTGGGAAGCCTGTGCGGAAAGTAGAGAATGAGGATGATGTAATAATATATTAAGTACAGTACTACAGAGTACTGTAGTTAAGTGTACAGTAGTAGAAGTTTGTGACGAGACACACAACAGATATTATAGCAGCTGGGAGCTTTGTGAGCTCTAAAAGCTGCATTTTAGGTATTGCGAGCGATGTGCTGATGTAGTATGCTAGATTGGAGCAGAGGAAAGTGAGAATAACAGAGGTCTGTTATTGTCAGCCAGGATGGGACAACATTTGTCCAGGTAAACATTGTAGAAAGTATTATGCGTAATAAATTACTGTCAGTGAGGAATTTGGGATGACTTCTCACTGTGAACCAAGTTATGCATGTGACTTTCCTCTATCAGAGGAGACAGCACCTCGTGACAAGCTATGCCCAAAGCCTGTCTCTACTCCATCTTTTGAGTGTGTTTAATCTTAACCTGTAGTTCATTTATGACTTGGTCTGTTCCCAGTGTGGAACCATCCTGGTGGTAGTGGTGTAGGGGTATGTGGTGAGGGATATGCAGACTTGTGTCTTATTGCATATTGCTGGTCTCTACATCCTTGCTGGTGGCTACAAGGCATTGATCTTTTATTAGGGTCCTACAAAGGAGAGACATAGGGCTAGAGATAGCTTGTCACTTCTTCTTGGAGATGTTTACTGCATGTGGGAATTAAAGGCCTTTAGTTCATGCTGCCTTTCCAGTGCAGTGATAGAAGCAGCAGCACAGTAATTGCTGAAGCAGCCCTTGAATCTTTGAAGAATACACACTGATTTTTCTCAAAGTATTTAAGCCCTCTTCTCACCTGAACCTCCTTTTTTTAACCCCTTGAAGCATATTAAGGAAGCAAGTATTGTTGGTGGCTTGCTTTATTCTCCCTTTATTTTCATAGCAAAGCATGCATCTGGTAAGTGCTTGTATATAGCTTTACAGTCTCTGCATGTGTTGAGGACAGCTGAATTATTTTCTTAATATTGCCTTTGTTTATGTTCCCTTGAAAAATTAAGATTTTTAAAGTTGTGGGGTTTTTTTGTTTGCAGATAATCAACTCAGTGATCGGTCCTCCATAGAGCAATATTTTCTAAAGAACTTAGAGGAGTGTTGCTTCTTTTACAGACTCTGTTTGCCCTGTAACAAGTTCTCTTGGGCTTACCCTTGACATAAGAAGTTTTATTCTTGGGTCCAGGGGGAAGTAACCTGTGATGATTGAACAGTATGACCAGTTGCTGATTCCAGATACAGGCTGAGCACTCCAGGGTTTTCAGGTATCTATCCTGGTGTAAGTCTTTCGGGAAGGTGAGACAGTCTGGTGGAGGCTGATGTTCCATTTCCCACTGCTGTTGTTTCACTCAGCTTTTGCTAGTGTGAATGTTAGAACTGAGAGGGAGAGAGCAGCTTTGGGTGCAGAGGGATAGCCATGAGCCCTGACAAGCTTTGTACCAGCTTGCTTGAGGTTAAAGGCAGACAGCTTAAGGCAAAAGTGCAAATCTGAGTAGTTGCTAGCTCTAGTCAGAACTTCCAAATCAGTATATAGCACTCATAAGCAGGTGGTGCAGTGAGAAGACAACCTTTTTCTCTTTGTTTTCAATTTAATAAGGCAAATGAGGTTACTATATAACACCAAAGCACATTTGTCTTGATCATGAATGTTGACATAGAAAAAAAAATTTAATAAAGAGCGGCTGGAGCCCCTAGATGCTGCAACTCTTTTCCAGAGCCTCTTTCATCACAAAAAAAAGAGCCGTGTTGCTGTTTCTTTTGCCTTGTGTGACCCACAGGTGATCACACCACTAATGATGAAATCCCTTGGGTAATCTGACATCTGCTCTTCTGAATCATACTTGCTTTGGGTTTTATATGCCCATTTCTCACTGTAGCATCTGAGTATTTCATGTCAGCCGTCATAATTCCAGGATGCTGTGCTGTCTGCTGAAACACTCCAGCTCCCTCTTTAAGGTTCTATAGTGATACTGGAACAAGTTTGTTGCTTTGTGGAAGTTACTTCCATGTGTAAGATATGAACAGTATGTTTGTACCTTTGTTGTGTATGTTACGTGAAAGCTTGGCATCCATTGGTCAGGGTGGGAGAGCTGAGATATTTCTAATCTGCAGCACTTGGTTTTTATGTAATGCCTAATTCTGATAGTGAAGCATGGCAAGGAAATGTGCTGCTTCCTTCTCAGTGCACTGGGGGTTGAGAAAAAGGAAGAGTCAGTCTTGCTGAGTGACATTCAGTCTTTGCTTTCCTTCCTGACTTTCATCGGGAATATTTTGAATTTTCCCTATTAAAATCTTCCTTGTTCCTGCAGTCCCTGTCTGTTATGGGGAGCAGTTCTGCTTTTATTCTAAGCATATGGTCAGGCCTTTACTCAAAGGGTTTGTAAAACTGGCTTGTTTCTCCAGTGAATTTGGTCACAAGAGGTAATAAATAGCAGCTGTAGCATGGGATTTTGCCCGAGTCTAGTCATTCAGAAGGCTGTTGCTGGTTTTTCTCTTTCTTGCTATAAATCTCTAATTTGTTACCTTGCACAGAAAGAATTGTCTCTTGTATCTGTCTCCAATAGCAGTTCCCACAGAGTCTACCACATTTCTCTAATGTGTTTTTTTAGGAAAGGTGAGAATCTGGAGCTCATGTGAGAGGCTGCATTGAGAACCTGTGAAACTGAAGTTTACTGACAGCCAAACTGGGACAGTGTGAGCAGGAGTACCCAGGACTTTTCCTACTTTGCCCCATTACTGTGTGCTCCTCCCTCTGTGAGGGAGCAGTGGGTCCTGAAGAACAGCCTGCAGCTTCTGAGTGCGAGGAAAGAAACAGTTTGGTAGTAGCTAGGGGAGTGCTGCTTCTGAGTGAGCATCTGTCAGTCAGCAGCTGAACAGAGCTTGGCTTTAGAAAGGTCACTAAGAGAATTAGGATTGGTGAGAGTCTGGGAAGTCATACTGGGACTGTATAATCTCATCTGGCCTCAAGAGGTGAAAAGCTTGGCCTTCTCATCCTGCAGGGCATGACAACCACTGCATGATAATGGTTTTGATAGTGAAGCAAACTTAAGAAGTCCCCTTCTTGCCCCTGCTTCCCTCTCTGTTTCATGACTGGGCAATTATAGCTGTTTATCTGGCTGTGGTAAATTGGGTCATTGAACTGACCTGAGTTAAAAATAGGCATCCCAAACATCAGCAGCGTTGATGCCACAGAAGAGTTGTGACCAGTGTCTGGGAGGATCGTAGACTTGTTTTGCTGCTGGAGCCAAAGTAGCTTGTGACTGCGCACTCGCTGTGTTATCTGGTCGCTTTGTTCCACGGTGTCAGTCAAATAGTAGATTTGAAAGGAAAAGTCTTTAAGCTTGGTTGTGGTCAGCAGATCAAAAAATGCCATCTCAAAATTAGCTGTACTCCTCTCAGATTAACTTTTATGCTTTACAACTCTAAATAATAATTTCCTGCCTGCTGAATAGGCCCAGTCAAGAAGACTAATCAGTGTGCAAACATTGCCGCTGAAGAGTGTGGATACAGAGTCTGGCTGCCAGTGATGCATGAAGTGACACAGAATAGGTCTAGGCTTCCTGCAGCAGAGCCAGGTCTTTTGTTGGCTGGGCTTGATTTTGCAAATCTGTTGTCTGTGGAAAGGCTCCTAGGTTTCCTTTTTCTTTTACCTGTCATAGGATTCATTATTAAGCACCCTTCCCCCCCAAAAAAAAGCCACCAACCCACCCCCCAAAAAAACCCCCAGAACAACAGCCACATCACCTTTAGAGAAGGCCTTTCCTAGTCTGCTGTGGTAGGATCAGAAAGGACAAATTTGGAGAGGGTGGATGGTGTTTCTTAAACGTACAAGAATGGCTGCAGACAAGTCTAATCTGGTATCTTTAATTTTGTGAAGCAAGGTAGGGAATTTAAAGAATGTGTGAAGACCTCTCTAATTTTCACCTATTAAACAGTTTTTATGCTTTAGCTATCTCTTCAGGCTCTTGTTTTGTGAATTTCTCCAGTATAGTCTGTGTTTCAATGCTATTCTCAGTCTGCTCTGCTGTACAGGCTAGAATACAGTTTGCACACAGCAGTGCTCCCTGGACTAGCTCCTGCAGACCTCCAAGTACCACGGAGGGAATGTGTTGTGTCCTGAGATACTCTGTTTCTGATATCTTACTTCTTGATCCTCCTTTGTTTTGCTTCTCTTCAGCTCAATGAATATTTTCTTATACAGATGTGTAGCACTCTGCGTGATGAAACCCTGTAATGAGCAGCTGTAGACTGTGTTTTTTTTACAGTCTGAATGAGCAAGACACGCAGAGAAAACAAGTTTGAAGGGAGTTGTGTAGGCCTAGTGGCAGAGAGTGGTTAGAATACTGTATGGACACTCTACTCTGTTCATTAATCAGGCTGTCCTAACAGTAATCTATCAGTGAGTTTACAATTTCTAATGTGCTCAGAGAAATTGATTTCCTCTCTATACTCTCCTCTGTGTCACGGGAACTTTTTGTTATTTTTGTGAGCAAAAACATGGGAGGTAGACTCTTTGGGAATTGCTGAGGGAGAGGTGAGCAAGGCTGGCAGGATGGAAACATGGGTGATGAATAAATAGCCTTCTCCTGGCTGAACTATAGAGCAGTAGTATTGGCCCAGCTGCATCCAGGAGCATGGATACTGCTCTGGTGAATGTGCTGAACACAACCGAAAGATTTCAGGACCGTTTAGGGTTTATACTGTGAAAGGATCCTAAAACAAGGAAGCTTCTTTCAACATAGTTACTAAGGAAAAATCCAGTCACCAGAAGCAATGAGCAGCTCCTGGGAGTCTCAGAATGGAAGAACTCTCATTAACCTACTTGGAGCAAAGGCGTGTGTGCACATGCATGCTCTGTAATTTCACAGCTGCTGTTCTTGGAAGGGAGGGTGATTTCTGACGAGTCTTAGCGCCACCCTGAACTGACTTTGCTCCAAAGTGTGGTCTTTGTTTTCAGCACAGTACTGAGCAGACATTTGGTAAGTATCATGCTAAAAATAAAATTATGGTTCCCAGAAGCATTCATATAAGCAAGAGACTCCCACCTCACTCCAGCTGCCTTGGATTTATTAAAAATCCAGTATGTCAACCTTACTACTTGTGCCTTTCTCCTCAGCTCACCAATTCCATTGCAAACACTTTCCTAAAATAATTAGGGGAGCAGAGAGTGGAAGTCCCTGAATAAAAGCTGTGATAAAATGGAACTGTGTTTACTGTAATGACCTATTTGCTCTTTCCTTTAGGCACAATGGCTACAGTAGCCCAGAAGCACTTTTTGGAAGGGCAGACGTACTCAGTCCCCCTGATCCAACCGGACTTGCGCAGGGAGGAGGCTGTTCAGCAGGTGGCAGATGCACTTCAGTATCTGCAAAAGGTGTCAGGCGATATCTTCAACAGGTACAGTGCTGTCACACGGGGGTTGGGGGCTTAGCATTCAGCAATAGGAAACGGAGTGCTGTGATAAGGCTGCAGCAGTGAAAGGCCATTGCATTGACAAGCAATGGAAGTTCAGAAAAGGGATGAAGAAGGACCAGATGCACTTCAGTGAAAGTTTATTGGATTTGGGTCTGTCAAAGTTAAGCATAATGAAATGGCTGCAGTTAGCCAGAGGTTGGTTGTTATTAATTTTTTATTCAGTGGTGGACTCCCACAAATTGCATTACTGCTTCTGCTGCAGCTATCCTTTATTTCTTCTTGCTCATGTTTTAAATGGGAGACTTTCTTATTTAGAGTATCTTGAAGATACATCTTTTTGAGTCATTGTACTTGGAGCAGTGGAGTAGAAAATGTCTTTTTATTCTGATCTCTGGGACTTACAAACTGTTCTCTTTGGGCTTCTGGTGTTTTGCACTTCTCTTTTTGTATGTTGGGAGGGCTGAGCGCATGAGAGCGTCTGTTCTTCTCACCACAGTCTCATAATTCATCTAAACTGATCTCTTCAGTGATTCAGCCCAGACTTGCCACCTCTTGCATATGGTCATCTTTAGGATTGGATCTATAAGACCACCTATATAGCAGATCAGAGAGATTCTTGTGTTCGTCTGCAAATGTGGTAGATAGTGTGGTGCCTTTTTTCATCCGATGCCATCTTTAATATCTCAGTGCCCTGAGATGGTGTATCATGTCATTGGTATAAAAACAGATCAACATTTATCTTCTCATAGCCTGATTAGCAAAAGCACTTGCTTTTGTTTCAGCGGGGATCACGACTACCTAGTTTGATTTATTATGGTGTGAGCAGGACCATGGCATTATTTCTTCATTTTGAGTTTTTTGGATTTTTTTAAGGGTGGATTGAAGTTCTTTGATTTTTGATAGTGATACTTTCAAGGGCAGCCTCCGGGGAAAGGGCAGTCACTGAAGCTGAGCTCAAGTCATTGAGGCAAACAAAGGCTTTTCATTGGAATAGTCTTTGTTTGGGCAAGGGCTCCTGGGCAAGGACTCCTGGGCAAGGGCCAGGAGTGTGTGTAGGCTGGATTAGGTTGAACATAAGGTCTCATTCTTTTGTGCGCTTCTCAGTAGGGGAACCCTTCATGATATAAGGCTGGGAGAAGGCTTTCTAGAGCTGCCAGAAACATGTGGAAGATACCTCTCAAACTTGGGACTGGTTGGCAGTGCTGTCCCTCTCTGTGGGGCGAATAAAGCTATTGATAAAACAGGAGTGGTTCTTTCTCTCTTTTTGATTTTTTTTTTTTTTTCTCCTACTCGCTGCTTTGTAACGCAGTACCCTGTAATTTCCCCGGGGAGACAAGCCTGCTGTTTTGTATGCAAGTCATTCCTGAGTCCTGAACAGTGACTGTGATGCTGTTCCCTCGCTCTTTGGTGTACTCATGACTTTTAATTACCAATTTTTTCCAACAACAGAGGAGGCTTCATTGGGCTCTTTGTTTGCTTTGCCTTTCCTCTGAGGTCTCAGCTCTCTGATATAATTAATAACGATTTAGTAATTATGCAGGCATCTGATTAAAAGTTCCGTGACCTTGGTTGTTCCATGCCAATCAAGGGGCAAAGCTTTCAAGGTGAGAACTTTGCCACTTAGTGAAGAGTGACCTTTTATCTTCCCTTCCCTGAGATAAGGCAGGTCTATCTTCCATTTCCAGGAAGGAGCTGCCTTATCTGGGGAAGCTGACTGTTCTGATCTGCAAAACAGCAGCTTGCAATGTTGATGGAGGGGAAACTTGTTCAGTATGGCAGACTCAGCTGGGTGTGTCAAACTCATTACTTCAGTACTACAAAGATGCAGATGTTCTGGGGTTGTTTTGTGGGAACAGTTGGATTGGTAGAGTGCTTAGGAGAGTGGCAAGCCAATTTGCAGTTTGTTGAAGGTGGAGTGAAAAAGTCTCTCTTACTCTCTAAGGAAAGAGGAATCTTTCTACAACCAAATCTTTTTTTCCATGTTAGCTGATCAAAGCTTCTGCTTTGAGTTGTTGCTGACATGACAATTGAGTATGAATTCTTACAATGAACATGCCCATCCATTGTGCAAGGAAGGTGAGCTTTTTCTCCCTTTATTTGGAAACTGGCTGAAGGCAACTGTGGTGCTGTTGTGGTTGTAGAAGAAATATTCCCTGGGCCAGTTAGTGTCAGTGCAGAAGCAGCAGTCATGAAAAGTGCCTGTGGATTCAGTCTTCTCAAGGAAGACACCTTTGTATTTGGAGAATTGGGAGAAAGAAGATAAGCAGGTTTCCTCGCCTTCCCCCTGGTTTGGGAAATCTGGAAAACAACCCATGAGAGAATCTCTGCCAAGCTGTTTTCTTTCCAAATGCTCTCAAACAAGCTGACTTGCTATTAAGTTTAACTGTGGCAAGGTACATGGCGAATGAGGCACTTTGCAGAGCTCATCAGTTTGTAGAGAATCAAGGGATGTGCAGGTGCAAAAAACCAAGTAAACTATGGCTGAGACCCAGAGCAGACCCACTGGGAACAGCCTTGGAGAGTAGCAACCCATAGCACCTAAACCTCCTCTGTACCTTGCTAACAGTGCACCTGGGCTGTGATCTGGAATCACTAAGAAAGAGCAGGGAGTAGCTCAGCATCCCTCTCTGTCGTATTCCTAACCCTTGGGAGCAGGGACCCTTCCAGCCTCTTCCACATGGAGAACAGCAAAGTACCACATCCTGCAGAGGGAGAGCACTGACCTGGGCAGGCTTTTGGCTGCTGGGCAGTACAGGTTGATGGCTTAGGTCAGTACTGTCAACAGCCCTGTCCTCTTAGGAAGTGCTGTCCTCTTGGTGCTGGTATCAGTACTATCAGGAGATCAAGAGGCTGCACATACTTTCCAGGGTTGTGTTTTGGAGTAATGGAAGTTTTAACCTTGTGTATGTTAACTGAATTCATGTAATTAATCTGCTGTGGAAGCTGCAGTAAAGATCAGATTCATCGCCTGTAGCTACTGAGATTTTAATACATATCATTACTGCTTAAAACATAAATATTCTAATGTAGCCAGTCTGACTTAATAATAAATATATGAGTTTAGCTCCTGGACTTTTAAGGAGGGCTTTTGATATAGGTCACAGGAGGCAGAGTGACCAATTTAAACACTCAATTAACGAGTAGTCTTTCATCTATTTGTTTCATTATTACCAGCATTTTCTGGGTGACAGCTTGCGTTGGAATTGTGTGCTGTAGAATTTTTTACAGGAATGTTGTTGTGATAAGTACTTCAGACAGGTGGTGGACTTAGCTTTCCCGAGATGCCCCCTTGGTTAGCTAGGCTTGCCCTTTGGAATTTTTCAATTTCTGAGGAGACTTTTTGTTGGCAGGAGATGTTAATAACCTCTAATTTTTCAGTTTGTTGTTCAGAATGTACACTTTCGTATAACAGATTTGTGGAAAATTGCCTGTGCAAGTTATCTCATGGAGTAGAAAGAAAACAAATACTTGGAGCTGGAATATTGTTGTCAAGGTCCTGGTCTCCTTTGCCTGTGATCCAACCACAAGTTGTCCATTATACAACATTTCTCATCCTTGTGCTGCTTTTATTCAGTTTAAGGAAGAATTCCTGGGTTGATCTTTTTAAAGGTCTTTATTCAGTGTCTTTCGCTTGTCTGGGATAGTATTTTGCTGAACAGGCATATCTTTCTTGTTCCTCCCTAGTTAGATTCAAATTAATTTCATATTAAATATTTGAAAAGGGCTTTAATATTAAACAAAGGTTTAACTGAGAGCCACACTTCTGAAAGCGGTAGTTGGAAAACAAAAGCACTGCGGAAATGCTATTAAGCGAGCGTGGGGAGAAGGTCTGGTAAGTGTGTTATTAAGGAAGGTAAGGAGTGGCTGGATGGGCAGCAGAGCCTTAAGGGATGTTTGGGACAGGAGCAGGGGTGAGATGAGAGTAGTCCTAACATTGAAAATGCAGACAAAACCTTAATCATGAGGTGAATTTTGAGTGTTCCTCCCCTGGTTTTAAACTTATTACTGTGATTAGTCACGATGATCAGCAATGGCAATAGGTGACTGAATTTCTCCATAAGAATGTACTTGATTTAGGAGGTCTGTGGGACGTATTATTAAATGTTCGTGGAAACTTGCAAAGAAGGGTCTTGCTGCAAGCTGTACTGTGTTGTTTGTTGTGCACTGTGGCTCTGGGATGCAGCTTAGAGCTTGAACGCTGCATTGTAGTTGTTCCTGTGCTGGCTCTAAGGGTTTGTTCTTACTAGGAGGAGAGCTGTCAAGAGGGCTCCATTGTGATGGGTCACCATTCAGGTGAGTTTACACCAGGAGGCTGGCTGTAGCACAGGGAATCATTTTTTTCTCCAGTTAATTTGAGAGTGATAACAGCTCTTGTTAAGCAACAAGGCACCTCATGGTACTCTGAAGCTGTCCCAGATACCATCTGAGAGAGGATGCTAGGTCTAGTTTAGCTTCAGATACCTCTCTTGAGGGACTGTACGAGCAGTCATTTGCTGCCAGGAAGATTAAGCAGAAACAGTGAGGTAAAGGAGCGTGTGGCTGGTTCTGCAGACATGAGGACATGGAGCATGGGGAAGACAGAGGGAGGAATTTTACCTGCAAGTATTGGTTATTCTTGCAGAGGCATGTCCAAGTAATGTGGATTTCTTATTTATTTATCTATTTTTTAAGTGTAGCACACATTTCGTAAGAAACCACCCATTTAGCTCTCATGGTACCCTGAAAGTTAAATTTGAAAGCTTGTGAAGATGTAGCTTGAGAGAGGTTCCCAAACTATTGGGAAGACTTTAGGAGGCAACACGTGGGGGTCAGATGAGCATGCCTGGAAGGTTGGTGGCATCTGGCAGTAGCATGCATCCTATGCCTTCAAAAAGAGGCGAAGGGATAGTGACTGTTCTGCAGGAGTCCAGGTTCAACTCTTTCTGGATGCTGCTAAAATCCCTAAGCTTAAAATCTTGTGGGATCTGAGGCCCAGGCTCAATTCAGATGCCTTGACAGCCCATGGAGTGGGGCAGCAGGTGGGAAGGGGAGCAGGTAGAGATATCACAGTTTGCAATGAAATGGGAGTAGTAGGAAAGAGGAGACTGAATGGTATTAAGTCATTAAAAGATTATTCCTTCAACGTGAAACAAACATGGTGGAGAATTAACAAGACAGGATTCTTGCTCATCTCAGAAGGTGCTGAAAATCTGTGTCTTTTGGAATTACAGAGATTAAATGTGTCTTTTGAAGGAGAGGAGCAGAATGCTAAATTTGATTCTGCAAGCAAGATGCTTTTTATGTCATGGTCATTGAAATGTAGTGACGGTTACTTAAGCCCTTGCTCTAGGTCTACTAATAACAGCTCTTCCACATCAGTTTCTTTCGCTAGCAGTCCGTTTATCTTTGAATCCCATTCCCCCAAAAGGAGGGTGATCAATCTGTTCTGCCTTAAGAGATTGAAAGGCAGTCTTGAACTTAATAAGAGAGCTGTAGCCTTCTGTACACTAACAAGGCCTTCAGCATAGTTTAAACTGAGCAATTTAAAGAAATTATTCCAGTGCTTCACCTTCAATATCTTCCTCCAAGCAGACTTAACTTTTTGCACCTAATAGCAGGTCTGCAAATAGTGATACATTTTAATGAATAACTAAAAGACTGAGTGCCAGCATTAATGCAAAATGTTTCTCAAATCATGAGATGAGTTTGTGTTAGCTACAGAAAACATTCTGTGGGGAGGAAGGGCTCTTAATGCTTGATTCTATGTCTGAAAAGAAAATGATGGAATATTGTGTCCAGGATGCTGAAATGGCCATCCAGGAGCACAAAGGAAATACCAGCCTTATCCATATCCTCAGTCACTAAAAATAAGAGTTGTTTAGATGCAATCATGCTAAACTGCTGATATATCAATTTGCTGAAAGTAGCAAAAAAAGTGAAGAAAAATGCAAAAGTTGCAGGAGAGGTGTTCTCCCACTTCTGGAATTGGTCTCAAAGCTGCTTAGCGAAAGGAGGCAGGCAACAATTTCAGACTTAATGGAGCTCTTGAGAGGATTCTCTCTACTCTTACAGGCCCTTTTATGGTAGTAGAATATCTAGTGGAAAAGTGAGACAGTTTTATCAAAGTAGATGGCCTATGCAATAGGAAAGGCAAACAGTCGGGACAAATTTAAGTAACTTTGGTGCATATGGTTTGTTGTTTTATTTTAGTTTGTGGAGTTTTCGACCCTGACAGGGTAGTCTCTTGTTTGTACTGTGTGCCTTGTTGGAGAAAACTCAGTATTGAGTAGCAGCTTTCAAGTTCTGCTGAGCTAATTGTCTCCCTGGTCCTTAAAGACAGGACAAGACAGACTCCCTGAGAAAGCATTTAAGAGATTCGAAAGTAGGAAGAAGTGTAAGATGCATCTACCTACATAAGTGCAACTCGGTAGCTGGAAAAATACCTGGTAGAATATGCGTTGTGGCTTGACCATCCTGAGGCCTGAATCTGTTCCTTCCTCTCTGCACAGCTTGCTTTCTGCTTTTGCAACTCTGGGGAGATCAGATCCATTCTCAGAAGGAGGATTTACTACTCCTCTAAGGGTGAAGGAGTGATACCGAAAGAGAACAGAGGGAGGCAAGGTTGGTGTTTCAGTAACGGAGGGCTTTGCTTTGAAGGCATTTGGTTTATTTTCTTTGTTTGGTCATGAGCAAGGGGAAATCCCACCTCAGCTTCTAGAGGATTGATAATGGCAAGGCTGATCATTTGTAACAGGGATGGGGATGTTGTTGTCTACAACTGTATGAGTTGGATTTCCTGAAAAGAGGTGTCCCAGAAAAGTCTGTGATAAGTCTTAACATGCTCAATAAAAATAAGTTCTTGATAGCATAGGAACTTCTTGCTGTGCAGACTCTGTTCATGCAGCAGAACTTTGCATCCTGAAGACAATCATTAATCAAAAAAACATTCGGTCCAATCACATGCAGTTCATAGTGGCTTTCTGACTTAATTTCGTTTGCTTTTTGTTCATATTTTTATGTGTCTGTAGGCTAAAATCAATTTACTACTCTCTGTAGACTCCCTGTGGTTCAGCAAAACTTTTCTAAAATGTTTAAAGAGCTATGTTTTTAACATGAGAGATGTCACATGTAGTAGCTACCACTGTTTATTATTCAAAGGCCATGTTCCAAAATAGATAAAGCCAATTTCAAAATCGTCTATGGAAATAAAGCCTGTAGCAGGAATAGGCAAAAGAAACAAATGTTAGACCCATTTGTGGAGGTAAGAAGTAATTATCGTGATAAACATTGCCTTCTTTCACCAACAATTATTTTAAAGCACAGTTAATTTGTGGACAGAGCTGTGACTAAGTTGAAGGATGGATCACTTTGTATACCCCCAACTGCTATAGATTGGTTTAAACTTTTATGAGCTATCTTGTAACAAAAAGTACTGCAGTGTAATTACCCCTGCTTTTACTGCTTTAAGAAGCCGAAGCCCAAGAGGACCTCTCTGCTATTGACAAGATGTAACTTTTTGCTTACTGAACCGTTTCTGGATTGAAAAGGTAGTGTGTGAATAGCCTGGAGCCCAAGCACTATGCAATTGCAGTGAAATAATCTTCTTTAAAGCTGAGTGCAGCAGGGTCTGAATCAGTTGATGCTTGTGGAGGCTTCTGGACTTCAGAAATACTATCTGATTCATTAATGCAGTGAGGTTGAAAGTTGTAATATCCTAGAGCATGAGAATAACATATCCAGAAAGAATAATGGTGATGTTGTATCCATAATGGTCTAAAGGTATGTGAGAAGATAATTCCATGCTGAACCCTAAAACAGGCTTTTCTGCATAGCAAGAACACTCAGAGCCCTTTGAGAAAGAAGTAAAAAAATGCGGCAGGGGATGGAAGCAAGGGTGATCTGTCCTCCTTACCACATGCCAAAAAGACTTGTTCCAGTGAGCAATGCAAGCCTTTACAGTGGGCCCAAGCATCCACCTTTGCATGTTTATTTTCAGTTAATTCTGAAGCCAGAGCTGCATGGGCATGTTGACACCTTTTCTAGGCTCATTTCTAGAATGTTGTTTCAGAGTTTCTACGCAGTTCAGACAGACGCTAACATGTGAATCACTTGTATGTGGTGTTTATAAATGTTTGTGGGAGCCTTAAAGGTAGCATTGGGTTGGAGGAATGCAGCAGTTCAGCGTGAGTGTGGTGGGAAGGTGTGTTAGGGAAGCATGTTTTAGAGGGTAGGGCGTGGATGAGTTGGGCTACAGTGCATCTCTGGCTGTGTTTTGCTAACAGCCATGGTGCCAATCCCTCAGTAGGTTAGTGGGATGTCAGTATCGATTCAGGGTCCAGGCAGTGACCTGGGCCTTGAGGGGCTGCCTGGAGAGCCGAGGTGGGACTGACCTCCCAGCCACAGCTGTGAGTGACTAAAGCAAAGAGGTCTCATGGCTGCAGTACTTTAGCATGGGAGTGTTAAGTGTGCTTCCCTAATGTCTTCCCATAGTTGTGGTGGCCTGAGAAAGATCTCCAGGAGAACTCTGACATTGTGCAGCTGAGTAAACTTCCTTTCCTTGAAGTACTGTGGATGGCTGTGGGTTGGAAGGATCCAGATCCACTTGATGGGAGATGCAGTGGCTGAGATTTTGTCCAGCAGTGGCTGAGATTTTGTCCAGCAGTGTCATGTCTATAAAATACTAGGGCAGGAGGTGGCTGTTAATTAACAGAGATTTGGAAAAGATCTTATAAACTTCCCCATCAAGAGAGGCATTCCCTTCACCCTAGCCCCTTACCCCAGGTGGCCGTAGCTATTACTCTCTGGAAATACGCAAGGAGAAGCAGATCATAACAAGACAGTGTGTGCCTCACAGCGAAAGAAACATTCCCTTTGTTCTAGTTTCTTAACCTGTAGGTTTGGCAATATTGTCAGATTCTCCCACTCCCACTCTTCTTGGCACAATTACCACGTCGTTCTTTTCTTATATAAAGTGATAGCTCTACCTTCTCAACCAGCTGCAGACACTGGACTCTCACACATGTGTTGGAGTAATTTTCTGTTCCTATGGATGAATTTTGTCTGTTCAGTCAGCCCTGGAGGAAGAGCTGCAAGTAAGTCACTTTGTTTTACAGGCATGACTTCCATCAGGGATCTAGTGTGGAGAAAACTGTCGGGAAAATAACACTGAGTAGCTTGAAATGTGTATTACAGGCTCCCCTCTATATAAGTGGGAGTGTGCACACTGCGGGGAGAGTTGTGGGAGGAAATACCAGTGCCAAAGATCTGTTCTTCACACTTGACTGGCGGATTAAATTCTCTTTCCATGGTCCTTCTTTCTGACTAGCTGTGGTGCCGTCACTGGGCTTTTCCAGATGGGGTAGGTTAGAGGTTGGGTGTAAATACAACTGACAGTTAAGACAGAGCAACGCTTTTGGAGACATCAGATCCATTTGCAGACCCTAATGAAGGAGTTCTTGTTTTTCTTCCATCTAAATGCTCCACACAATCATTTTATTGAAGTAATCCACCATGCCATGCCATTAGGAAGAGGAGGGGATAAAAAATTATTTTTGGAGCCAGGAATGAAGGATGGTAAAGTGTGTTAAAGAGAAACCCCAGGTGAGTAAGTTAGTATCTGAGTTGGATTCCATTCTTAATTTATCCAAGGATATGATCCTTTTTCTGGATTAATATACATTTTAAAATGCAAATACCGGGTTTTATTTTACTTCTAGGACTTTTATTTTAGATCTACCACCAAAGTTGAATAAGAAGACATGCTTGATGGGCTTAAGAGGCATAACAGGACATTCCTTTTAGAAGAGAAGGTAGAGCTATTGCACTTCTGCTCTGTGGTAGTGCAGTAGGAATAGCCTTTCTGATTATCTATGAAATATATATAACACGCCAGTCATTCCAGTAGCTCAGCACCAAGAAACTAGATGGTTCATGGTCTCCACAGTTCAGTTCTCTCTGTCACTTTGGCCCAATGACTGGGTTTCTTTGGTTTTACTTCAACAACAATACTTTTGACAGTGGCATCCTGGATTTTGTTGATTCCAGAACGAATTCAGACGTTGTGTAATTTTTTTGAGGGAGGGAGGGTGAGCAGCTCCCAACTCCTGTTGGGTTACTGAGCACCAAGCAGGGTTTTCTTTGTTCTTTCTAGCACATGGGCGATTTAGGGGTGGGGCGGGAAACCCCAAACAACCCCACAGCCAAAATCATGCCCTTCATTGTGCTTCATGCTTACTTTTAGCTGGGATGAGGGGATTAGCTGCTGCTGAAGGCATTGTTCCGTGAGAACATTTATTGTGTGAGTATGTCACCGGGCGAGTGGTTAGGCTATTAAAATTTATGAATTTACGGTCCTGGTGGTTTTGGGGAGGGGAAGGAGGTTTGATAAGTATACTGTACAAATTTGTTCTGGTATTATTGTGAAGCTAGTATTTCCATTCTTAATGACTATTTGTGAGTCGCTATGTGGGGAAGACGAGTTTTAAAAGGACAGGGAGGAAAATGAAATCATGTGTTTAGAACTGCTCTAAAGGTGATGTCTGTTCACTGATGTGCCACAGACTATTTCATTGAAATGACAGAGCAGCTGTTAGTCCAAGTGGAGAGGCATCTGCTCTTTGATGCTGTTAGAAAAATCTCCGCCTGGGGCACAAAGTTTTTTGGGGAAAAGTAACTAGAAATCCCTCAAGAAAGTAAGAAAGTGCTGTAATCAGTCCGAAAAGGTGTTAGATGGATAACATGTCATAAAGAGTTACTCTCATTTGTTGAAGAAGCACTTAAGCTCAAATTAGCTTGTTGATGGGCATATCATAGAAGATGCCTTTTGAGATTTGAGTGTGGCTGCAATTGATTGTAGGAAAATGAAGAAGTAACCCTAAACAACCTCTGTTTCTGAAGAGCAAATTTTTTAAATAAAAAGCTCCATTTGCAAAAAATATGGAAAGAAATCTTTTCTTCAAGAGGAGACCTGTTTTGAAAAAGAAGGATCTGTTATGAGAAGAAGTTCAAATTGGAAGCATGGGTGAGAAAGGGAAAAGATGTAGTTCGCAATGAGGTTTCATAATGAGCAAAGGGCTGATACACTTGCTCAGAAACAGTTCTCTTATGCATGTGGGCTTGTTTTCATTGTAGCAAAACTTTGGGTGGATCTTGAGAATCGGCACTGGTCCTCACAAGGTGCTGAGAAGGATGATTGCTGAACAGAAGCAGCAAGTGGCAATGCTCGCATGGGCAGAAGTATTAATTGAAGGAAGAGTGGAAGGGAATAGAAGAAATTTGATTGACTTGTAAGCTGTTGAAAGTACAGGGATTGCTGCAGCAAATATGATGAGCAGAAACACAGTATTGAGAGCAAAACAAAATGACCTGGATATTCCAAGTCATCCTTCAAAAGTTAGTTAGGTCATTTACCAAGTATCTGATGACAACCTCAATAGGTCAGGACAAAGTGAGGAAAGACCACAGAAGCAGACCCTTATTATGTGGTAGAAGTCAGGAACTGAGAGTTACAAGAAGAAGAGATTAAGTACAGTTGTCTTTGAGGGTTTCACAGCTGGTGAAACAGACTGCTTTATGATAGCAAGTACTTTTTCTTGGTTAGGCTTTCCTTCTCTTGAATATACAACTGCAGTTGTGCAGGACAGTGTTTTTTATAGAGACTGATTTTAGTTGGTGGCTGTTGTGTGATTACTAGCTTGTAAATGATAGCTCTTAAGTATCTATTATTGAAAAGGGGACTGAAGTGTTCAACTTGTGGAGTGCAAGTCAAATTCCATGTGATTGCCATCAGCTACTGGGAAGTGGGGAAAATTTAAAGCCAATGCAAAACCCTTTACCTTCAAACTTGTGTCTTAAATGTGGGGAGAGGTTATATTTTGGATCCAGAGAAAGAAGTGCTGATGGAGAGAATGGTCAGTGTTTTGCATCAGTCCTTGCTGGCTGTAGTTTATTCTAGAGAGCAGCAGTGGGACAAATTTGGCAATGGGGAGGCACTGAAGAGTATAGAAGTATTTGCACAGGTGGTCTTAAACTCAGAAAAACTGGAAATCAAACAACTACTGAAATGTAGGTGTTAGCTCCTGTGAATTAAAGCAAAAATTGTTCAAATTAGTGAATGATGGACTGAAAATCTGGTCTGCTGGGACGGTACTGTGAATTTCCCCAGATTTCCTTTGTCACGGGGGACAAACAGTTCCACTCTTGGTGTCACAAGCAACTGAGACTTAATTAGCACTTGGAAATTGCTTTGAGATCTTTGGGTGAAAAGCTATGAAGTTCTAATGATATTTGATTAAATGCAAAGAAAAGCAATGCTTTTCTCAGAGAATGATTAGAGTTTGAACTTCTATCACAAGGAATCATTTTCCACTCCAGAGGCAGGCGTGTTTTGATCAGCATTCTTATTCTTGGTGACAATGGCTTGTTTTGGTAGTGGAGATAAACAGCCTAGAAGCAGCACTTGTGCTGTGTGCCATGTTGGTATAAAACAAACGAGTGGGAGCTCAGCTTACCTGGTATGTTCAATCTTACATTAGGGCAAGCCCCGTAGTAGAACCTTTAGGGATGTTCACTAAATCAGTTCTTATCACACGTGTGCAACTGGGTGCTACTTACCTTGGTCAAGAAAACTGATTTAAAACCCCTTGGAAGGTATGGGGGAAAGCTAGGAATAAAGAGGAACTTCCTGATCTTCTGCTCTAAACCAAGCTTTTCTGCAATCTTGAGTCGGTGTGGACTGCTTGCCAGTGGGGAGGAAGGCTCTGCAAATGTCCCTCTGCCTTCCCACACTATCATGGCGATGTAGCGAGGCATCTTTGGCTCAAGGGAGGCACAAGCTAAAAGGGTTGGGAAGGCTGCTGTGGACTTGTCAGTGTTAGTCCCTGCTGTTGCTACCTTCAGGTGAAGCTCAGGAGAAACATCAGTTTTGGCTGGTGGCTCATACATTTCTTTTGCAGCCCCACCTGGGAGAAGGCACAGATCAGAGATTTAAATCCAGGCCTATCTGTCTTCTGTGGTTACTGCTGATAGGAAACGTAGAGCATAATGTTGATTAAAGAGTGAAGTGTACAACAGAAGCATTGTTTGTGTAGAATCAGACACAGTGCCCAAATGAAGGCTGAGAAGGAGTTTCTTCTACGCTCAGGGATCCAGAGGAATCTGAGACCTTTTTAAAGGTTTTAGCTCTCCCTACCCCGAGATATCATTCACCACAGGGTCACCTGGGCATTTCTCCACTAATTAGATTTCCTGTGACTCTGTTTGGTGATACACATTTTCTGTTCTGTGGGGACAGGGAGAAAGATCTTTAGCTATTCTAAGAAAGGAGCTTTGATGGGAGAAAAAGAAGCCTAATGTTTGTGTACACAGTTGATTAATTTAAGGTTACAAGGTGCCAAAACACCTTCTCAAGCTATCTGCCAAATATGATCCATAACTTCAAGCAACATGGAAATAAAATTTACTTCTGTCAGTTTTGTAAAATTCTGTCCAAACAGGATTAGCCTTCCTTTCAATAGTGATTAAAAAAAAAAAAACAAACCAAACAAAAACAAACAACACTTAAGGCTATTACTACAAATGATTGAGCTTCAGTGAGTAAATACTTGTGAGAATTTTGCAAGGATGAGTGAAGACTATATAGCTAAAAAAACCAGTTACTACTACTTACAGCATCTGCTGCCTAATATCTCAATACTATTTCTGTGGCTGCTGCTCTGGGAAGCAGCTTCATGGTGTTGTTCAGTATCTGCCCCCACACTGCCAGTGGAGGAACTCAAAAGGTCACCTGTGAAACTACAGCAGTACTGGTAGAAGAACCATTTTTCTCCCATTACTTCTTTTAGAGCATCCTTCCCAAAAGTTGTCACCATGATGGTAGAACCTTTTGTGTTTATATATCCTAACACTATTAATGGAGAAGTAGTTTGACCAAAAGTAGCCTGTATAGTTTAAATACAAGATCTAATTGTGTAATTTACTTGCAAACACAGACTTTCTAATTAGTATACACAGACTTCCTACGTATTATGTATTTCTTCTAAAAAAGGGAAAGCCTGTCCACCTTCCAATCAGTCAGTGGTGAGAGGCAAGTAAAAAGGTTGGAAGGTTAAAGAAGAACTTGTTTGTGACCTTTTTTTTTTTAATAAAAAAAAGAGGCAAAGAAAAAAGAAAAGCTGCTTTTCTGGGGACGAGAACAAGCTGCAGGGGAAGAGGGAGGAGGCTGCTGTGATGATAGGTCAAAATTCTAAGTTTCCAGTTTTACATAAACTTAATTCACAGTAGCAGGAGCACCTTGTAAAATGAGAGATTAAAAATCAAAACGAAATTATTTTTGTGTGAGAACATGACCTGTGGAGAGTGATGTATGCCAGATCCTGCTGAGGATAACCTGGCAACCTTGATCACCCTCCAATCTGAAAAGCCGTACAGCATCACAGGAGCGGGGCAATATGTGAATGCTGAAACACCTGCAAATCAGGCTCAAGGAGCAATCAAAGTGTGATAAACATTAATTACTATAATACCCAAACCCTTAATGGAGGAAGGAATGTTGATTACACTATCACACTTGGGATTTCTTTGTCAGAGATGGTGTATGATGACAGTTCCTGATTACACTTACTCAGACATGAAGTAAGACTTTAAAAACTGCTTAAATATGAAGGAGAGAGAAGAGCAGAAAGCAAACAAGTTGGTCTTTCTTTGAGGGGTTGGGTATATTTGGCTTTTTATAAAAGCATGCATTTTTGCTTTTTGCCTTTCAAACTTCTGATGTGAATTGGCTTTGTGAAGTGGCTTTGAATGCTTCCCTAGATCACTGTAAACTGTAAATGTCTTAGCAGCCTTTCCTTTGCTCTCTCCATCTCGATCCTGCGATGTTGCCAGCTGCTGGGGCAGAGGCACTGCGTGGGAGTGGGGAGAGTGGGGCTTGGGCTTCTCACACTCTGTTTCTGACTGTACCGGTCATTGCTGTGTGAACTCTGAGCTGGCCCACCACAGTACGTAGCAACATCCATATGCGGTGAAGTTCTTTGTAAAGCACACTTTAGTGCCTCATAAAACATTATCCTTTGTTAGCCAGCCAGAACACACTTAGATATTCTAGCCTAGCTCTCTAGGCCTGCTTCAGTCTAGTGGATTGTGCATCAAAGCCCTGAGTTATGGGTACCAGGGGCTATGCATTGATGTTTCCCCATCACTTCAGCAGCCTGAGGAGCCATAAAAGCCCATGGCCTTTTTTCAAGAAGATTCTTAGACAAATTAAACTTGAAAAAGTTTGAGATTTTCTTCTTCTCCGCAGCATACAAGTAGAAGAGCGCAGTGACGTGCCTCTGGGTCCCAGGAAAGAAGCAGGTGAGGAAGGGGCTCGGTAGCCTGAGAAGAAAGATGGACACTTAGCTCCCTTAGCACCACCTTCTGTTGCTGCTTTCATCATGGGATGATGTCTCCCCTCCCCTGGGAGGTAGTCTCTCCTCAACTCGCCAGTGGTTCTCTCACTTCTGGTAACCCACTGAACCTTGTCCTAGAGGCTTAATGGTATCTCATTCATCAGTAATGGTATCATGCTCGTTTTGGCACCGGTGCTGTGGAAGGATGAATGGCTGCCAGCACTGTTATGTTCCCTTGCTACCCTGCTCCAGCACCAGCCACTTGGAGAGTCTGGGGATGTAATGAAATACAAGAACCATAAACTCAGTCCCTTCTAATTCACACCTCCTGCAGTAAGGGAGGAATTTAATAAAAGCATGCTTTGTTGAAAAAACGGCAGCTTGACTTTTAGGCAAAAAGCCAAGGGTTTATAGAACAAATTTACCGTATGTATCCTGAAGTTTAGAACAGCAATGCTAAGCATCCCCCTGCTATCTCTTAGGGCTGGAATCTGTGCTGGGAGGAAACTAGAAGCCTGACTTGCTGTGGTGTGTACAGTCCTCCTTTAAGGAAAAAGTCATTTAATACTTCGTCTGCCTTATCCTCCTGTGCAACTTCATTTCTCAGTCTGCTCTGTAATGCTCTTTCTTCTTGGCTGATCGCTCACTTTTGTACTTCAGACATGAAATTGAAGTTCTTTGGTATTCTAGAGAGGTTTGCTCCCAGCCTCTGCTGCCTTGCCTTTCTCATTCACCTTGGTGTCGAGTTCACCTCTTCTCTCTCCCACTTCCCAAGTTTTGTCATCCCTGTCACTTTTGGGTGGTGTGTATGTGGACAGCAAAGGGTCTCTTTCTGCTGTGATGCTTCCCTCCAGCTGAATTCTGTCTTGCACAGCCACCTTTCTGGGAATCTATCAGCCTGTCTTTAAACCTGCTCTGATTTTAAACTTTTTTCTGATGCTCTCTGATCCCTAGCAAATATAGATGATAAAAATCACAATTCTTTTTTGGCATTGCGGAGTGCTTGGAGACACTCATAGAAATACAGGATTATTGCTAGTGCTGCCAACTGACCGGCAGTATCCAGTGTCTTGGATGCCAAGTTCCTAATGTCTCAAATCTTTTTCCTATGGGAGTAAGAGAGCAGTAATTTTTCCCCCCGTGAGCAGACACAGACACAGCAGAGGAGGTCTTTCAGTAGCCACCTGAATGTGAGAATTATCAGAGGAGTTACAAGGAGTTAAGGGGAAATGATCAGCTCCATGGCTGCAGATGGGACAGAGGATATGGGGCCAGTGAGGGAGGCGGTGAGGTGGGAGGAAGTATTCCTGGGACCTCCTGTGGGTGTTGGAGAGAGTTGCCTTTAAAATGGAGAGGAGCTCAAGGCAGCAGGATGAGAGCTTTAGGTGAAAGGAGAAATGAGATCTAAGTAGGGGGTGAGGTACAGGGGACTGGGCTGCAAAAAGATTTCAGATGGACAAGAGAATGTGAAAGCCTGAATCAAAGCAGCTGATAGATTGGCTTTAGTATCTGCTTAGATTAAAAAAAAAAAGTCTGTATGGATTAAGAGGTAATCCACTAGATAGATTTAATCTGCCACATGTTTTACTTCCTCAGAGAAAAGCATTGGGAGGGGAAGGTTGGTTTGGCTCAGTGCCCAGGATTTGAAGGCAGGTGATATATTCTTCTGCAGGCCCCCTTTCACTTGTCCCAAAGTATGCATCCTGCCCAAAGGGAGGGGCTGTCACTGTAGCCTCCTGCTTCTTTGCAACTCCAAAGTCACATTGACTCTAACTAAAGGGGTTTCTCAAGCAGAGAAGAGCACCGAGAGCAAAATAACACAGCAATGACTAATAGGATTGGTGCAGGGTATGTTCATATGCTGATGGTGGGTTTGGCTGTCTGAAGCAGGGTTCTGAGGGGTGGTAATGGGCCATTTTATTAACACCCCTCCTGTCCTGATTGCAATTGCCTTTCAAACAAACACCACTCAGCAACATACTCCTCCTTAAATGGAGGTTGAGGTCTGAATGCCTTCTTGCTTCAGACACTTCGCCCCTGAAATCCTTTGCAACAGACCCCTCCATCCCTTCATGTGTCCTTTCTTAACAAACAGCAGGTTGAGTCCTTGATGTAAGTTCAGTTTCGATAGCAGTAGAAATACTAAAGTTGCTGGAGGATGCTTGAACGTGAGGGTTTTTTTTTTCCATGTATTTTTTCAGTAGCGCTATGGTATATTGTCTCTTCTAACTAACACATGCAACTGTATCTTGAACTGTACATGCGTAACAGTCATGCACTTTTAGGATCCTGTACATGTGATGGAATTTGGATTAGTTGGATTGAGGGGGTTTAATTTTTTCATGGTTATCTTGCTCAGCAACAAATAAATTAATTCTGTAGACTGATGTGTATTCCTTCTGTGTTGTGTGCCTGCATCTGTATCACCTCAGGTGAAGGTTTTTGCCATATCTCTGAAGGTCAGTGAGATTTGGCCTGGCAAATCCTAGAGTAGGAGATCACAGGAGAGAGTACAGGATGCCTCAGAGAAGAGCCATCGTCGTTTGAAACACCTGAGCTAGCACTGGACAATTTCCCCAGTTTGTGCTGGGAGCAGGCAGTCTGCCTGATACTGTCCTTTTATGGGTGAATGTAATCACTCTCAGTTATATTTGGTGGGCAGTAGGGATGGATGAAGCTATAGATGTCTTCTCTCTTTCCCTTCTGGATGCACCATTACTGTTGCAGCTAGGGCACAGTACTTGCCAGTCATGCTCTGTTATTAGGGATGCCTCCTTTTTCAGAGAGGTTCCAACAAACCTTAAATAAAAGAAATGTATGCAGCTCTGTGGGCTGAGGGGTGCTTTGCTTTCTGTTCTTCCCCTGATGCTGTCCATGCGCTATGGGAGGTGTTAGTACTTCAGCACTAAGAAGCACTTTGTAATAGCCAATGCACCGCCTGTTTGGTGGGGGCATAAAGGGAGTTGTGGCACCATTCCTCTCCTAAACCGGCTGTCTTAGAGGTTGAATGTTAAATGTGGAAGTGGTTAAGGATGAAAGCTAAGGGTAATTGGGATTCCTCAAAAACTCCTTTGCTTCTTCACAGCTAGCAAAAGAGTGAATGTGGGAAGGGAGAGGAAGAGGTGATACCTGGTGAAGCAGTGGGGATAATATGGGGCAGGAAAGGGAGTGAGGGAAGCGTTTGCCTCACTCATCCCACTCACATTGATGGAGGGAGGAGAACAGAACAATGGGAGGGAGGAGAACAGTTACTGGTTTCCAGGCCTGAGCTTGCATAACTATTTGCTTAACATTTCCTTCTGGGAGAGGAACGTGTGCCTGGTCAGCCCCTGAGAATTGTGTCTGGGAGTCAGCAGGGTGCTGGCTAAAAGGCAATTGATACCTTGCTTTTATTTGGAGCTTCAGGAAGGCTTTGTTGAGCTTTCTAGGAGAGGGGTCTACTCACAGGTGAGAGGGATAATTGCATCATTGATTTGAGGGATAGAGGCAAAGCAGAAGTAAATGACCAATCTTTTTCAGCTTTGAAGGAAGTAAAAATAGTCAGATGCCCCCAGGAGCAGTGCTGGGAATAGTGTCAATCAATACAATTACGAAACATCTAGAAAAGAGGTGAACTGTGAGGTGGGAAAATTTGCTGGGGAGAGCAGTTAGGGAAGACTTCAGTCCTTCAGAGGTATCTCACACTTTAACAAAACAAGGCAATGGGACAGCCCTATGACACATTAAATTTGCTGCAGACAGGTGCTAGGAAATGCACGCTGAAAGGAACAACAGAAACTGCTCTGAGAACCTATCAAGTGTATAAGTGATGTGGACTTACTCCACTGAGACAGAGGGAGGGTGTGGGAAGGTAATCATGAACAGATTTGTACTTAGTGTTGGTACAAAATACAAGCTGTTAGGCTGTATTTAAAATGAAAGGATGGGGAAATGGAGAATGAGAGCGAGAATCTCATGAGGTTCAGTTTTGCTCATCTTCCTCTCCAAAAAGAATAAAGTAGAAACAGGCTGTGTGCTGTCCTGCCATATGCATAAGGAAGGATTTTCATGCCTCCAGAAAGGGGGAGCATGGCTATAAACAAACAGAAACACTTAAAGCTGTTTAGAGAAAGAAGTGGGGGTCTTTCAGAATGATACAAGGTGAACAGGCTGCTTGTACTAGCTGTTTTTTCACTACGTACAATGGGGGAGCTTTAGTGGAGTCCATTTCTGTACTGTGATAGGGAATGTGCTGCACAGAGTGAAAATACTTGAGAAGACAGGTTTAGTACAGTTTGAAAATGGGAATCATGGATCAGTGCTGATGTCAAATTAGTTATTAAAAGGAATTATACAGAGTGGGGAAAAAAGCATGGGAGCTCTCAAAAGCAAAGAGGGACTTTTAGTGAAATTTAAAGACAATACTTGAGAATGATTTTTACAGGCACAGAATGATCTGATGGAACTCATTGCTACAAAACATGGCTGAAGTGGAGTGCTATCTCTTCTAATGGGTTGTATAGCTGTAAAAATATTCTTTGCTAGTTTCATTAGAGGAGTGAAGATTCAGAACAATTTTCAGGTTTTGAGCTTGAAGCTAGGGAGATCCTGCTAGTTATGCATGGGGAAGGAAGGTCTTTTCCGAGAAGGTGACTCCATAGTTACCTGTAGCTGATGCCTGGTTCCGATGTCCCTCCTAGCCTGTGGCTGAGCCTGTGTGACAGTTCCTGCAGCATGGTAGTGGCTGTGCAAGGCATGCTGGCAGTTTCAGTCATGCCCCTGGTTGCAAGGCATCTGCTATAAGTTTTGTGGGAAAGGAATATGTCCATGTGGTGAATGCAGAGGTACTTAACCAGTGACCGCTACCCCCTGCTGCCACAGAGCGATTTTCACCTCAGTCCCAAAGCATTTTAATGCTGATCTAGTTGTGCAAAAATTAGGCAAGTTAGCATGCTTTATTGCTCAAAATCAGGACCTAATGTGGAAACCAAATTACAAAGCTGCAAAGCAACATGGAAGAAGTCGTGCAATGAACTGCTGGTATAGTAGAGGAGAGGATAAGCCTTGTGAGTCCTGAACTCTGCTCATTAGCATATGTTGCCTTTCATTTTTAACAAGTCATTTTTATTAAAAATGTGTTGGCAGTTGATAACTGGCTGGGGCTTTCTTGTCAGCAGTACCTGCAGAGAGGCGTAGGGCTTGTGGCACTCTGGTGTCGCAAAAAAGCTGCAGTTTTCCATCTTTCTGTGCTGTGCCTCAAACAGCTACAGGAATGTTGTGCTGTGAGTCATGGACTAGACCTACATTTGTGTCAGAGTACATAAAACTCTCAATGGGACCGAGACAAGTGTATCTCAACCAGCACTATTTTGCCCTGTGAAACAATCCAGTCCACCGAGGTTCACACCCTTCCCTGAGGGCCTGGGCACTGGCTGTTGCCAAAAAATCTCGGGCTCTGGATTCTTCATCTTAAGAAAGGTGCTTGCCTCCTAGGATCTCTCAGCGGGTGGAGGCCAGCCGGGCACAGCTTCAGGCAATCGGTGAGAGAGTCACACTCGCCCAAGCGAAGATTGAGAAGATAAAGGGCAGCAAGAAGGCTATTAAGGTAGTGACTTCAGTGAAGGCTGCATAGCCTCCCTTTTTCCTTCCACCTTCTCTCTTTACTCCTGATGTAAACTCTGGAGAAGATCAGGTGCTCGGCTGCTGCAGCTGCTGCCCGCTCCCTGCTCCTGAGAAGGGTTGTGATGAGAATCCCCATCCTGACTCGGCCAGTTGATGATTTTTAGACCTATGAGCTGTACAGCTCCTGGTCTTATGAGGCCTATATAAGTTGCTGCCCCAGCTTCTCCCTGAGCAAGAGAAAATGCATGTGCTGAGCTAAGCCAAACACCCTCTCACTGCAGGCTCACAGACACTTTGGCTATTTGAATGAAAGCTGCTGTTAGAGAGCCTCCCCTTAGTGCATCTTAATTTTGTTGAGCCATGTAAAACTGGTGACAACTCTTCTTTCCCCATTCTTCCTCCATTTAATACAGTGTTTCAAATTCCCGTCCAGCCAGTGGAAGCCTGTTATCTCCTAGTACTTATATACAGAGAGAAGTTCAGGCACTTTTACTTTCTGAAGTGACAGCCCGTGCATGATTTGGTCTGTGCAGGTAGCACTTAGGAGCCTGTTGATTCCAAGGCTGGCCATTCCCACCAGCAGCACAAATTGTACTTACTTGACTGCATGTGCTTCTGTAGTGTAGGGTTGCTTAGTTGTTGGGATTTTTCAGTCCCTCCTCTCTCCACAGGTATTTTCCAGTGCCAAGTATCCAGCCCCTGAACGACTGCAGGAGTACAGTTCAATTTTTGCTGGTGCAGAAGACCCAGCTAAACAGAAATGGCCAAGATACAAGATTCAGAGCAAACACCGAGTGCTGGATGAGAAAGCTCTGCAGGTAAGGAGGAGGAGAACAGACCTTGAGATGAACAAGCAAAGAGAAGCTGGGAGGCTGTTAGTCTCTTTGATGAAGTAGACCGGGGCTTTAGGATGTAGGCTGGGAGCGGAACACCTTTTTAGCTTGGCCTGTTGGCGGGGGGGTGTGAGGTCAGGCTGGGAAGCTTGCAGAGCTGCCGGTTTGAGAGGGCCATGTCAACACAAGACCTTGGTGCGGTGGTTGAGTGCTCTGGGTGGCTGCTGGCTGCCAACTCTCCAGAGCAGTTCCATTTCCTGAAACACCGCTGTTTCCTGCAGCAGTGCTGGTGGGTGCTGCTGGCTGGCCTTAAGGCTTTGGCTATGCATAGCAAGGCAGCCGGGACCAGGGTCATAATTGTTTGAAAAATAGTTTCTGAAGGCTCTAATACAAGCGATGGTGGGAAGGAAAAGGTAAAAGTGTTTTTGAATGTGTCAGGAGAAAAAGAAGTCATTAGAGCATTTTTCTGTCCCAGGAAAGCATCACACTTGGGTACTGTCGCTCCCTGGTTCCCAGCTAAGTTTTACATCTTGGAGGGGAAGATCATTTTGCTTCTTTACATCTTTTGTTTGTGCTTTGCTTCTCCTTTGCCTTGTGTTCAGCTATTGCAGGTTGCAAGCCCTTCAGAGAGGGGCTGAATCTCTCAGTACCCAGCACTACTGGGGCTTCTAGGTGTGCCCATAGCACAGATGTCTGCAGCTGCTGATGTTGAAGGAGGTCCTGAAGTACTGAATTCCCTTTTTAGCCTGTGGATTGAGTGGCAGAGAGAGGCTTCTTAGAGAGGTCTGAGAAATGGTGGTTTTGGCAGGAAATGCTACCAAAGGAGTCTCCAACAATTTGGGTCAACATCCCCAGGTTGGAAGGAGGTGAGGAAGAGTTGCTGTGTTTAAAAGTTTCTGTGTATGCGCTGTGCCAGGAGTAGCAGATGTGCTCTTCCTGGAAGTTAGGGATCAACCTGACAACTTCCCTGTTTTTCACCCCTAAGGAGACTTTGTTTCTCATCCTCGTGTGCCTTGGCCCAAAAATAAAGCTACAAGTGAATAATTTATCACACTAAACTTTCCTGAGTTTTAATGGAGTTGAGACCTCACACAGTGAGGTAGTTATGAATATTTCAGCCAGGCCAGGGAAGCAGGGTTGCTGGCCGAATGGACAGCTGGCAGACTGGAGCAGGGTTTGTGCTTTCTTCGAGCTCTGGCAGTAGCGCAGGGCAGAGCTGCGCAGGACCTGCTGCTGGCTGGCCAGGGGAGGCCAATTACAGTTGTGCTGTCTGGCTGGTGGCCCCATCCCATCAGAGCGTGTGGGGAGAGCAGAGGTAGGCGGTGAGTGGGCAGGGGAAATGCTCTCCCACCCTGAAGGGCTGGTGCCCCTCGGACAGGGAGGGAATTGAGAAGAGCTTCAGCTGGTAAAAAGAAGTGTCCCGCAAAGAGCAAATGGTGTGCCCATCCAACTGGCCCGCCGGCTCCAGTAAGGTCTGCGTTGCCCTTCCTTGCTGCCCCTGCCATCTGCCTGCAATGCCACCTCTTCCCTGTCCCAGGTGGTCTCTGTACCATTGCCATGTTCTACCCTTTGTGACCGAGGCTGCCATCACCACAGGGACTTTGTTGCAGGCCCCAGGGGATGTTTGTATTTGTTCCTCCCTTCCTGTGACCCATCTTTTGATCCTCCTTTCAGGTTGTTGATCTTTCTCTGGCTTTGCTGATCCTACCTCACGCAGCGGTCTCATTATGCTTGCCAAGCTCATACACACTAGCTCCTGCAGCTCTTCTGTGGGGCAGAGGGATGCTGCTGTGCTGGGGAGTGGCTGTCAGCTGAGGAACAATGGAGGGCCCTGCACCAGGAGCAGCTGGTGTGCTGAGCAGCTCGGCCGTGCCGAGCCCTGACCACGTTCCAGGGGGACAGGCCCTTCTTGGCCATGGCTAAGCACGGAGCCTGACGTGCCTTGCAGTAATGAAATGTGACAGAGGGAAGTCTAATGTTTGCATTTATGCCCTCCTCAATTATTCAGGGCTTTCAGCAGAGGCTCGCTGCCTGTTTTCACTTCTAATGAAGGCCTCTTTGCTGGGAGCGGTCGCAATGGCCTTTGCTAACTTCGCTCGCACATGCACACACACACCCCCCACCAGGAAAGCAAGCGCTGCTCCTGTCAGTTTGAGGGTAAGTTGTGGCAGCCTGTGCTCAGTGTTTAGGGTTTTTGCTCTCGGGGGAAAGCAGCTGAATTGGAAATGTGTGTGGTTCTGTAGTTTCTTTAAAAATGCTTCCCTCCTGGGAAATTCTCCTTTCTCGCTCCACACCCAAGCAAGTGAAAACTCAGCTGTTGAGAGGACACTGTTTAAGTTGGTAAGGTAAGCACTGATGGATAAGAGTGCCAGAAACAGGGTCCTTGTGGTGAGCCTGGAAAGCCACTTGCTTTGCACGTTGCTGTGGTAGCAGCTAGGCAGGGTTCAACAGCAAGTCGACTGCAGCCCTGTAGGGTTTCTCAGGTGCTGGGCACTGCCTTTGCAGTGGGACCTGTGCTCGGGTGATGCAAGTGCTCCTCAGGAGGCTGGAAAACGGGGTGGGAGACGTGATCTGCCTGGGCTTGGGAAGAGGTCCAAGCAAAAGTTACAGTTCACCACGGGAGTAACCTTGCTAGGCTTCAAAAACATCAGTAACTTGGCATGTCCTTGTGAATTGTGCCTCTCTCAGAGTCCACCATGCGCATGGGGAGGCTAAACCGGGTTTTTGGCACTTGCTTATTTTCAAGTGCTTTTCCAGCTAGCCTCAGCACTCCATTGGCATGGGAGGAATGGGGTTTCTGGTGTATCATATCAATTCCCTTTGTAATAGTGTGTGCTTAATTAAACTTAAGAAACAGGGTAACTTTATATATTTTTAACTAGAGGCTATTAGGAAGAAAAAAGCCTGGAAGTGCAGCATCCTTAGGGGTGTGATCCTGCCAGGTGCCAAACCCCAGGTTGAGATGTTCGAGGATTCAAGCGCCCCCCATGATTTCAGTATGTCGAGGTTGCTGAACCTTTGGCTTAAGGCCTTAATGTCCATATAAGAAAACTGATTTTTAAATGGCATGTTAACTTTTGGAATTCACAGTTGCAGGGTGTTATTGATGGTATGTAGCTGTTCTAAATTTCAAAAAAGATCTAGGTGCTTAAATAAGTCTAGCACTTTGGTGGCATTTAAATTAGAAGGATTATGTAGAGCCTCACCTTTCAGAGTAATACTCATGCTTAGTGCTTTTATGGCTGCCTTAGATGAGACTTACAAGTAAATGTAGGTAATGGTTGGTTTCTCACTACGCCCTTAAAAGTGACGCACAGTCTTCCAGTGCTAATTGAAATCTACAAAGAGAGAATTAAAAAAATACATATATGACTTGAGGGCTAAGTGTGTGTGAACAGTTTTAGCAAGAACGTCAGTACTCCCTCATGCTTAAAAAATTAAACATTGGGAAATGAATATTAATGATCAAAAGAACCTTTATTTTTGACTCTCTGCTTCTACAATCTCTAAATAACAATTTATATATTTTAGCCTACTTGCTTCTGTAAAAATTGAAGATGTTTATTTCAGTATATTTTTCACAAGTTGGAACGTGTTATTTGAGGGGAAAAAATTAAATCAAAACCTCCCAGGTCTTTTCTTAAAGCATTTTATAGACTCAGAGCATCATACAAACTCTTAGTGGATTAACTGAGCTGTGACTAAGCCATTTCCCAGGATTTCTGGCTACCAAATTCAAGCCTGAAATTTCAATCAGCAGAAACTGCTTATGTTGCTGAGATGTGGTCTTAAAACTGAACTAACGGTGGTCTCCATTTCCCCCATACAAGTACAAGGAGGGAAGAAGGACTCAGAGAATGGGATAGAGCAGGGATGCTGGAAGTAATGAGGAAGTAGGAAGCTGTGGACAGTATTTGAAGTGGTCATCTTCTGGTGGCAGAAGAAAACCTCAAGAATGTGGCCAATTATTTAATTTGACAAACTGTCCTGGCTAGTGCTCTGGTTTCTTCTGGTATGAACACTTACCATCTCCCAGCTGCCAGGCTGCTGCTTGTCCTAGTTTGTGAAAAAGGAACAGGAGTTGTGAAGGGGCTGAGGAAGGGTGTGGGGAGGGGTCTGGTGTGGAGGGTCATCCATCCCGGGCTGTCTCTGGGTTCAGAAACTGATGCCTTTACTCCTTCTACAGCAAAGCTTGCTGTGGGCACTGACCTTCATTCCCCTGAGCATCTGGCAGCGGGCACTGTCACGCTAGCTGAAACACTGGTCTGATCTGGGATGGCAATTCCTGTGCTCTATAAAAGTCAAGCAGTTCAGATGTAATAAGTCCTTTTCTAAAGGGAGCTCTATATATTATGCATGAAGTTTTAGAACCGAGAGAGAGGAGATTTCAGTTCGAGTTGAAAACTCCTGCAGATCCCTCAGGCTTTGCAAAACCATCTGGCACACGTTCCACCCTGTGCACTCCCTTCTGCCTGATCTCCTGCCTAGTGCAGGCACTCTGCTTTTTCCTAACCTCTTTTTCCTTTGCCTTCCCTGCATACCCCACCGGTGGGATCACATAACTTTAAAACATCAACTGAAGGCAGCAGAGGGGAGGTAATAGAGATGTTTGAGGGACTCTGCCTGCATGAAAAAGTCTGGTAGTTGGAGACACTGTAACAAAGGCCTTTTTGACCGCAGTGCTTGATCCCTGCCCCTGGCTATAGAACCCAAGTGGTTGTTTTATTCTGGTAGATCCTTGCCACAGCAACACCTGTTCAATATGACCCACCCATGGCATCAAAAGCACATGCCATGAGTCTGAACTGCTGAGATTTGTCATGAGTGTGGGGTTGCAATGTTGTCTGTATGCTTCCTTGCTCAAAGGGAGGTAGTGAGGGAGCAGTAGGGTTCCCAGACCACGCAGTGGATCCAGCAGCATGGGTCGTGGTGGCTGGGGAGAGTTGTTTCAGCAGCTGTGATTTTAGTGTCTTGCTACCTGTTATTTGTCTTCTTGCAGGAGAAGCTCAAGTATTTCCCTGTGTGCGTGAGCACCAAAATTCACCAGGAGGATGATGCAGAAGAAGGCCTTGGCAGCCTCCCCAGGAACATCAGCTCCCTCAGCTCCCTGCTGCTCTTCAACACCACCGAGAACCTGTGAGAGCTGGAGCAGCACCGTGCTGCTCACCTGCCCCTGCTTGTCCTCAGAGGAGCTCTCCCTGCCCTGGGGGCAGCAGTAGCTGCTTGCTTTCCTGGGGGTCTTGCATATCAGGTTCTTGACAGGACAGGGTTTGGTACCTTTCCACTGGCTTCCAGTTAGTGACCCTTTCTTCTTCATTCTTCCCCTTGGGTGGAAGGAGTTGTTTTGTCTGCACCTGATCCTCCACTCACCTGCTTTCAACCCAACTTTGCACTTCCTTTCCCTGACTTAGTTTTTCCTGTCATACCCCTGTAATAATTTCTCACTGGCCTTGAAAGCTGCTGTCACTCCTGCCCTTCTCTGCCCTATGTGCCTGCCTAGGTTCTGCTCCTTCTCCTGACAGTTCCTCACAGAAACATTTTACCACTGTTGCTGCTTTAATGTCTCCACTGCCTTCCACTGCAGTTCCCTTTCCCATTGGGCTTTGCCTTATGGTTCCTCCTTCTGCCCATACTGAAGAGCTTTTAGCCCTTCTTGAGCTTTCAGCTGCTGAACCTTCTGTTTCTTTCCCTGAGCCACAGATTATTTCCCTTCTTTATCTTTCCTCCTGCCCTTTGAGTGACAAATGACCGGGAGAGACTGGTATCCTGCTGTAGAACAGTCTCAGGCCAGGTGGTTGGAGGGGGAGAGCTTGGTAATGATGGCAGTGCAGCGGGGCTTTGCTGTAGGATGAATATGGAGGCTGTGCTGGCAGGGTGAGGAGCTGATTGCCTCCTGGTTGTGGAGGTGTGAGGCAGGAAAATGGGGCTAGAAGAAGGAAACTGGAAGGCCCAATGTGTTCCACCTGTGTGAGTGAGTCAGGAGGTCTCCACCTCCAAGGCCTTCTTGGGTACGCTGTTTCTTCTGGCCTTGGCTCTTGAGGCAGCATCACTGAAATACTTGTCCTTTACTCTTAGGTACAAGAAGTATGTTTTCCTGGATCCTCTGGCTGGAGCAGTGACCAAGACTCATGTGGCTCTGGAAACAGAGACAGAAGAGAAGCTCTTTGATGCTCCTCTCTCCATCACCAAAAGGGGACAGCTGGACCGACAGGTGAGATGCAGCTGTGGGGATGCAGCTGCTTCCCCTTCAGAGGACTGCGCTCAGCTCTCTGAGAGGAGAGGGCTTCTGTAGGGTGGAGAGCAGGTAGGAGAATGGCCCCTCATGGGGCTTGCAGAGTATCTGACTTATCAGAAAGACCTTGCCCGTTTGTGCTTGAAGTCCCAGTGTGAGCTTCATGGATGAGATAAAACCCTCAAACTTGGCAGGTGTTCGTCTCTGTTCAAGCCTTTGTTGAGTGGTGTGAGAAGAGTAATGTAATATCGATTCACCTTGCTGCTAGACCTCAGGGCTGTAGAGGAGTTTGGAGGCTCCATCACTTGGTCATCCTCCTTGTGCTAACTCCTGAGCCTCGTGAGAAGTCTGAGGGTGAGATGCCACAGCTGGAAGGTGCCTGGGAGGAGGTCTGATCCCCATCATTCCTGCTGGGAAGGGGTGCCTGCTGGTGCAAACAGAAGGGCCAGCCAGCCTGAGTAAAGGGTTTGTGCTTGGTGTGGGCAGGCAGTGCACCAACCCAGCTGCCCCAACATGTGACTGACCACGTAACCAGCACCTTGTAGTGGCTGTACCTGGAACTTTGCTGGTGCGTGGTTGAATATGTGTTTTGGGGCTAGGGAAAGGAGCCTGGGATCCATTTGCTCATCATGTTGGACTGGAGGAGATAGCAGTGTATATAGCAAACAAAATCCTTTATTCACAGCACACCTTTGATACTCTTTTGCCTGTGTGTTAAACACAAAGCCAAACCTCTGTAACTACTTGGTTGTGCTTCTTCTGCATCTTAATCTCAGAAACAGTTCAGGTACCATTCTTTTCTGGAAGATAAGTGGCTGGCTTATGTAGGCTGCAAAAGTTGGTGCATGAAACCTTCAGGGGAGGAGAGAGCCCACTTGCAAGAAACTAAGAAGTCTTGCACCTCTTCCTCCTCCTGCAGCCTGCCTTTTCCAAGCCTTGTCTGCAGGGTATAGCCTCTGAGCAGGGGGAGCTGCCACAGGACAAGAGCAGAGTTGTAGGGGTAGCTGATGAGCAGCCACTGTACCACAGCACAGAAGCCCAGATCTGACTGCTGCCCAGGCTGTTCCCAGCAGTGTCCCTGTTTGCTGCAAGGGAAAGCAACTGCGTAGTCACTGCCTTATGGTTGTGTTTTGGGTTTCTTTTAGGTAGCTGAAAATTACTTCTATGTGCCAGATCTGGGCCAAGTCCCTGAGATTGATGTGCCGTCCTACCTGCCAGACCTGCCTGGCATCGCTGCGGACCTCATGTACAGTGCTGATCTGGGCCCTGGCATCGCACCGTCTGCCCCTAGCAGTGCTATTCCAGAGCTGCCCACTTTCAACACTGTGTCAGTGGAGCCTTTGCAACCAGGTATTTCCAGTCCCTGCTCCCAGGACCCTGTGAAGGAAGAAGGCAGGGATTGCTAGAAGGCGGAGACAAGGCAGAAAGTCCCTTGGTGGAGATTTCAAGATGGATGTTTGAGATAGATACCTCCAGCTTGTGCTTGGGCCTAGGTCAAAGCTGCAACCTGCTCAAGTGCTGGCCAGACTGCAGGCCCCTCACCTCCCTCACCCCCTGCATGGCTAGGGAGGAGGGAGCACGGTGTGCAGGGACTGGCCTCATGGCAGCCTTATGGGATGCCCTTGGGCAAGTGGGATGTGGCTGGGGAGGGCACAGTAGGGGAATCTCAAACTCTGTCTTGGCCCTGCCTGCAGTTAAGAGGTGCTGCACAGGGTGGGAGTGCTCTGCTGCACAGTGCCTACTGAGGACTCTGATCTGTTGCCACTGAGGCATGCTAAGCTCTGAGCTGAAGCTCAGTGTGCTGTCCTCTGGGACACTTCAGATGCAACTTCTTTCCTCTTTCAGACCCTCAAGATGCTGAGCTATTGCCACCACCTCCACCACCACCTCCCCCACCACCTCCTGTTATGCCAACTACTGTGCCTCCGGCACCACCCCTGCCCCAGCCCACAGCCCTCTCTGAGCCAGCCCGGACAGCGAGCGAGGAGACCAGCAATGCAGTGCCTGCAGGTAAGAGCTGGGCATCTCTACAGCTTCACCAGCAGAATCTAACTCTGACTCCTTGGCTTTAGCCCGTGTCCTTGGTTGGTTCCCTGGGGCTTCCCAGCCTTCCAGCAGAGGGGGGAAGCTGCAGTAGGAGGGGAAGTGTCTCCCACCTGCCTGGGAGCTTCGAGCCTTCAGTTCCCCTGGGACAGGGCTCCTGCTGGCTGGGCTGAGCCTAAGTCTGGCGCTGGGAGGTGTCTAGGCCAGGCTCACAGCCCTGAGCAGAAGCTGGCAGGGTATTGGAGCAGCCCTTTCCATGGGGATTTAGCTGGGCTTTTAGCTGGTGCACTGACCCACAGCTGCTACTGTTGTTCCTGTCCCTACAGCTTCAGTCCAGGGAGCCCCAAAGGAGGTGGTGAACCCCTCTACTGGGCGTGCCAGTCTCCTGGAGTCCATCCGCCAGGCTGGTGGCATTGGGAAGGCCAACCTCCGCAGTGTCAAGGAGAGGAAGCTGGAGAAGAAGAAGCAGAAGGAACAAGAACAAGGTGCTGAAGCTCTTCGGCAGAACTGATATTCTTTGCTCTCTGCCCCAGGCTGGAGAGGTGTAGGTCTGGGGGAGATGGGCAAGCCAGGAGGGGAGTTAACATACAGAGTGGAAAGGTGTTCTCCCCTCACAGGCTGGTGTAGGTCTCAGGTGTTTCCCATTCAGCCAAAACTCTGTGAACTTGCTTAACCCCATCTGTCAGAAGGTCATTCGTGTTCTTGATGGAGACCTACTGTCTTAGGGCATGCATAGAAGTTTCATGTGTGCTGCATGGGGGCAGACACACAAAGGAGACCCTGGGGCCAAGAGGGACAAGGCTGAGATGGTTTGAGCACGTTAGTTTAGGTAGCTGGGGAGGGTATTGAAGGAGCTGGTTTGGCAGAATGAGACTGCAGATGCCCAAGCCCCTCTTGTCCCTCAAGGAATTCCACTCTTGGATTTCCCCAGAAGAAGCCGTTACCCTGCAGTGCCTGGTGTTTTCCTGACCTGAAACTGGACGATAGTGGGACAGATTAGGGGTGTGATGCAAGATTAGAGGTTTGAGATTTTTATTTTCTTTACTCTGAAGGCAGTAGTGCAGAACGCTTTTGCCATAGTGCTAGGTTCAGACTGACACTTCTTCTTGTCTGACTTGTTTTGCTCTGTTTCAGTGAGAGCTACAGGACAAGGTGGCGATTTGATGTCAGACCTCTTCAACAAACTGGTGCTGAGGCGCAAAGGTACTGTCCTGCAGGGTGGGCTACTCCTTCCCTCTAGGAAAGAGGAAGAGCCCTTTCTGGCACCTCAGTTGTGTCAGCTGCAGCCCTAGAAACAGGAACAGAGAGACTCCCCAGCAAGTGTGCCAGAGCATGGCTGGGAGTGTCTTTCAGAGGGTGAGCTGGAGGCACTGGAGGAGGTGGTGAGTCCGAGGCAGAGGACAGGCTCTGAAAGCTACCTGTGAGGAAGGGACAGCAGTATCTTTTTTAATTAAGTGCTGGGGCAGCTGCACCCCTTCTTGCCCTTGGAGGCACCTGAGTTGCACTGAGGCCTTGGCAGGTACCTGGGGCATTTAGGGCCCGGGTCACGCCTCAGCGCCTGGCACAGGGCGGTGGAGAGCATGGACTTGCTCAGGCAGAGCTTTAGTTAAATGAGCCCTTGTGCAAGGCTGTGGCAGCATTTAAGTGTGTTGGCCATTCTGCTTGCCTGGGTGCTGGCGGGAGCTGGGGTACAAGGCATGTTTTTCCCTCTCCCCTTTGCTGAGCCTCTGTGTTCTCTAGTCCTGAGGTGTCACTCACCAGTGCTTTTCCTTCCCTCACAGGTATTTCAGGGAAGGGGCCGGGAGCCTCTGGAAATCCCGATGCTCCTGGAAGTCCTGCTGGTGCCTTTGCTCGTATGTCGGACTCAATACCACCCCTCCCACCCCCACAGCAGCCTGTGGGTGAAGAGGATGAGGATGACTGGGAGTCATAGATGGGGTCAGCTGTGTGTCAGTGTGAATCCCAGGACTCTTAAACTAAGCACCTTTGAGAGACACCAGTCTCTGGTAGTACCTCCTGGAGGGTGGGCACTGGCATGTCATTCCTTCTTGAAGAAGAGCAGGAGCAACAGGAGCTAACCACTGCTGAGGTTACAGTTACCAATATGAGAGTTTTTCCTTCTGCTGTCTGCTCTTCTCCACCCCAAAAATTACATTCCATCTCAAATGCTGCTGCTGCTGCTCATGCTGGTGCAATAAATCCTGCCTTAGGTGGTAGGCAGTGGGGCAGCCTGTCCTCAGAACTAGTATTGCTCCTGCTTTAATGGGCCCTCAGTCTTTCCTAACATGACTCGTGATGACTACAAAAGCACCTCTTGCAGGCAAACAGCCCTTGCTGCTTGCTTGCTGAAGCTCCTGTTTGCTTAGTTGTTGCTAGAAGAGAGAATGAGTGTGTGTGTCCCTGCATGGAGGTTTAATTGCTGTGCCTCTGCACACAATAGTTTATTTGTTTACCTGGCTTATGGTAATTCTTTGCCTGTTGCTGTCTGAAAAATTTCAATAAAGGTGAAGGAAGCAGGTCCTTGCAGCCTTTGCTCTGGCAGAAGAGGGAAGCATGCTCAATTAAGAGTGTCTTAAGGGAAAGCCCAGCTGTCCACTGTCATCTCAGGTGGGGACTAGCCTTGCAACCCAGCGCCACAGGGCTGGAGGGTACCAGCTGTTACAAGCAGTAACAGTGGGGTTAAGGCAGAGCTTGTGCTAGACCAGGGCTCTGTACCCACTGAAGGGGCAGGAGACTCGCCATGGAAGTTTCTTAGAAGCAGCTGTTTCTTTCCCTGTGGGGCTAATACAGGGAGTGGGTACCAGCTCTGTGGCTAATTGTGTTTTCTTCATTGTGAAGAGCCTCAAGAGGTAGTATCCCGCTGCTGAAATGGGCAAGGAGGCAGAAGCTCCTAGAAAGAAACTTGCTTCAGGATGACAGAAGGAGCTGGGGACAGCTGTGGGATTACATAGCCATTCCTGTTGTTATTGCTGCCCTCCAGCACTGACCCATGACCTGGAAAAGAACCCCAGGAAGGTTACACTAAAAAAAAAACAAAAAAGTTTTACCATTTTCCACAGAAAGTCAATTTGAATTCAAAAACCTAGGTAGTAAAAAGAGCAGAGCAATCCTCTGCTTAAGCATGATCAAAGGAGAAATGCTGTGCTGTATTATGGCCATATCTTTATTCCCCTTGAAAGAATGAATCGCTCCTCAAAGCTGTTGACTGCTTGAAGCAAGGCAGAAAGAAGGGGATAAGAAATGTTACCCATAGCTGTCCTGTGTCTTATCAGTCTGACTGTGTAATTCTGACATGACACAAACTAATGGTCTGATAGTTTACAATTTGTGTAAAAAGCTCTATGTTTTCATTGGTCATCAAGCCCCCTACGCTTGGTGGTTGATGGGAAAAGGCAGATGTGTTCAGTCAAAGTAATTATACTCTGCATACTTAAGTGTTTGCCTTGAAAATATTTAATCAATTTAAATAAAACCTTAACAGCTGTAAACAAATAGGAGCCTGCTGCTACTACCTTCACCTGCCTCAGACCTACAACCAGTTTCCCTCCTGGTTATGGTGCTGAAGGCTGTCTCACCATCATAGTGCTCAGATACTGAACAGCAGGCATCCACAAAAGAGGCAGAAGGCTGAGATTCACAAACTCCTTGGTACATAAAAGCAGGAACTTGTGTTGCTTCAGGTGTTCTTCAGAGGTGTAGCTCACAGAGTTGACCTACAGCTTGTTCTCTGGTCCACATCACAAAGCATCCGACTTCCCTCGATGAAACTAAGAACATACAAAAACAGACAGTTTGTCCTGGCCTTACTCTAAAGTGATGGTTTGAGAAAAGTACATATGAGTACAGTGGGAAACAGCTTTGGTAGCAGTACAAGTTCTGACCTTTCTTAACTCTGCAAACGCTGATCCAAAGGCAGGTTTCACCTGGGTTCTCTCCCTGATCCACTGTGGCAGTTTGTTAAAGATGGCAGGGCGTGCGTACCTGTGGTCCAGGAGCAGGATGCTTGCAAAGTCCTTCTGATGGCGAATGGCTCTGCCTGTACAGAGTGTACAACCACATTAAAATGGCCCACTCAAGGGTTTTTTCTCAGGCAAGGAAGCTCATGTTCCCATCATCTGTACTTAGACTGATGGGTAATCCTTTTTCCCCACCTCTTACTTCAGTGCAGTCACATTTCATATCCCCTAGCCTGTCCAAGGAAGGATGAATTACCTATTGACTGGTTTACTGCCTTCATGCACAGGTTTTCAATCAGCACTCTGCTAGGTGCCTGGCCAGCAGCTCTGGGCTGGAAAAGAGAAATAGGTAAGACTGAAGATGAGGCAGATGTAAATCAAATTAGGGAGTCTTAACGACAAAGTGAGGCAAATGCTTTTACCCCTGCAGAGTGAGTAGGTGGCCAAGCAGACCCCAAGCTGAGTAAGGAGGGACAGAAGAAAGGCTGCAGTCAGAAAACTATGTTGAGCATTCACAAAGAGCCAGCCCACAGCCCCCTTGAAAGCAGAAAACTTGTCCCCAGCTGACCAGGAAGAGTTTTTCCAGTGGGCAGTGAGAAAGAACAAGTGAGACAAGAGAAAAAGTGATCCTGGCAAGCAGCTTCTACCACCCTGCCACCTCCTCTGGGGTGAAGGGACCTTGCTCTCCTTGGAACAAAGTGTTCCCAAGGAGCCTCAGTGGTGTTTCCCTCCACTGAGTTTCTTCCCTGTGTTTAGAGCCACCTGTACATGTGCAGCATGGAGAAGTCTGGGCTCTCGGTACCACACAGTCTGGGAAACCAGGACAAGCTCAAAGAAAAAAAAAAAAAAAAAAATCTTTGAAGGCAACCCTGGGACTCACGTGCTGGGAGGAAAGTTAATACTAAAAAGCAGAGGTGAAAGAGGCAGAGGTGTAAGTGTCTCTGTTACCATTGTTTTGTCAAGCCAAGTCATTTTTTCCTGGAGCTCTGGAGATTTAATGTTGGGGTAAGGCATTCCCACCATAATCACACACCTGCAAGGGAGGACTGCATTATTCTTAATGTCTCATCCTAGAGCACTTTGCCAATAGACTGATAAATTAGAGGTCACTGCACCCCTGAAAGACAGCCAGCCCTGAAAACCAAAGGCAGCAATAAAGCACAGCAGTCTGACAAGCATGTTCTGAACGGAGAGCTGCAGAGCGATTCAGGGTGCCAGAACAAGGGATTATCTAGCACAGCAAGCCTAACTGCATTACTCACACAAAAAGTATTCTGGACAAGCGGGTTTTAAACTACCCAGCAGACTTGGTCCCATTGGTTTAAGCATCAGCCCAAGCCATGTGCTCCCCAGGATTTTCTATCTATGCAAGTACTGATGTGTCCATCCTGCTTGGAGTCACCACACCACAAGCCTCGTGCTCACCTTCCAAGGAGCAGCCACCTTACCTTCCCAGGTCATCAGAAAAGTTGATCCCTTCGCTCATTTTGCCTCCAACAACAGAAAGCAGCAGGGCCCCTGTCATCTGTCCTCCTGCCTGGCTGCAGCGCTGCAGGAGAGGGACCAGCAACTTAAACCAGAACAGGGAAGATTTCTGTGCATCAGAAACACTCCCACACCTGAGCTAGAGCCCTCTTTCCTCGTTTAAAGCTGCAGTGCCCTCTTCAGCAGCACTCCCGTACACACCTGGGATGCCATACTCCCACCAGCCTGCCAGCTCACCTTACCTTTATGCACTTGGCATATTCCACCAGCACCTGCTCCACCTGGTTGGCCTTCTTAGGCTCCTGAAAGATCTGTCACAGGCAGTGTATCAGTTGCAGCAACAGGAAGCAAACAGTTTAAAAGAAAGCAATCGTTTTACTGCTGTGCCATTAAACAGCACATGGAACTAAGATCAGGGAAGGGCAAATTGCCTGAAAAAACAAATTAGCCAGCACCTTTTGCCTCCACCCTGGAAAAGCACTGCATGCTCACTACAGCACTTTTCAACTGGGCTCTTGAAGGGAGCAGCAGCTGCTCCTGCCCCTCCAAAATTCCTTTTCAGCTCTGGCAGACTTGTCTAATTCTGCAAGAAGTTACAAGTCATCTGAGAGCTGAAAGGCAGGAAAGCAATGAGCACCTCTTCCATCTACAAATAAAGATCCAGTGGGGTGAGGAGACCCTCCAGCTGCATGATCTTGGAGGACAGTGACAGGACCAATCAATTCAAATCACCAATTAATTCCAAGTAATAGCTCCCCTTGCCCAGTGAATAAATTAATTTTCTATGCAAAGCTGTGCTGGTTTTGGCTGGGAGAGAGTTAATGTTCTTCAGACTAGCTAGTATGGGGCTGTGTTTTTGATTTGTGCTGAAAACAGTATTGATTGATAATATAGAGATGTTTTCATTATTGCTGAGCAGTGCTTACACAGAGTCAAGGCCTTTTCTGCTTCTCACCACCAGCGAGCAGGCTGGGGGTGCACAAGAAGTTGGGAGGGGACACAGCCAGGACAGCTGACCCCAACTGACCAAAGGGATATTCCATATATGACGTCATGCTCAGTATATAAAGCTGGGGGAAGAAGAAGGAGGGGGGGGGACATTCAGAGTGATGGTGTTTGACTTCCCAAGTAACCATTACATGTGATGGAGCCCTGCTTTCCTGGAGATGGCTGAACACCTGCCTGCCCATGGGCAGTGAATGAATTCCTTGTTTTGCTTTGCTTGCATGTGCAGCTTTTGCTTTACCTATTAAACTGTCTTTATCTCAACCCATGAGTTTTCTCACTTTTACTCTTCCGATTCTCTCCCCCATCCCAACCGAGGGGAAGTGAGCAAGTGGCTGTGTGGTGCTTAGTTGCCGGATGGGGTTAAACCATGACAAAGAAATATGACTTTATGTATGCTTTTATGTTATTCTAGCATGCCTAATTAGTTACCGAAAGCCCCTGCAGTTAATTGAGCTGCATTTTGAGAGACGCTGCACCTTGGTGTAAATCACAAGTTGTTTTCCTAGTAAACAAGAGGTGCAACATCTATCTTTCTTGTGACAGTAAAGAACCTAAAGGATGTGTTTTCTCTTGATTAGCAAGAAGTACTATCAAATTTTACCAGCCAGAATCAGTCTCTCAGTAGAAAAATAACTGGCAATTACAAATATAAGCCAAGACTATTTAAATTAAAAGGTAGCTATTTAATCCTTTGATTTAAATTAATTTTCCCTGTGTAATTTATATATAATCCCAGTGTGATCTCACCACAGCCACCTCAGGAAAGACTTTAACCTTCCTCTGCTATGATATGATCTTGTGTGTGGGCAGCTGAAAGTCACACTTGCTGCACTTCTACCAAATTGCTTTGCTAATGCATATCCAATTTGCTGGAGACTGCAAAGGCCGAACAAGAACAAATCAGAGTTGAAAGGCAGAGCAAGCTGCGTGGTTGTGGCACAAAGCCTTGGAGGCACCAGGCAGACCACTGGGACCCTGACAGAACACACCTGAAAGGCACCATGAGTGACAGCTGTACAAACACACAGGGAAGCTGAAGTATAGTGCTTCCACCACAAAAACATGGAGGCGGATCCACATGCTAGAATGCCTGCACCAAGGCTGTGAAATATCTGGGACTGTGCTCTCCTAATCCATGTGGTAAGTTATTTAGCTTTTAGTAAACAGAAGTCACAGCCAGGGTATATGTAGTTCTTTTTTCCCCCCTGGCACACGATCCCAGACGCCTGCCCCACACTCTGAGACAGTCAGACTGCCTGACCTTCAATACCCAACCTTCAAATACTCGTGAGAGTCACTGCAAAGATTTCATATTTGCAGCGATCTCCCCATTCAATGTTTCTCATCACTCCTTCAACAGGAGTCGCCACTGCTAGTCTTTCAATTCTCCACTCTGCACTTCTACTAGAAGGAACAACACTATTTGTTCTGTGAACTGCAGTCTGGTCCCATTCTGTGTAGCCCTTAGTTGTGCTTGTCAGTGTTCAAGGGGCACATAGCTGAGCCTGGGAAAAACAAATTCCCTGTAAGAGCTCAACCTGAAGAGCCCCCCAGCCACATGGGAGCAAGCTTGCTGGTTACGGAAAGCGAGGATTATCTCCCCCCATGGCAACTACACAGACCGTGCACTTGAAGAATCTATAGCTGCATTTAATCTAATTTAGATCCCAGCTCAGTGATCAGCTGCCCGGGAAGTATCATTTATTCATTAGTGGAGGGATTGGCTAGATAAACATCTGCTCTGCTCTGCTGTGCAAAGTATGAGAACAACTCAGCGAGAGAGGCCTGTAATGCATAGGTAATTGTTTGATTTTTGAAACCTCCATTTAAAGTACCGACTGCCCCCGGCTGCACAATTACCTTCTTCTTAGTTGCCAGGCGGGTGAGCAGCCCCGTTTTCTCCCAGTATGCATACACCTGCTTCTCATATTCATAGGAGGGGAAGAAGCACACCACACCCCCTGGGACCACGTTGCACAGGTTGCAAAGGATTCGACCTGTCTCATCCATCTGCAAGAGAGACAAGAGCATATTGCATCTGACAGGAGCTCCAGCTAATGCCGCTCCAGTTCAGTGCTCAATCCCAGGATCACACCTCTCCTATGACATGCCTTAGGGAAGGAAAAATGTGGGAAATACACCATGTCAAAGAGAGCTCTCTAGGGGAGCTGGGAATTACCAAAAAGCTCTTTGCTGCTCGGCCTCTCCTCCTAATCCAGGGTTTCTGTTACTGCTGTGGAGCAGTGGCCATTCAGGAAAGGAGGGTTTATGTCCGTTGTCCCAGTGGATGGGACCTGTCACACTAGAACAGATGCGGAGAGCTAGCTACCACATGTGGCAGAGATTCAGCAGGGGCAGAGCAGATCTAGTGTCTGGCCTTGGGTGCTTACTGGCCCACCAAAGGAAGAAGGAAAAAGTGCAGAAATATCTGCTGCCACCCCTACGGTTTGGGCTGTACTCTGCAGGGCTGCCATGCTCCACTGTCACTGAGCCCTTCAAACTGTGAAGCACAGTCAGAAATCTCCTTCTGATGTCCAGCATGCCAATGCAGGATCTCAGCACAGCCAAACAGGAGTTGCTAGTATTCCGCGTCTCTAATAGCCACCTCTCAGCAGGCAGCTCAAAACCCCTTTTGCTGCTCCTCTTTCCCAATTACTTGGCAACACACCTGCCCCAAATCCCATGGATTTCCCATGCCACGGCTTTTGATCAGCCCACCTTTCAAACAGAAAGCACACTGTCCTATGAAACATAGGCACGTGAAGCAAAAAAGAGATACCAAGAAAGGGAACAAAGGAAAGACTGACCATCTGGGGCAGGTCTCTAGTCTGGTAGGTGAACTCCAGCTGCTGGTTGGAAGGACCACTGCAGAAGATTATGGGTAAAATGTTTTCCGGAGGAATAACGTGTCCTGAAGACAAAAACAAGCAGTGAGTCAACATCACCGCTGTGTGCACAAACCCCACCCCACTAGCTGAACAGCTTTACCTGCGTGCAGTGAGGCACGCATTTGCCTAAGTCACTCAGCTGCTCTGACTTCCATTCCCTGAGCTCCTAGCAAGAAGGCACAGCACGCTGCCTGCTGATACTGGGGAATATTGGAGCGGAAGGGACATAGCACCCCTTTGCTGCCGTGAAAGGCGCCATGTTGCTTAGAGCACTGACAAAACAGCGCCAAAAGGCAAACTGCAACACTCGGGTCCCGCAGACAGATTATGACTCTTCCCTGCCACCCTGGCACACTCACCACAAGAGAACTCCACAACACGTGCAGGGTCCACACCAGCACAGGACAGCAGCTGCTCTCGGAAATCAGCCACCTATGAACCACAAGACAAAGAGAGGTAAAGCACCAGCGTCCCAGAAGACACTACACAGCTACATCGGTACTGCTCCTTGAGCACCAGTGTCGAGGCAGAGGTGGTCAGCTCCGTCCGGTGGGTTGCTGGCACAGGGGAGACAGGCTCCTTCCGTGATGAGAAAATCAAGGGCATGGGAATGCGGAGCATACAAGCCAGGGCTGGGAGGCGTGCTGGAGTCCAGGGCACACAGAAGGAGAAAGGGCCTGCATACATCCTGCAAGGTCAGCCACGGCCTGAAGCCGCGGCCGAGCAGAGAGCTCACCTACCTCGGCGGCGCCGGTGCCGGCAGGGCCGCCCGGCCCCGAGCACTGTGCCCCGGGGGCTGCAGCCCACCGCCGCGCCCCAGCGCCTCCGCCGGGCGAGGAGCGGCAGCGCCCCCTGCCGGCGGCTCGGCCCGAGGCGACGCTCGGCCGGCGGCCGCGCTCTGCCGCGGGGCCCCGCCGCACCCCGCCGCGGGGCCCCGCCGCACCCCAGCCTGCCCGCCGCACCCCAGCCTGCCCGCCCTCCGCCGAGGCCAGGCCGGGCGCCCGGGGCGGACTTTCAAGGTGGCCCAAGCGGAACAGGCAGCGTAAAGGGCGCGGGGGGCTCCCCTTTCAGCGCCCGTGGTGCTGAGCCTTACCATGGCTCCACTGCGCAGGGCAGGTCCCCTACCTGGAACCACCCAGCCTCTTGGCCCAACGCACCCCCATTTCAGACCTCCCCAGGCCCCAAACCCCACTACCAGGACTCCCAAGCACTGCACAGACCACAGCCTGGACTGCAACTACATCCTCTCTCCAAGTCGCAGTCTCAAAGTTTCAAAATTGGAATGGTGGCCTTCCAAAAAGGAGGTCCTGAACTTCACGCCCTCCTTCCCTCCCTTGTCACCACAAGGGCAAAGAGGAAATCTCAGCACATTCGTGTCCAGGAACAGGATAAACATAACTAACCGGGATATCTAACACACTCCACTGCATCTGTACAACACAAACACAGTCTCTTGGGCACTAAAGCAACGGGAGAAGGATGATAAGCTGCCTGCCACCATACCAAGACTGAAGTCTTGATTTTTCTGAAAGATCCCCTATGGGATGGTCCCTGGGGGATCCCTGTCCCTTTAGAAGGTCAGACGGTTTTACAACGTCCTCTGACTGCTGCCCATGCTAGTTCCAACCTACCATGAGCTCAGCCTCAGCCTTGTCTTGAGGACGGGAAAGGCTGACAAGGGTAATCCTGCCCTTACATCTACAACTTTTTGCATAAACAGGCAGCGTGATGCCTCATGCAGGGAAACCATACCAGGGAGATAAAAGGATAGGTAGGAAAAGGTCTTTCCCCACACACGCCACGGGAAGCGAGAAGAGCACATGCCAGTAGGGCCAAGCTGCTATCTTGCCATGCCTGCTTGCAGATAGCACCAGAGACCTCCTGAGAGCCCAGCATAGCATCCTTATTCCCTCACCGGCTGCATGGTGCCCCCAGCAATGATTACAGCACGGCATTCTTCCACCACTTTGGCAAAGTGGACAGCTGGATTCAGCAAGAGGAATTTGAGGCTGCTCTGACCAACTGTGCCTGGGAAAAGGAAAGAGACAACATCAGGAACTAGCTGTGACACACACTCAGGGATATAAGAGATTCTCCCTCCTGTTCCTGGGCACTCTGGCAGGTCGCCACCTCTCAAAACGAGGAACTGCTGCTATTCAACACTGCCAGGGACAGCAGCAGGTTATGCCAGCCTGGAAGTTACCTTCTGCTTCCTGATCCTCCTGGAGTTGTAGAAGAGGCGCAGTAAATTGCAAGACAAAAATCAACATCCAAAGTGGGAGCAGAACTCTGCAAACCCTGGCCCCAATGCCCTTGGTTAAGAATTCCTTTGGGTTCATGAGAGCCCTCGGACAGAGGGAGCCTGCCAGCCTGCATCACGGATGGCACACATATGTTCCGGCAGGGCTGCCGGTTCCCCCCAGGCTCAGGATCTCCTTCCTCACTGCTAGCGAAGCGCCCTGCTTGCAACTCAGGCCACCTCTCCCCAGCTTGCCCTTTCCAGTACCTTGCCTGTTAAGAATGACTCGGCCATCTTGGTTTATATTTGTGAGGGCTGAGAGAAATCCTTCAATCTGCATCAGTGGAGAGGCATTTCGGAGCTGGTCGTTCTCAGCCTCCATGGGAGGGGTCTGGAAAGTACTTGCTGGCCAGAAGAGAAAAGGAGAGGCAGGGAACTTAGGCCACATTTCTGAAAACAGGGACTAAGCACAAAATATAGATGGGTCCTTTCTACAGGAACATGATACCTGGTCTACATACACAGGCAGAGACCAAAGACCCAATAAAGGAGAGAACCCAAGTTCGTTCTTTTTTTTCCTAGCAACGAGACAGATCTGTCTTTTGCACTTGGCACCAATAAACAGAGCTACCCATGGTAGCTCAGGTCCCAGAGCCAGCAGGTCACCGCAGGGCAAAACTTGAGTGCATGCAGTGTAAACATGGAATCACATCATTCAGCTTGGAAGGGACCCCTTGAGATCTTCTAATCATATGTATAATTGCCTAGGTCATCCAGTCAGATATATAAAAAAACACCTGCGCGGGACAGCTTCTGCAGTCTATCGCTCTTCAAATCTGCCTCCTCTCTTTCCTCATGCAGATAGATGCAGGTTCCACATCCTCACTTTGCCCACAGATGGCCAAGTGGAGGATGTCTAAACTCACCCTCTTTATCAGATCCCTGCTGGAGAGTCAGAAGAAAGTTCTGCAAACCAGCCAACTTCTGGTTCTCCTTGTTGGTCTTCACAGCTGTGGCAGGGCCTCCATATCGCTCCACAAACCCAAAAAGCTGCCAAGCAAAAGCTAGTAAGACTATGACTACCAACAGCAGGAATCAGACAAGATAAAAACAGGTTTGCTGGCCTGCCACAGATAAAGTTCCTTGGTACGTGTTCGCAAACCAGCTCAACCAGAATCTATCAGCCCAGAGCTCCCATTACTTTCCTTCACTCATTGAATCAAAACCAAAACAAGTCTTTGATGCTTGTTCCCCCAGTGCAGTGCAGCCTACCAGGCTGGCGAGTTTGAGGCTAAGCAGCACAAAATTTGCACCCACTGGAATACTGTGGTATAGCATGTTGCATGCTTCTCTGCCATACAAGCAAAAGGTAACCTGCCCATACAGTGCTTTTTGCAGGCACCATTTTGTCTGCAGAGCAGGGTGGAGAAGACAGGCTCCCACCCCAGCTGCTGCATCTTCCACTCCAAAATCAATGTGTGAAACAGCATTTGAATGCTGTTGAACATAAAGTCACAGGGGCAGTACCTTCCTACTGATAAGGCTCTTCTCGCAGTAACGCTGAACCTGTTGGAGGAAGACAGAAAAATGAACTGGCATTCAGCATCCCTGCTCCCATCCTGCTGCCCTTGATCCCTGTCCAGCAGGAATATCACTTGCTGTTCTTGCCATGCTCTTGGGGAGGGGTGCACAGTTCTTCATGAGTGTTGCCTCCCAGATAACAGTTAATTACAAAGGCATTGCTTCCAGCATGGAAACACGGTGTTAAGGTGCTGTGTTTGGAGGTTCAAGGGACGGGTTAGATCATCAGAGTAGTATAGTGTCTTCACCCTCATCCCTTACAGTTTAGCTTGACTACAGACAGCCTCTGCACTTGTACATACTTAATTGCTTGCTTCCCTCTACCCCAAGACCACCTATACAGCTCTAATGCACTGTTACCCAGACAGCAGCAGAAGAGATCTATACATTGGCTTGTATAGCCATGCAAGCCTTGGCTCTACTTCCAGCTCTCACACACACTTCCTGATAACCTTGAACAAGCCACCACCACCTGTGCGCTAGCAGATGACAACATTTGCATTACCTTGAAGAGGTTGATATTGTCAATCTGGCTCTGAAACAGAAAGTCATTGATGGATTTTAGCACTGTCCCTGAAAGAAAGGGGGGGAAAGGAGAATAAAAATTATTAGCTGCTGGGCCTGCAGCCCCTTACTGCCCACAACTATGTCCCTGACTGATGACTGCATACCCCAGGTGTTCACTCCAGTCTTACCTGTTTGGGAAACTGCCTGACAGCTAGGATTTTGGCTCACATTACCTGTAAAACATGAAATGGATTCAAGGAAGGCTTACAATGGGTCTGTCTTAGAATTAAGCAAGAGACTAACAACTGAGCTGAAAGGGACACCACACCAGGACAAAACCCAAGAAATAACTACACATCTGCAAAATGTAGCTATACAGACAAAACATCAGCTCCTGCTCAGTTTTAATTTCCCCTGTAGGGTAGCCCTACATTGTAGGACAAGTGTGCTGCTGCATCCTAAGAAACGCCACCTACATTCCTTCTGTAGCAGGAGGCAGCAGGTAGGGTGGGTGCATACAAATGCTCACATACTACGTAGTCATCGTGCTGCAAAGATGAAGGGACAGGAACTGCAATGCATCCCTCACCCCTCCTCAATGCAGCAGCAGGGAGGCGCATAGGCTGACAGGTGATTGGGAAGAGGGGAAAACCTGAGGACAGCTCCGTGCCCAGACCCGGACAGCCAGAACAGGATTAATTGCTGCCACTCACTGCATTTTATGTCCTAGCGTTTAACACCCACCTCACATCTCACTTTTGCAGCCTCAATCATAAAGCTGTGCACAGGCTGCATTTTTTAATGAAAGCGCTTAACTGAGTGTGGGGAAGAGCAGACTGGCAGGAACAGGGTGGGAAGAGAAGTATACATTTGAAAGAAGGGCAGAGAGCACCACCAGGCCCCTGACCCAAAGAGCTGCATTTCCCCTGGGCATGGAGGAAGTTCTTCATGAACTTATGACAGGCTCTCCTCAAGGCACACTGAGGTCTCACAAACAGATCATTAGAGGAAATGCCACTGGATTGAAAAATCACAGCAAAACAATATTTTTTCCACACAGGAAAGGCACCACTCAAGAAAGATTCATATTGCAGAGGCACGCCTGACACAGGTAGAGGCTGTGCCACCAGATGACCTAGGAGATTTATTCTGTGCTGCTCTTATGCTGTCCTGATCACGGTCACACATCTGCTGTATTCCTCACTTAGCATCCTACCTCGCCACCACTCAAATCAGATATAAAACCCACACAGAAAGAGAGGGAAACTGCCTCTACCAACTAATGATGTCATCTGCTGCTCCTCAGCTAATCAAGGAGAGGGGTACAGGCAGACACCAGTCGACATCCCCATATTACAAAACAGCCTGGGAAATAAAATTACTGGCATCTGAACCTATACATGAGCAACACCTCCCCACAGATTCTGCAGAGGGGGAAGGGGTACAGCACCCTGAAGAAGCACCAACTAGCTCAGAGTCTATCAGCATCCCTGGAGATAGAATAGGTTTGCTTACCTCCCAGCATGGCCACAAACCGCTCCAGCAAATACAGGATCTGCTTAATGTACATCAAGTTCTTTGCCTTCAAACGTTTCCTATGAAAAATGAGACAGGTATAAGGCCCCAAAACATCTTCAGGGACTAACTCACAGCAGCTGAGCTGCAGAGACAAGCACCTGAACTCCCCTTCATTTTGGGGAGACAGGAACCAAGAATGATTTCTCCCAGGCTCACTCTCCCTATTTGTGACAGGGCATAGACCCTTGGATATCCTGCCCAAGGTCACCCCAGAGCACTCACCCATGCACCCCACACTGTTCCTACCATCACCTTTCTCCTCATACATTAATTACAGTTTATTACAATGGCAGTGACACCTCAAGTCCCTGTTGCAATAACGCTCCACAATTTCAAAGTTATTAGCATTAAGCGCAATAATCAACCACTGCAGGGATGACAAGATGCAATATTTGGCCAGAGCCAAGAAACACATATAGCTTCCTCCTCCTCAGAGCTTACTGCCTCTGCCATAATGCCAGTCAGCACATGAAAGACTAAGGTCCAGTAGAGACATGAAAGACCAAATCTTTTGAAACTCTGCATCACAAAGCAGAACTGATTAGAGGGAGATACTGGGAAAGGAACTGAGAGTATAAAGGAAAGCCAGAATCCTCAGGGTATCCCCCTTCTCACTGATTCATACCAGCCCCAGGAGTCTGACTTAGATGGATTCGAGACAGATAATGAAGCAAGTGGCTTTTCATCTGCAGAAGTATTAATGCAAATAACCTTCCACCATGGATAAGCAAGAAAGACCCTGCAGACATGAGACAAACCATGGCAACACACTGCCTGCCACTGTTGTGCTATTTTCCTCTGAGCTCCTCACCTGTATCGCTCCATGTACTGCAACAGCTGGGAGTGGGCACAGCATAGCTATATGAACAAAAAAAGGAGCTGTTATTACGAAGGGGTCAAGAAAGGGTGTGCCGCTGGATGCAGAGCTCACTCACAATTAACAGGCCAGGCTATGACTCACCTGAGAGCCACTGACCTCCGCACTATGGATACAGGTGATGGTGTCTATGAGGTTGTGGGCCTCGTCAATGATTACGATCTGGTCCTTCAGCTTGATCCCAGCAGCGCTCCTCGTAGGCTCGTGCAAGAGCATCTGATAGGGCAGCACCACCAGCTGCAGGAGAAGCACACACTGCCCTGATTCTAGCTCTCATCCTTACAAACATATCGTACTCCCTAACCATTCATTAAAGGCCCATATCAGACGGCCTCACAGAATTCAGTCAACTTACTCTTATTATGGGAAAGGTAGGAAGAGACAGGAGCACATGCCTGAGAGGGACACTGGGATGTAAGCTAAAGAGAAATGATTATGCTACAGCCGCATATCGGCTCAGGTTACCTTCCAAATCTCCTTTGAAGCACTGAAAGCACGTCTTCTGATAGAGAACCAAGCAAGGAAGAAGAGCAGTGGCAAGAGCTAAGATTACATCCATGTGTCAGTATTGCCTCAGAGTTATTGAGCCTTTCAAGTATTTCAGAATGCTGAGACTACTCACAGCCTCCCTATTAACTACAAATGGGTATTCTTCTTTTCCTTCACTTTCTTAGCAAAACTACAGCTGACAGAAACACAGCCTGTTTACAAACTCCCACAATATTGAGAAACAGTACTGGAGGGAGCAAGCAATTGGTTTATTCTTAGAGGCCCTGGCATTAATTCCGCTAAAATTGTGTACACCTTACCTGAGCAGCAGGAATGGCGTATCGACTCCCATAATATGGGCAGGCTTTGGTCTCCCTTCCCAAAGCCACCAACTGCTCAATATCCTTCACTTCCACCAGAATTTCATCACGGAGAAACTGCATTTGCTCATAGGAATAAAACGGGCATACAGTGCGACTCACACGTCTCTTCTTCCCTTCTATCTCTTCATCACTCTTCTTCTCTAACAGCAGAAGTCAAAAGAAAGCTATGATCAACACATAGCCTAAAACAACCACTTTGCAGAACCTCCTGGATTTCAAAGGAGGCTTTGTCATGCATATTTTTAACCTATCATCTATTTAAAAATTATTGAGCAGTAACATTTCCATCTCCACAGTGGACGCTACTCTAGCCAGTTAGATTTAGCCATGTAACATCTTCCAATGTTTCTAGTACTGAGTTACAAAGACGAATATCCTTCTGTTGCGGAAGTCCTGACGTACTTAAGGCACTCAGAAAATACATACGGATCTCAGCATCATAGCCTGGAGGACAAGAAAAGTAAAAGCACTAAGGATCTTTAGCTCTGCTCCTCCAACCTGCCATTTTCAAGCTCCTACCACTCTCTTGCTAGAACTGATTGGCAGAGCACACTGTCTCCAGACTCTCATACCAGCTTTATCAGCAATTGCTTCCCCAGGCTGGAAGTGTTCCTACCATGTTTATTCTTTTGCATCTCCATGCAGCGGTCATTGATGAGCTGGAGAGCCCCCAAGCGTCGCACCTCCTCATTCACACACAGGTTCTTGGACATGCAAAGAGAGGAAGCAGTAGGGAGTCATTTAAGCACTGAGTGCCCCCTGTGCATCCTTTGCTGTAAAATAAAAGATTGCTTTAAAGCAATCTCAGGCCAGATTCCAAAATGGAAAAGTCTATCAGTCAGACATTGCATACTAACTGTTACAAATATACTCAAAACCCATAAAAACTTAGCAAGGAGAAAAAAAAATGAGAAAAGGTGCACTGAGATGGCTCACTGCTACACAGCAGCTTCTAAAAAATGATGCCAGCAGTAATACTAAGAGGAACGCCTTCCCAGTGACTCAGACATCTGTAATATTCCACATCAGAAAAGGTAAATCAGATTTTTGCATTTACATCGAAGGGTAAATGGCCAAAACACAGCTCACAGAAAAATGTACATCACACAGATCTGTGTCATGACCCATGACTGCTTTAGTTTTTCAATGAGAGATTCAGTCAGTCCCCGAGATGCCTTCTGAGGCATCACATCCACACACCTTCTCACTAAGTCTCTCATATTAAGTTAACATGCACTCTGGGTCCCTTGTGAACAATACCACATACCTGCCTGGATCCCAAGGAGACCAGACGTGTGCCTTTGCCAAAAGGACTTTTTTGCACCTCACGCACAAACTGAGACAGCTGGGAGTGAGTGCGGCTGCAGTAGTAAATCTGCAATGAAGAAAAAAAGGGAAGACAAGAAGAAGATGGAAGCCAATTCCCTACCTACAATCAATCCTGCAAGGAAGCAGCCAAGCATCTCAACAAGGTTAATCTTGCTCAAGCCTTGAAAACACAAGGGAAGGCACATCTCCGAGTGTCACCTTACCACTGTTGAAGCCAAAAACCTTACCTTTGCTTTCTCCTATGCATTTGCCTTTGTTTCCATTTAATTTTCCAAGGTCCCTATAATAGCAGGGACTCACCATTGGAGAGTAATAAAAAAGTGTTTCTTGAAGTGTGCTTTTACAGCAAGCCACAGCAAAAATTCAGCAGTGTTAGCAGAGCAGGCTGCTTAGGCAGCCAGTGTAGTCCAGAAGGAGATGAGCACAGCAGAACTGGTTGCTATTATCAACAAACTTGGCAGTTCTTGGATGCTATTTCCTAAATCCTTCTGTACCGCATGACTCTGGGAAGGGTGCAAGGAAGCCATAGTTCTGCTCACTCCTACACTGTTCTATGAGGTGGCACTATTTACTTTACTCATCTCACCTTAGTCACATGCTCCTCTTCCACATCATCATCATCTTCTTCCAGCCTAAGAAAAGAGAAAGCTCAAACAGTTTCCTTTCAGCAGATCACTGACAGTTAGAAACAAATGATGCTCTACTACAAGAGAGAGTTCTCAGGAGAGATGGTTCCGTCACCTCAAGAACAGCCTCAGATCTTCACTCAGGAGGTAAAAGAAAAATCAACTTTTTAAGAATAGCGTAAGTGTGCACAAATCAAGTCAAACCTTGCTCTTTAAAACAAAAATGTCTGTAGGGTTGTGTCTTTAGCAACTTCCAACACTTTTTTTTTTTTCTTCCCTTTTAAATCTGGGGCTTCTAAGCCCTGAGCATAAGCTAATCAGTGCTATAGTATTCTTTGGTGAGCTTATTTATTTATTTTTGTAAAACTTTCCCTTTAGAGACAATTTACCACCCTCAAGCTATTGCATAAAGAAAAGCTTCAGGAAGATATTTAGCTGCCATAGAGTTCCTCAAAGGCAACAGCAGTTTAATGTTTGATAAACTACAAGTAAACGAAGTAGTTAAGTGTTTTGCAATTTTTAAGGCAGGAGGATCTATCTAGATACTAATTAGTAAATTTGTATTTTAAATGTATTTGACATTTCATGCTGAAGTATGGCTTCTGGCTTTCTGCATAAAGCAAATGTATGAGAGATAAAAGTGTGTATGGGGTTTTCATGCTGAAGCTTGGTCTTTAGAAATGTGAACATCTGTCCCTTTAGAGTATCAAAAGATGCCAGCGCTAATCTGCAGGACTGATAGCTTCATCTGATGCCATGAGTTCCATTTCGCTTTTCTAATGCAAGGAACTTGATCTCAAGTCATCCAGAGGCATTCTTTGGGAAACTGGGCGTGGATAAAGGCAGGACATTGACACACATTTTAAGAAAGACGCACTTTTCTCAGAAGGCACTTCAGGTCACTCTGATCAGTCTAACAAAAGCTTAAAAAACAGAACAAATCAGAATAAAATAAAATAAAAAAACACCAAACCAACCAATTAAACAAACAAACCCCCAGAACAACCACTACCTTACACAGCTTGAATGGGGGAGAAACTCCAGATCTGTACAGTCACATATGAAATCCTTTTAATTAAGGCATGCCAAAAAAGATACAGAAAACAATTCCTTGGAATGGAACTCCCTCATTCCTGTCCTTACCCAGATACCATTTTCTTTTCTTCGTCACTCTCATATTCAGCAAGAATCAGCTCCTCCTCATTGTGGTCCAACTGCTCTAGAACATCCACTTCAGCTCCCTCTGAAAGAACCTCCTTGCTGAGCTGAAGAAGGCGCTTTGTCTCGTCCTCCTCAGACCTCTGAAAGGAACACATGACCACGTTATTTCTCATACAGAAAGAGAGGTAGGACATGCATTGCTTTATGCCACAGACAGGTCAGAAGACAGCACTGCCCCCCACTCATAACACAGGGAATGCCTTGCTGGGTAAACCCCCAGCAGGACAAGCAAGGGTGTCTGAAGCTGTTCAGCCCCACAGAATGCAGGTGATATCAATGACCAAAGACTTGCTCACACAGACATATATGAATGGGAAACATAAAAAACCTTCTGTGCAAAAGGTGCACTGAACTACTAGATCCTGAAATGACAATATCAGTGTAATCCAATATTAGTTGCCTCAAGTGGCCCATAAAAGATGACTGAGAAAAAAACCAGTGTGTAAAAAAACCCAACCAAGCAAACATATCAGGACATAATTAAACACCCTATCCACACTTAACTCAAAGCTAGGATAAACTCAGCACCTGTTTTAGAATGCACAGCACAAGATTTCTCTTGCTGCTTTTTCTTCAGTTACATGGTTCTTATTCTAACATAGGTCTACCCCTCTACAAAAAAAAAAAAAATCCATTGAACTGTTGAAGAATAGTTTTTCTGATTAATTTTGTGTTCTGATAAAGAAGAGTTCCTTTTTTCAATCTGAAAACAGTATCTTCCAACTTCAATGAATGTTCTTTTACCATGGCATTATGAGGAAAAGCAGTTAGCAAGCACTACAGAGGAATCAGTTGCCTTCCTAAATCTCTATAATATGTCTCTCATTTGCTTTCTTGCTTTTTATCATGCTTTTTACTTCATATGCTCTTCATCCTCTTTTAAGAGACAAAAGTTCTTTGTTCCACTTATTTCTTATTTGCCAATCACCTCTGAACCTTTGCTATTTCTGCCATATCCTTTTGACAGGAGTTGACCAAAACATAAGACTGCACGTGAGATGGAGCACACTAGAAGCTAATAGCCTGGCAGCCTAGTAAGTCTGCCTGTTTGGGGACCTGAAGTGGGTATTTCTGGGAAGTTTGACTCATACCATCAAAAAGCTCTTAGAGTCAAGGGTACTGAACACAGTTCACCCATCTAAATGGCAGAAAAAAATATCTCTGTGAACATTTCATATGTAGAAAAGAGACATTTCTGAACAATACAATCACATTTGCTATGAAAATAAACAAATACAATTGTTCCCTACTGGTGACCAAAGTACAACCAAAGCCTGACCTGGCTTTTTTGGAGGGCACTTCTGTTCCCATGATCTTAAATTTAACCCCAGTTCTACAGGTTTTATTCCAGAAGTACAGAGTGTTCACACATGCTCATAAAACAGAGAGCTTTCAAAAAAAACCCAACCCAAATCCAAGTATTAAAGCTTTTAAAACAAAAGCAGAAGGCCATCAGAACACATGCCCTTTCTATCCTCACACAAGCATTGTCACAGGAAACTCTTTATGCACAAATTGCTTTTCACATCTGTACTTTAAAAATAAAATCTAACCAAAAATTTTGGATGGCCAATTTCAGCAACCTAACACAAAGAACTCCCCAAACAGATGGGTTGGAAAATTCAGTGTTAAGTCGCAGATATAAGCAAGTATGAAAAACACTCAAGGTAACCAAAACAGAAAGTTCTAGTCTCTGCAGGATTACTCACCTTCCTCTTTGCTGCATACTTTAACTGCACATTATGGCGAATTTTCTCAAGACGATCTTCTCGCTTTTTCCTCCTGATCTGCTCTTCCTAAAACACAGGGAGAGTAAAGGAAGGATGAAGTGTATTTAGTCCTAAACCCTGTGTATAATTACTTGCCTAAGCCCTGGGTATAGAAAAAAATTAACTCTGAAACAATATTGTCAGTACACAGTCCCTTTCTCCTACAGTGCACGCCTATTATATGTAATAAAGTTTCCTATCCTACGCAAGCTGCACAGCACTGCCTCATCCCTCTTAATTGAAACAAAGACCACCATCAAAGTTTGCCTCACTTGTTTTTCCAGTCATCGCCCAGGCTATCAGCCTTCCTGATCCTCACACCTCGTTATTTTACCCGTCCTCTACATAAGAGCATTTCTCAACCTTTAGCCTGTCCACCACCGCCTGCTCTTCTTTCTTCTTCACAAACGCCGTAACCCAGTCCGGTTCGCCAGCGCTGTCTTTGCTCTCCAGGCGTCCCGGCTCAGCTGAAGTCAGCTGCTTCGTCCCCTCCTCTCCACTGTCCTCCAGTGCCAGAAGTCGCGCCTCCTCCTGCCGCTTCTTCTCCTCAAAGTCTCGGAGCCAGGAGAGGGCCCCGCAGATGAGGCTCAGTGATTTTCCCTGCCATACAAGACAAACAAGGGGAGGCTCCCGCGGCGGGCGCGCTGCTGCCACCGACGCTCACACAGGGACGACCCACTCGGTGACAGCCCCTTCGGAGCGGGACCAGGGCCAGACCTGGCTCCTCCACCCCCCCCCAGCCGGAGGGGCCTCCACCCTCCTCCCGGGCGACGCCTCCCTGCCGCCGCCCCAGCCTCCCGGGCCCCGGCTGCCGCCGTCCCGCCGCACTGGCTCACCGTGCCCGTGGGGCTTTCGAAGATCCCGACCCGGCCGGCCTCCAGCGCGCCGTACAGCGCCGCCATGAACCGCTCCTGGATGAGGTAGGGCGTGTAGGGGAACGGGAACCGCCCGCCCGCAGGGCCCGGCGCGGCGCCGCCCGCCACCGGCGGGCACACGGACTGCGCGCCCGCCTCCGCGCCCGCCGCCGCCGCCGCCGCCGCCGCCGCGCTTTCCATCCCGCGCTCCGGCGCTGCCGCCCCGCTTCGAACCGAGCGCCGGAGACGCTCCGCCCCCTTCCCGTGACGCTCCGGTGACGGCCGGCGCGGGGCGGAAGGCCCACACCTGCCCCGGGGCCGGCTGGGCGGCCGACCCTGGCCTGCCGGGCCCCGCCGGGCCGGGCGCTCTTCCTCCGGCAGGAGCGGCGGGAGCACGGAGCCGTCCAGCCGCAGCCTCCCCGCGCCGCTCCGGTGGGACGAGCGAGCCCCGAGGCCCCCGACTGAGACGGGGCCGTGTACCGCCCGCTACGTGACACCTGGAGAACGGGTTATCCTGTGTCCGCAGCCCTAAGTCCGGGTTCCTTCAACCGCTGTTCGCTACAAGGACTGCTGTGCCGCCTCTGATGGCGCCTCCTGCCCTTCCCTGGACACTTCTACGCTTCAGCTGCCGCCAGCGAAGCACCAGCGCTGCGCAGCCGGGCGCCGGTGCGGCGGAGGGCCGCCAGCCCTGCGGTGGACGCCGGCACGCCTGCTCGTCAGCCCCGGGCTTTGAGAAAGCCAAGCCTCGCACGGCGGCTGCTTTCCGTCCTCCCGGTTCTGGTCAGATCGCCCTTCGCGAACTCCTCGCCACACCAAACTCGGCCTGGGGCTGAGCCCCGTGTACGATGTCACTCCCGTCATACGCAAAGGCAGAAAGCTGGATTATACAGAGAAGAAAAGGTTTTATTTAGGACGGAAACGGATAGCTAGTAATAAAACATAGCAATATAGAGGAGGTTTATGTAATATACAGTCATTAGCATAGTAATAAATGCAAATACAGTAATTCCTAACTGTTAACACTGAACTTCATACGTTAATACTTTACAAACAATAGTGAGCTAAAGAAGAGTATCATAAAAAGGGCTACAAAATCGCAAACAGTCTCTGGACTACCAGTAGGAACTCACTGTGTACCAATTCTGACTAGGATATCTGGCGGGGGAGTATTTTTTTTGGTTAAATAAGGTAAGGCCACATTTTTGCCCTTGTTTTGTTGATGTCCCAGGGTGGAAGGTGTATCAAACCAGCAAGGACAAATTTGGGAGAAACTGACACAGACTAGTAATGGGCGGCGTTCCAACCAGAAATGCTTACGCATCCATGTCTTCTGGGAACAGCCATGACAGTTTTGCATTACTCAGGTATCGTGTCACTCAGGCTTTGCGTGCGGAGGTAGGAATTCATTGTCCCATGTAAGATTTGGAAAAGAGGAAGAAAAGACAAATAGATTGAAGTTCAGCTCCAAAGTCTTAGACTCAAAAGATTTGGAAGCACCCTGTGAAACACTGGGTAAACTTACTACATTCATGAAAAATGAGGGAAGGTAACAAAAAAGAGGGTTCCTAAGACTACTACAGTGTCTAACAAACCAAGGTTTTGAGTCAGAACCAACCTGGAACTTTTTATTTTGATCTTCACTTCAGTTCTAAAGTTATTTTACAAGCCTGATTCTCCCAGTTGTTATCCTACCACATATTCACAGTCCCTGATTTACCCAGAAGCTGGTGCCCATTCCTCAGGCTCTCAGCACTCTTCCTAAACCACCAGCGCTTGGCTCTTAGGACTAACTCCCTGCTTCCAGACCGCCTAATGGTTTTTGTGCCGCTGGGGTTAAGCACCCAGCCCTGACACCAGAGTTAACCGTGTCTCCAGCCAGTCTCGTCCCACCATGGTTCTCATCATCCACCTTTTTCAGGTGCCCCCAGGTGCTTTTGTTTCCTGTTCCAACCACCCGCTCCAGCCCTATGGCAGAAGTGAGCGGGAAGTGAGCATTCTCCTACCCACCGTACATTTATAAGGTTTCTTGGCCATGTGGATTTTCAAATGCACTTTAAGTGTTGAGCTTTTCCGGAAGCTTTTCCCACACTCGCCGCACTGGTAGGGCTTGGCTCCTGCGTGGATCCTCAGGTGGGCACTGAGGGCTGAGCTGTGCCTGAATGTTTTTCCGCACTCCTCGCACTTGTAGGGTCTCTCCCCACGGTGGATCCTCAGGTGCACGTTGAGAGCCGAGCTCCGACGGAAGCTGTCCCCGCACTCCACGCAGATGTAGGGCCGTTCCTCAGCGTGTGTGGTCTGGTGCTTGGCCAGAGTGGAGCGATCGCTGCACCTCCGGCCGCACTCGGCACACTGGTAGGGGTTGGGCAGGAAGCTGCCGTGATACATGGGCAAGGCCTTCCCCCCGTGGATCCGACGATGAGTGGTGAGCGCCGAGCTCTGGCTAAAGCCCTTCCCACACACGGGGCACTTGTAGGGCTTCTCACCTGTGTGCGTTCGCATGTGGGTCACCAGCGAGGAGCTCTGCCGGAAGGTTTTCCCGCACTCGGTGCACTCGTACGGTTTCTCTCCTGTGTGAATCCTCTGATGCCGAATGATGGCCGAGCTGTCCCGGAAACGCTTCCCGCACTCCTGGCACTTGTGGGGCTTCTCTCCGGTGTGGACTCTCCGGTGTATGATCAGAGAGGAGCGGTCGCTGAAGCTTTTCTCACACCGGGGACAATTAAAGGGTTTTTCACCCTTGTGGCTTCGCTGGTGGACAATGAGATGTGAGTTCTGGCTGAAGCTCTTCCCACATTCGTTGCACTGGTAGTGTCTCTCTCCCGTGTGGGTCCGCTGGTGCCTGATCACATTGGACCTCTGGCTGAAGGTCTTCTCACACTCATTGCACTGGTAGGGCTTCTCGCCGGTGTGGATCCGCTGGTGTTTGATCAGGTCCGAGTTGCGGGTGAAACTCTTCCCACATTCGGAGCAGCTGAAGGGTTTCTCTGCCAGGTGGATCCTCTGGTGCTGGCTCAGGTACGAGCTCCGGCTGAAGCTCTTCCCACACTCGGGACACTCATAGGTTTTCTCTCCTACCTGTTGAATCCAAATGGCACTGTTCCCACACATGGGTGGGTCTGGCTTGTCCCCAGCAAGGATAACCTTGCTGATGTGGGCTCTACCACTGTCCTCACACTCCCAGATTTCCATCCCACAGGGAGTTACCATTCCCTGTCTCTTTCCAAAAGACATCTCCATCTCGCTTTCTGTCTCCAGCTCCTGCTTGCGGTACTGTCTTTGAGCAGCATCCTGGAGGGTATCTCCTGTGAGCCTTCTGGAGGGGAACAGACGCAGTTCAGCTCTCACAGGACTTTCCTGGTGAAGCTTGCCCTTCTGTGCGTCGCCCATGGTCTGTCACCTGGTGGAGTGAACAGAGGAACTAGTAATGAATAACCTGCTCCCGCTTCTCTGACGGAGAAGTCCAAACAGGGCACCTGCAGAGACCTGCTGCACGTCAGCCGCCATGAGCTAGCAGCGCAGGAGCCAGCCCCTCAGTATCTTCTCTGGGCAGAGTGAGGGCATGGAGACCAAGATGCACAGAAAGGGAATGTGCCCAGAGGATGGGCGGCCACTGTGGCACAGATTGCAAAGAGGGTCCTCTGTCATAAAGTTACAGCCGTAAAGGACAAAACCCATCACTTGATTGTCCTCAAAGTTCCCATGTCTAGCGAGGTTAGAGGAACACCATCACTGCTCTCCTCAACAACCCCCACTGTAGCTACTTCTCCTCCCATTGCCCGTGATCACTGCTCTTCGTCCAGCGTTCCCATGCTTAATCAAGGAAGGAAGCAGCCAACATCACAGGAACATCCACCCTGCCAAGCAGACTATTTTCTTTCTTATTTCCAGTTATAGCCCTTTTCCTTAAAAAGAAACCCTTCCATATTCTGCAGCAAATTGTATCTAGATTTTGTCTACAGAACAGATAGGCAAGTGAGTGGAACAATAAACTATTTTATTAATCAAGCATGGAAATTAACATTTAGACTAAAACATCCAGAGGCTCCTGTTTTTTTATTACTTATAGTCATACGGAGAACACACCTTGGAAATGGATCCTGGCACGTGAGGTAAGCTGATTAGCTGGATGGCACTGCTTACGGAGTTAACATCATCCTCTTATGTGTGGGAGGTCCGAATATGAGATGAATGCAACTGGATAAACCCCTCAGGTTTTGTTTCGTGTGATCTGCTGATTTGGAAGACACCACCACACTGGTTATACTGATTTCCAAAGTTTTGTTTACAACATTCAGGGCAGAGAAACATTTGTAGTACAAATAAAGGTATAGCACCGGCCCAAGACATGCACCCCAAGGCAGTAAAATGACCAATAAAACATTAAAAATACTGTCAGCATGAAAGGAAGCAAAAGCCACACTTTGGTTAGTTATGCCTTCTAACATTCTGAGTATAGCCTTTGCTGAAAAATACACAGGATATTACTTCATTTTAGATACGCTCTTTTTGAAAGGGTATTAGATTCCCCAGGAGTGTGTTTCATCTTTATTGTACCCTGCCTGTGAATCTTCCTGAAAGCAGAATCTATATAGTGTGGAAGCAGAAGAGGCAGGATGAGTTCAGAGCGTGCAGCACAGTACATGCCAAATTTTCAGCATTCAGCTCTTCTCTTCCCTTCCCAGACATGCTCTATTCAATTTCTCACCTTGTGAGCAATCTCTCCACTGTCTCGGTGTTTAACTGCTTCTGGCCACAAAGCTGTTTCTCTTCACTCCATCCAGGAGGTTAAAGCCAAGTCAGGGACTGCAGATCCTGATCAGAGGAAAGAAAACAGATGTAATAAATACCCGTCATAGCGGTAGTGCTGTAGCGTGAGATTACAAAAGAGTAAGTATTTAGGAGAGGCAAGCAACCTAGACCAGAGGGAAATGACACCCAGAAACATGAGTCAGGGTCACTGTTCTGCTACGCACATCGTGACACCACCGTTCAGGTCCAATAACCAGGGCCAGCTCACATAGCGAAGACGGGGTCAACTACACATGCTGCGGAGAGCTGCCTGCCAGCTTGCTGCCTTCTCACAAGTGTCTGGATGTTCCTCCTGCTGCACTTCCAGACCAAAAATGCTTCCTACTGAGTTTTGTATAAAAAAAATATCGATTCCTCAAACCATTTTCTCTCCATCACCTTTCTTCCTAGTGAACTAAATGAGAACATAATCTAGTTAATGCAGTTCTGTTCTGCAGGTGGAAGAAAAATGCTGCCTTCACAACTGGGCTGCTTTCCACATCTGTCTAGTGTCCCATTTATTGCCTTTATTGAAGGAGTATCTTACTTGGTTGCTCTCAGTGGCTCAGCTGGGCATGCACAGGTCTGGGTGAGAGAAGAGATTTTGGTCTGCTCACACATTATCAACGTGAGCAGTCCAAAGGTAGAAGTTCCTGTCCTGTGCTCCAGAAAAATGGCAATTTGGCTGCCTCGTTCCAGAGTTTACAGGGCTGGCAGTGAGCAAAAAAAAACCAGTCGCACACACACTTGTTTATGCATGAATACCGAGATGATTTAGTCAGCCAACATGCAATCCCAGTTCTCAAGGATCTCTTTTCAGAGCAGAAGTACGCTGCACTGGAGTGGGGTTTGTGGGATAGAAAATTAGGTCACCCATTTAGCTTTAGTACTACATTTGCGCAGTGGTGTTTGTACAGAGGCATTTTAAGATGCTGAGGGCTCAGTAACATCCTAGAAATGTACAGGTTACAGAAGGAAAATGCTTAAAAACTGCACATGTGAATGCCAGCTCTGCAATGGCATTGCACCATTTTGGTCACGTGGATTCCTACCGTGCCACGAGGAACACGTGTAAAATTACTCATGGCTGGGTGTTGATAAGAAAAAGAAATGTAAACCAGCATCTTTTCCTTCCAAAATGAGAAACAAGCTGAACTGGCTGCTCAGTGGTATACCAGAGAAGGGTATTGCGATAGATGTTGGTTGCCAGGCCCTCCCAAGGGCAGAGGGAAGATTTCCCCACCTGCATAATGCCACCGCAATAAAAGAAGGCCCCTGATAAAATGGAGAGCTGACATTTTGCTGGCTCTGCCTCAGCCTGGAGTCACATCCTTCCTGCTGCCCGCCGCCTCCTCCACAGTGGAGTCGGTGAGCATCACCCCTTGGGGAGAGGGTGTTTCCACTCCTCCCGGCGGCAGGCAGCGGCTGCAGGCTCTGATCCCAGGCAAGAGGCAGGGAAGCCAAGGGCTCCCTCCCCATACATCCCCCAGGGCTCCCTCCCCATACGTCCCCCATCCACCAACGAGGCAGTGCCACACTGCAGGTAAGCCTGACCCTGCTGAACCATCCTTCTGATTTTAGGAGGAGAGAAACGTCCTTCTGGTTCAGTTCCCTCCTGCTGCCGTTCAAAAGCTGCTGTGACCACATGGTCAACACGCACCCTAAAACGGTGGACGTGCACCTACAGAAGGCAGAAAGCGGATGCAGGACACAGCTGATGCTGTCCAGAGCCAGGCAGGTTGTGGGATACAGCAGAAAAGCACGTTGTGCAATGGGTAGTAAAGATCTGTCCCTAAACAAGATGGAAAACCTGAAATGTCACCGAGCACCAGACAGGTACAAGGTGCCAGTCTCCAGAGCAGCCATGTTTGGACAAAGGCAAGTCCCCAGGCAGCATCCTGGCTGGTAAGGTACCCTGGTCCTTACGTGGCCAAATGAGGAACAAGAGAAGTGACCTGTAGCATGGGGAGGGATGAGCCGCACCGAGCTCCTGTGACGATGGAGAGACAGAGGCCCCAAAGGGGCTGCCCCATGAAGGACGTGGCTGGCCAGGGGCGGGCGAGCCACCATGCAGACCACAAGCCTCGGGGAGGCAGGAGAGGCATGGAGAACAGGAAGCTGCTGTGGATGTCAACCCGGGAAAACCAGACATCCTCTGTGGGGGCTTTCTCTGAGTTTGGACCCAGTGGCACAGTGAGGGGGAGGGCAGATGCCGCTGCCACAGGAGGTGGGCCGTGTCCCAACTCAGCCTCAGGCAGGTGGCCATTGCTGCCTTCCCCGACACTGACCCAGCGGCGGGCAGCGCGCAGGCCCGGCGGCGGGGCAGGAGAGGAGACATGGAGGGAGGCGTGGGTGGGAGGAAGCAGGGAGAGCGCAGGGAGGAGCAGTGGGAACGGAGGTGTCTGTGACACCACCAGCCATGCCGCCTGCCCCAGCTCTCCTGGGAGAACCCGGAGGGGCAGGAGGAGGACGCAGGCAGGCGGGCAAAGCAGCGGAGGTGACACCTCTGGCAGCACAGGGGGCCCAGGCTGTTACAGGCACCGCTCACGGCGTGATGTTGGCCACGTGGGCTTGTCCGGTTTTGTCTGGTGACTAGGAAACGTCTCTCCTTCAAGCCATGTTGTGAGAAAGGGCAGCTGACCCGTCTGCTCTTTACCCCTCCCTGTGGCTCCTCGGCTTTGGCAATTTGGAGACGAGAGGAAGAGACGGGAGCGCCCTCCAACACCTCAGATGCAAAGATCTCGGATGCTTAAAATTTTGCTGGTCTTCACCCATTGGAGCTGGTGTTTTATTGATCAAGGAGGGCCAGAGGGTGACCCAGGAGCTGGATGCTGTGGGCAGAGGCTGGAGCAGAGGTGGAGGCTGGAGATGTGATGACGGGGACAGCTGGGCGCGTAACCCAGACACGAGCGCAAAGGCAGAGATCTGGACTTGACGCACAAGGCCAGAAGGGAAGAGCTGGCCAGGTGAAGCAACAGGGGAGGCAGGAGAAAGAGGTCTGAGAGAGGACTTTGGTTAAAGACAAACAGAAAGGGATATAGCTGGAAGAAATGGGTAGAAAGGCCAGGCCACATCCTAGCAGGAGACTCTGGAGGGGTCCCGTATCCCCCAGTCTCATTCCCCTGCTTTCTGCAAACCCCCCCACAGTCACCTGGCAAAGTGTGGTGCTCTCCTTTCCCACTGTCTCACTGAGCACTCGATAACCCCCGCTGTCCTCTCGGGGGGAATGTTACATGCTTTTGTTTGATCCTGCTGCATCTACAGACACATAGGTGTTAATAAGATGGCACAGATGTTAATAAGATATATGCCATGAGGAAGTTCTAAGTTTATTTTTACCAAAAGAAAAAAAAAAAGACGTCGTAGGTTAAGAGACTATTACAGAGGTTGCAAAGTCAAACTTGGAGCATGCCTGAATCACAATCATTTTGCAACCTTAGATTTGTTCCCCCTGTGCGTGGACGTAGTAACTCAGTTCTTTAATTACCTGGCTTCACTGTTTTCACATGGGTTTTGGCTTCTTTAGTCCCTGGATGGCCACTGCCTTTCTACTGAGCAGCAGAAAGTAGTACTTTCATAATTAGTATGTTATGTCAGCCTTATTGTTTAGTGTTTGACTCTCCGATTTATTTACTGATTCCATTTGAACTCTGCTATAGACAGAATGACTCATTTCCTCATGAACCTTTTACATACCCTATGTTTTAGAACTTCACAGCTATTAATTGGTTTATAGTGATTTTGCAAATGGCAAAATGAGGGCAGAGAGGGATTAAAGACAAAAGCATCCACTACTTTTAGAATCTCAGTCTGAGATATCTCAGCCCTGGCTTCTCAGAATACATATGCTAATGTAGCACTTACTTGCCATTCAAAATACACCACATGCAGACTCCTAAACTGCAAGAGAGCTCAGCCTTCCCATAAACGACAACCCACAAGGTAAGGAAAATGCCATTAATAACATGCTAAGAAACCTGGTACTTGCCTAGCGTCACACAGGAGCCTCTGTGGTGTAGCCAGGAATAAAACCTACTTCTTGGAAGAGTATCCACAAAACTACCCTTGCCCTTCCAGCATCTTCCTGACTCATTCTTCCATACACCTTCCAAGCTGTGGGAAATGAGGCAGATGTCCTGAATATAGTAAGTGCCTAACCTGGGAAACCAATTCCCTGCCAGAGCAGGTTCAGTCTCTACACTGAAGGAGCTGCCAAGTGTTTAGGAAAGAAGAGTAGGTTGCTGTGTACTTAAAGAACGTATAAAAAGCATATGCAAGAGGAGATGAAATTAAGACTGCACATGAAGCTTTTATTTGGGCACATCTAACTTCCAAAGTTTTGATTACACAAGCTTTCATAATGTTCTTTACAGGGAAGAACTGGCTTTACATTTTGCATAAGGGTTCAGTGAATGCTCAGACCATTTTAAGGGCATGCACACATCCACTGGGGCATGCTCCATTAACTCAAGGGGTCTGGACCCACTTACCCAGAAGAGAATTTGCCGAGGCTAAAATCTTGAAAGGAAACAGTCTCCTTGCTCCAGCCCTGACAGCAGAGCTACATTCCCAGTTTCAGCCATGACTTCCAAGACATTTCTCCGGGTTCAAGATTTGAATCTCCAGAACTTTGGTGAAGGTCCCTCAGCTATGTACTGTCCCCAAAATACTACCTCCCTTGAAACATGGGCAGAGCTGGTTTTCCCCAGGTCTAGACCAACCATCTTGAGCCTGTTACTGCATTTCCCATGTGCTGAATCCTGCACCCAGAGAAGGCAACAGAGATCTGTGTTCAGCCCTCCAGCTCTTCTGAGTGTGCCATGGTTAGCATTTCCTTCTGCCTCTGACTCCCTGCATTTCATTTTTCACCAGTGCTCTTGGGTTGGGGCTGCAGAGCCAGCCCTCAGGGTGGGAAGGCACAGCAGCTGGGAACACCACTCTCCGACCAGGAGTACCACCAGTTCTTCAGGTCCCACCGGGCCGCCCGCCATGCCAGCACTGCCTGCCTCCTTCATGCGCTGTACGGCTGCCAGAACCCCCTGGTCCAGAGACTGGACGAGTACGAAAACCATTAAGTCATCCCTGAGGGTAAAGCCAACCGTGACTCCCAAGGGCAGGCAGATGGATGGGGGTCCTGCAGGGCCAGCACTGGACCTGATTGCTGGGAGGGGACAGAGACTCATGAGCTGGTGGGAGGGAGGGGTGGTAGCAATCCTGCAGTAAGGAGAAGACATCTGCTCATGAGCATCCTCTCTGACACTTGATTGCATCCAAATATGTCCCTGGGACTAGCCTCCTCTCACACCTTGGGTCATGGAGATGACCAAGAAGTGGTGGAGTTTCTCACCGAGGTTCAGGGAGGCACCCAAGAGGCACGGGGGTTTTCATGGAGGGATGTCATTTGACAGTGAGGTTATTGCTTGAGGGCTGGTGGGACCCCAGCACTGGAGTTTATCACTGAGTCTGTGTCTTTATTTGCCTCTTTCTAGGGCCCATATGCTCTGAACTGCCAGGAACTCCTTTCTTCCCCAACTTCTGCACCTTTTCTTTTTATCGCTGTACTAGGAAAAGGTATTTCATTAAGGAGACTTATTTAGCTGTTTCCTGAAGACCATGGTGTGCTCTGGGCAAATGAACAGGCAAAAGGGAGAGCCCTGAAAATGATGAAGTGGGAAAGCAGGAGACTGAAAGCCAGGGAAGATAAAAGAGAAGCTGTGGGCAGCCCACCTTCCAGGAGCACTCACACCAAGCTGACTAGCTGACACAGATGGCACCTACCAAAAGGGAGACTTTGCGGAAGGTATTGTTCAAGAAAATGAACCTTTGAGGACCACCTCAGCCCTTATCTCCAGTTCTCATTCCCAACCAAGTTGAGACAATCTAGGTTACTGCAGGAGAAAGGGTGACTTATGCAGGCTAGAAGAGAAGGAAAGTAAAGAGAAAGACAATTGGGAGTCAGAAGAAGAGACTTCTGAGGAGACTTGACAAGGAAAGGAGCAGAAGGTTTCTTTCCTTTCTTGGGCTCATCTTTGTAGGGAGTGGGAAAGGTGGGATTGTGCAGTAAGTGCTAACCCCACAGAACAGGGGGCTGGCTAGGTGCCTGCTCCTGAAGCCCACCACCTCTACAGAGGTGTGTTTTCTCCTCCACAGAGGACTGCACGCCCAGGAGAGAGCAAAGCTGAGCTGGGCAGCACACAAGCCTTCAATGACATGACCATGAGCAATGATGCCGTGTTGTCCAGCATCTTCAGTCCCCAGCCCTTTTTTCCCACATCTCCCACAACTGTCCAGCCAGCCCACTCCATCCCAGACACGGAAGTAGCCGTGATCCCCACCTCCTTACCTGAGTTGAGGAACATGCAACTAAATCCTTCTGACCCACATGCCACAGAGGTGACAGCCAGTGGCCAGCAGCAAGGACAGCTGCCCACCAGTGACATCCACGTTCTCCTACTGAGGCTGCAAGAT